>NW_027472590.1:10352500-10952500 GCF_030347505.1 Rhynchophorus ferrugineus | reverse complement strand
TTTAATTAATATTTCTTGATATGTGTTGATAGTCTCCCAAAAATGCTAAAACGTTGGGAAGACACTAAGCCGAAAAAATCAATCAATACATGGAAGCGACTATATTACCTTAACGTCTTGAAAAACTTAAGACACAAAATAGCATATTGGTAATAGATACGCTAATCATATACTATTTATATGGAAAAAATTGATGTAAATAGTGGGGACTTCTGCACACCAACTTTATTTAAAAAATGTTTCTTTAAATTACACGAAAAATCTCTGGAAGTATTTATGGTACTTTTATTGTTTTGACACTACCAACTAAATTACATTTTATGATGGTACAGCGATGTTAGCTGCAATATTGATGAGATTTTAGTAGAGGTAGTAGAGGAGAAGACTTCTGACTATCATTAGTTTCTCATTTTTACTTATTTTCATTTTTTTTGACAGAATAGTGTCCTGGTATTAAAAGGTTCTATAAAGTAGGTTTGGCTTTAAAAAATTTGGTGTTTCTGCCGACAAGTGGTCTTCACATAATATAGTACTTCCGTGTGAATAATGAAATGCCTATGTATGGCTCACTTTACATATCAGGTCTTGTAGGTTATATTTCAATATATTGTACATTTTTTGGTTCAAGGCAAAACCTATTCTTGAGAGACAGAAAATATTTTAAGATATGAATCTCCCAGAGTCATTAGATGAACCCAAACTCACACTCAAAAACAATTGGCAGATTAGGGACTGATTATGAGCAATAGGAAAAATCCAATATACGGGAACATATGAAAATTCCTGAAAGGTGGGCAAGATGTATAGAATCAAATGGCCAATACTATGAATAAATACACACACTTTTCTATTTTCTTGAAAGTTATGTAAATTTTTTTCTAAGAAAAAGCGGTAATGACTTTCTGGTACACGTAGTATGTCGCAATGAAAGAAGCTATAAAGATTGTATTTATATTGTTTTCACCATAATACCCTCTGAACCTTTTTACATTTTTCAATAATTTGAAAAGGTTACATTTTTAAGGTAATAAAAACGTTGAAAATATTCAGGGATAATAATTATGATAATAATCATTTAACGTAGTTATCAGTTGGTGCTTTATAAATGTACCCCTCAAGAAAACTGAACAATTAAATCTTGAAGCAGAAAAATTCGTAGTAGATATTCAACAAGCTGCTTGGAATAATACTCCAGAAATTTAGAGTACAACTAAAGGAATTAATTATCCAAAAGAAGTCAAGGAAATGGTAGCTGAAAAACGTAAATTACGAAAAAAATGGCAACAAAACAGAACACCTGAAAATAAAAATAGTTTAAACAATATAACCCAAAGACCGAAAAGAGAAATACTGGAAATAAAATACAAAACCGTAAATGACTATCTCAGAAATTTAACAGATGATAAAGAAACTGATTACCCACTCTGTAAAGCCACAAAATATCTAAGGCGCTCATGTCTACACAGTCCACCTATAAGAGACCTATGTGGGAATTGGGCACGTGACAATCGCCAAAAAGCATGAGCATTTGCTGAATATCTAGAAAAAACTTTCAAACCAAATGAAGCTAATATTGAACATAATTTACCGGACATAGAAGCTGAAAATTCGATGATTGAATTAGTCACGCCGAAAAAGTTAACCAAAGTTATTAAAACTGATATTAACCCTAGGAAATCACCAGGCTACGATTTGATAACAGGAGAATTACTGCAAAAACTACCAATAAAGGGAATTATAAAACTCGCCAACTTGATCAATACAGCATTTAGATTACAACATGTCCCAGACATTTGGATGATGGCGGAAATTATAATGATCCCAAACCCTGGGAAGTCACCAAACGAAATAAAATCCTATAGACCTATAGATCCTATCCTATAGACCTATAGATCCTATAGATCACTGCTGCCAGTAATATCTAAGGTTTTTGAAAAACTCCTGTTGAAAAGAATAAAACCAATCATGGAGAGAAAAAACCTAATACCAACACAACAGTTTGGGTTAATTAATAAACACTCAACAATTGACCAGGTCCAGAATAAGAGATGTTATTGAAAAATCCGAAAGTCAAAAAGTATGCTCAGCTATATTCTTAGATGTAGCACAAGCCTTCGATAAGGTTTGGCATGAAGGCCTTGTTCATAAACTACAGAAAATGCTACCAAAACAACACACCGAACTCTTAAAATCATACATTACAACCAGAATGTTTAGAGTCAAGCAAGAAGAAGCTTACTCTACAATAAAAGAAGCTAAAGCAGGTGTACCAGAAGTAGTGTACTGGGACCAATGCTGTATCTACTTTGCACTTGTGATATACCACAAATAAAAAATATCACGATGGCTACATTTGCTGATGATACTGCGATTATAGCTATCGGCGACAATAGTGAAGAAGCCTCACGAAAATTACAACAGGCAAGTGACAATATAAATAATTGGACACAAGCTTGGAAGCAATAAGAATTAATGAAAGTAAATCTGTACATGTGCAGTTCACCTATAAACAGACCGTACAAGCACCAATAACATTAAATGACACTATCATTCCATATAGCAACAACGCTAGATATCTCGGACTGAATCTTGATGCAAAACTTCGCTGGAAGGAACATATAAAGAAGAAAAGAAAAGAACTGGAATTGAAACATAGGAAAATGTACTGGCTAATTGGAAGAAAATCACAATAATCATTACATAATAACTTGCTATTATATAAGCAAATATTGAAATCTATATGGACTGACGGAGTTCAATTATGGGGATGTTCTGCAAAGAGTAACATTAATAAAATACAAATTTTTCAGAACAAAGTCCAGAGAGGTATAGTGGGTGCAACCAAATACTATAGGACTTATTACCTACATCGAGACCTTCAGATAACCACAGTCAGTCAAGAAATCAAGAGAATTGCAAGGGGGCATGAGGAAAGACTCCATTCTCATACTAATATTGAAATATTGCAACTTTGGATACCACCAGAACAGGACACAGACTCAAAAGAACCAAACCATCTGATCTTGTGTAGTGTTGTATAAACATTATTTCACCAGAGACTGAGTTAGGGCCGATGGGTCCTCCTAGTTATATATCTAGATCTAAGTTAGCATAAAGGCAAATTGTAGGTTAGACGGAAACGACTAGTAACAATATATTAATTAAATAATAAAAAAAGCTGGTACTTTATGTTTTAAGAGAGTTATTGTTCTTTTTAACGCTTGTGGACCGAAAACAAATTAGCCGATTACTTTATTCGCATTTTTCTGAAATATTGTACGCCGTGAATCTTTAAAATACAAACGTCTAGCATAACCCTACCATAATAAACGATATGAAAAGCGTATAGAAAAATTCTGAGGACATATCTCACACAGCGGGTCGTCGTCAACGTGGACGCCGGACAGCCGAATACATTCTTGGAAGCTTTTAAGGCGCTAATTTGTTCTTTGTGATCGCAATTTCGCTTTGGGAGACAGTGGTCCATAAATATTCCCGTAAAAGATGGTGCGCCAAGGAGATTATGGGAATGATAAAACACTTATAGTCATGGACGTGTGTATGCTCGTATAAATACTTCAGGAATTTCTCTCGGCTTAGAAGTTCGTATTAGTGTATGGGTTCACTATTAAACCCTTTTTTCCTTATTATATATATCGTTAGTATGAACGTTAAATTGTAACTTGTACATTCATCACATCAAACGTGGCTCATTGTATAGAGTTTAAATAATTGTTAGTAATATAATGATTATTTTTAGCTAATTTAAATAAAATCGTAGGAATTAGAATGCTTTTTTGTCGTTTTGACGGATGTCGTCATTTAGCGACTATAAAATAGTACGGTGTTGATCTAAAAGGGACGGTGATAGGCATACATTGTATATATAAAATAATAAATTAATAAATAACTGTATAGGACTAACAGTATTAAGAATGTATATTCAATTTAAAAATGAACTCAAATATAGGACTACAAACACAACCATGATAAAGTAGAGGTTCTATCCAGACATCATACATCAGCATCCATACCGAAGTGGTAATGGTTATTTGATCAATAACACTTAACTTATCATAGGCTAGATTCAATGGAGAAAATCGATTTCACGTAGATATCCGAATAGTCTCTCTGTATTTTCTCCTGTTAAGGTATTTCTAACATTTTGCAGCCCATACTTAGTTCTAATCTGCGTGAGCCGTGGGCAATCGTTCAGTATGTGGTAGGGTGAAGTAGGGGCACGGTGACAATACTAACAGTGAGCAGGCGGCAATCGCCTTTAACCTCAAAGAGCTTGTTGTACAGCAATGACGTTGTACCTTGTTCTTTGTGAAACAAAAAACGAATAATTAGAATACTTGATCACCCAACTGATTTTCATAGTTTTGTGACAAGGGGATGAAAAGCTCTGACATGATATTCCCAATGATTATTAAACGATTGTTGATATATCTTATAAGAATGATCCTTTATTACTTAAGAGAATTATTACCATATGTTGACTTCTTCCCTTGCAAAAAGAAATAAGAATTCGATGATCCCTTTCCCGCATTCTCCACCAATATTCACGGCTAATAAATTAATTTTGAATTATTTACAACAGATGGAGTTACTGTGTAACAGGTATGTTGGCCGTCATGAAGCCTCCCTAACAGGCTTCATTTTTTAATATGTGTTATTTCGTTGACGTTTGAACAAAAAAAATGCTTTAAGTGCGTTGAACTTGTCGGAATTTGTAGATACTAAATCGCATTTGTGAAAAATTTTGCTTATTAACCTCAATTTAAAGCAAAAGACGGTTGAAGGTCATCGAATGCTGTGTCAGCTTATGGCAGTCATGCTCCATCAATTTCAACATGAATACTGAGTTCGAAATTCTAAAAATCGTGCTTTTAACATCGAAGGCAAATAGCGTTCTGAACGGTCAAACAAATTTTGGCATTAGGCAATGAAATTGGGCTATCGACCACAATTGTTATGTTTGATAGAATATGAACAAAGACGCAACATTGTCATTCTTCAGCATGATAACGGTCGACCACATATTTGAAAACCGGGGAAAATATACTTGGAAACATTAAAATGGGACGTGCCTCACGTTGCATTCTTCATATGTTGCTCCTTCCGATTACTACTTATGCGCTCCACATCTTTTGAAGACGCCAAAAATGGGTCGATTCGCAGATTCAAAAAATATATCGTTCTGTCGAGATACAATTCATAAGTAACGGCTATCGATGAACAATATTGTGAATACAATAATGAAATCCAATAGAATGAAAAATTAATGATGAAAATCCGTTAAAACTAATTTATAGGCCTTATGTACTACAAATCTGTTAAACTTATAAAAACTTGTAGAATGTAATGTGATTGTGACGCAATTTACATTGGATAAAAAAAATTATATTTTATACGTTGGGGCAAAAGTCTTACCGGTTTATTTTTAAACATACCTTTCAATGTCGCTTCTGTAGTGTTACTTATCTAGTGAAGCCTTATAGCGCCTTTGAAAGATCCATATATGGTCCATAAATAGACCTTAGAACACTCTAACTAAAAACAAGTTATGTTTTTCGGTTACTCAGCTAAGACATTCATGAGGATTGAAATTTTAAATTCCAAAAGTTAATTTTCGTCATATTTTGCTAATGATATGGAGTATAGAGGATTTTAGCTAATATCGCTGTCAGAATAAAATAGTTTGTCTTCTTCCCGGAAGATTTCATTCATTCTTCTCTTAACACTCTTATGTAACTAAGCATTTACCATATAAGTTTTTCAATCATATCATAATAATGTAAAATATAAAAAATCGATAATTTGTGAAAAAGTGAATGGATCAAATTTTCATCTATGATGCTTCAGCATCAACTGTTGAAATGAAATGAAATCAAGCGATTTTGAGTACAAATAATACGAAAAACATAAAGTGAATCACTTGCGACAAGAATGATTGGAAAAAGCTATAGTAGAAACCCGGAGCTAGAAGCTCCTCCGTTATACGTTCTTTGTATGATACTCAGTATGTGATAGAAACGAAACATCAAGTTATTCATCATGATCTGCTTACACATGGCCAAACCATTAAACCGACTTTCTATTGACGCCTAACTTCTACTATCAACAGCTAATTGTAGTGCTTTTTTGCTTCAAACAATTTTGCTTCAACTGTATTTTTTTCCTTCAAAAAGCAATATTTTATCAACACGCAAAATTCCTTTTTATCCACGGTTTTTACAATAACCAAAGTTGCTTCACTCAAAATGCTATAATTCACAAACTAATGAACCACCAGCTGACACATTTATAAACGCATCTTTTGAATGTTAAGGCTAATTAAAAAACATATGGATTCAATTCTAGTAGCGCCATCTCTGTGTCACGCCGAGGACTTTTCAATTCACCTGTTATTACGCCCATCCAAACAGGATCAGCTATATTACATGCAATCGATACATTCAAATTCTCATATTATTATTGTTTGTATTCTGTATATCTATTATTGTTTTGAAATTAAGGATTTTAATTAACTTTTATCTTGTGCTCTACGAAGCCGACAGGTATCAGCTAGTAAACACTAAAGAATACATTTTGCCTAAAAGACCTTTTGGCAAAATTCAACTATGACGCCTGTTGAGGGTGGTGATGAACGTGTGATTAGGCCCAAGACCTACTAAATGATGTTTCACTTTCCAATTTACCATCGTATTTTCTTTATTTACCTTTAAAACGTCCTAAATATAATATTTTTAAACGCAATTTGTAATGTAGGTTTATAGAACCTTTTTTTGGTGTTAAAATATGACCCGTCCCAACAAATATATGTAAATTTCTGGTGTTTAACATCTCTTAATATTATCGAGGACGTAAACGTTAGAAACCTTACCATAAATTCAAGATTCATGCTCACCCAGAGCACTTTGTATATTTCTATTTTCCATAAAAGTCATTTCGCATAAAATACAATAACTACAGTTACCACAGTCTATATGCGTCTATTTATTTGATACGCTATGGCAAAGATAAAGAAGTGCACTTTCTAAGGAGATTTGAAATGCCTCAGTCGAAAAACGAAATTGCCGCCAAAGTCAGTCGTACTTTCTAGTAAAATAATGACGCCATTATTACCATCTTTTCAATGGTACTGTTAATACTGTAAAGTCTGTGGCGGTATTGTCATAAAATATTTTACGATCTCTTATTTAAATATGTGTTTAGAGCTTGTTAGGATTTGCCGCTCGGTAAGCAATCACATTCCAAAACTACAGTAAAGATACTTTGGTACAATGTGACAAAATTGATATGTCGAGTAATTAATGTTGATGTTATCGTTAAAATTCGTTTCTGAGAATGTTCAGAAACTAAAATAGACTTTTTATTACATCTTATACTAGATATGGTTAGTACAATCTTAAAATACAAATCAATTTATTACTATTGTTCTGTTGTACTTGAATTAACACAAAACAGTGGCGGACTTACCAGCAGATTGAGCAGTTTACAGCCTAGGGGGGCAAATTTAATTTTTTTTATTAGAGATATATAAAAAGAACATTAATACTTAACCAAATGCACGGAGATAATGAAGCTAAAAATGTTGTGTCGGAATGTGTGGCTGACGACGCGATTGTTTATCGGAACACTTACTATTATTTCTGTGGAAGGAATTCGCACGGGAACAGAAAACACTGGTTGAATAAAAACTTGTTTATTTCATGTGTTAAATAATACAGGTGATCGATGGGAGGATGGACACGATATTATGTTAAGTTAAGGAAGTACGGAAGCGCTATGGCAGTGGTACTGTTACAAGGGGTAGAGGAAAGTGAAAGAGAAAGGGACGTCATCCTGGTGGTCTTTTATAGCCGTGAACCACATGGAAAAAATCCACTAGCGTTGCCAAACTTTGAACTTAATGTAGATTTAATAGTGGTGACCTAAGGGGTTGTAGCGGTCGTTATATCAATCCCCTCCTAGTGGAGCTGTCCTGGAACGTACCTCCGTGCGGTGCAGGTTCCTGAGCACACCCGCAATCACACAATCAATCGCCCAGGGACTGCTTATGAGATGGGCGTCCAACATTAGTGTCTTGGGGCGTTCCGATCTCGCGCTATTCTTCCATCGTGCCTATGGATCCTGTTGAACTGGTTTATCTGTTAGGTACTTATCAACGTAATTATTATCACAATTATTGGGGCCACCAATGCAGGAATATTTATCTAGTCGGTCGGAATGTGTGGCTGTCGACGCGATTGTTTATCGGAAAACTCACATTATTTTTGTGGAAGGAGTTCTCACGGGAACAGAAAACAAATTGAATTGATTGAAATTGGTTGAATAAAAACTTGTTTATTTCCTAAATTAAAATTAAACTTGACTACTTCAACTAAAGTTAAGAGTACCCCTTATACACCATACTACAGGTTGTGTGATTTGATTCGCTTAAATTTTCTGATTTTCTATACATTGTTCACTAGCAGTATTGATTCAATGTTTCTGTGTTGTAGTACCCTTATATTATGTGTTAAAGTGATGTCTTGTATAACGGCCTAAAACCATTTCATTTCCAGGTCATCGTGCAATACTTTGTTGGCTAAGTAGTGGTAAACATTGAAATTAAACAACGAAATATATACAAATAGGCTTTATAATTGGCTAATAAACCAATACCTTTGACATTGGGCCAAATTGAGACTGTCTTCCAACCCAACAGTGCAGTTCTTTGATTTTGAGACCCATCTGTCTGTTTTCGTCCAAAGCTAGGTTTATATTTTAACCTACCATCTAGATGGATGCCGAACTACTTCACTGATTCTACTGGAGAAATTCGATATCTTTCAAGTGATATAATTCTGTTTTTGTCATTTCGCCATAACGAAAAATTGACAAAGTCAAATTTCGAGTCATTAAACAGAAACTAAAATATTAATAAATAGGATTAAATCATTTTCACTGCAAATGTAATTATGCTTCTTAGATAATTTTATGTTAATTATCAAAAAATATTTTTTTTTTACAACATTTTCATTTAGTACAACTATGGTAGCTATAGATATGGCTAGTTGGCTTCCTAATGTTTTCGTAGATGTAGCCATGTTTATAAATATTCTGGTTCATTGTTTTAATTATTTTATACATCTGAAACATCTCTTGTGACATATAAATTATGAATTAAAACAAGTAACATAAAAGCTTTCAATAAAAAGAGCATCTACTTTCAATTTCTCTAAAATACTATTTAAATAGAAATAATTAAAAAATCGAAAATCCAATTAATTCGATAAATTTTATAAAATCAGTGCAAATAACTATATTGATCTTATTAGCTGATATGATAAGTTAGAAATAAGCTCTTCATTTGTTACTCTATTGAACTATGGTATTTTTTTATTGATGTAGAATTTTGGCTAGTAAACTATTTCAACTAAGTTGAATATAAGATATCAAACTGTACAATATTATCATAAGAAATCACTATTGTTTATAGTTGATGAACGATTGAAAAAATGATTAAAAAGGGTCATTATATGAATAAAAATGTGACATATTTTTGAAAGCTTGCGCTGAGTTTTCATCCGGTAAATATAGAAATTCATCGAGTTTGAACTTTATTGGTCTTAGAGGGCATTCTTTTTCATTGACATCAAGATCACCAGTGAAACAAAAGTCGACAATTGGGATATTACACATGGGGAAGGAGGAACATCACCATAAATTTCTAAAAGCACTTATGGTCTTTAAGAAATAATGCCGACAAAACAATTTGGTGACGTCATTGTACATTGAATAACTCAATAATGCTAATGAAAGCCATTGGTATTGGTTGGCGCAGTGTTCAAGACGACAAGACGGTCCTCCTATTGTTGCTTTAGTCGTAGGTACACATCCTGCTGGGGCCTGTAACGTACTTTATATTTGTGATTGTAATTATAAATATCTATATAAACAACAGTTGAAAATCCGACAAGGAATAAGCATCCCAGTCACGCCAGTAACCAGACTGGGTAAGACCGGATAACTTCTGGGATTGATGACTACCTATGATAGTTACTCACCAGTCGGTGGGTTTTTAGCATCGATCGAATAGATTTATCCATATAAAATAACAACCATGTTTTATATACAGGGCCGATATATAAAAACAATTAGTAAGTGATACCTTTTTTGATTTTAATTGTATTATTCTATAAATGTCTCGTAAAAAATTTACCATGTATGATCGGTACTATATACATATATTAAAAATGAGAGCCTACCGTCATAATGACGTTGTTTTATTTCAAAGAACTTATAACAAGCGGACGAGTACCATCGTAGAATGTTTGAGGAACATAGATTTTTTTTACTATAGAGAAAGTGTCTTGTCAGTACCTATATAAGCGAAACAAATGGTACGAAAGAAAACAATAAACATACGCCAGTATGTTATCCAACAGCTTTCGATATCTCATACGGACAAAAAGCAATTGAAACAAATGGTATAAAAATCTCTTGATGTTCTGAAACCTGCCCGTTCAGTCAACAGCTACTGACCATATAATTCATTGAACGTCGAACAATAGGATAATTAAAACCTACGGGTTCTTTGACTTAATGTATGTTAAAATGCGCATTGCTACAACGTTTAGATCTATTAATCAGAAGTGAACGCTATAGCGGTCATACAAAGTACCTGTCTAGTTGGTTGCGTAACAAACAAACAATTATCTTAAAGAATCTACAGTCTGGAAGCCGGCTCGCATTATTCTCGCAACGTTTTCGACCGCCGGCCATAGAAAACAATTCGTTGCAGTTGTAACGATTTAAACTTTCATCTTTGATTTGCCACGGGTGAATTTTGCACCTAATTTCTATACAATGCCGATGATTGCTATGTGTAAACAGCTTCTTAAAAGTAGGATTTATTAAGGGGTGATGCCTTAACCAGTTAGGCAGTAAAACTGATTAGTTTTTATTTCTGGTTTGATGCAATAAATCAGATGTTTATTATTCTCGTAGATAATTATATAAAAACTACTTTATATTAGATTAATGAACATTTTTGCGACAACTTTTTTTATAGTTTTACTACTATTGCCGCTAGTAATTATACAGCATAAAACATAATTTTTATTCGATTAAGGAGTATCTATATTTACCACTTTTGCACCTAATTTTTATAAATGCCGAGGAAAGCTGTATATAGATGGTAGGATTTATTAAGGGCTGATACTTCTCTTTTCTTTTTATGTAACAAGGCAAATAATTCTCCTTCTTGTAGATCTTTCTTGTAGATATATATATACCAATTGTTGCCACTCTACGTTACATTATAATTTTACTATATATTATTTGTTTATATTTGTAAACAAAATTTTATTAAATTGTGTTATTATGAATCTTAATAGCGAAACAGTATTAGAAATAATTTTAATTTGATTGAATCTATAGTTTGGTTTACTCACGTGACATCATGCACATATAAACGTGTGGTGATGATCACCAAGTGAATTGATCGAGCTGAAACACACTTAGAGTAAAGACAATAGCAGGTTTTTTTTTAAATTCCGGATCGTTATGTTAGATTTGAGACAGTTCTATTTCCGACAGTATTTCTTATAACCAAAGGAGATAAACAATTGATTTATATTGAATTGCGAATTAACTCAATATATTCATGGCGTCTTCCAAATATGTAGTTATTAAATACAAATATCAACAAGTGACAACATATTTGCTTAAAAATTTAAGTGATACAACATTTAAAAGTAGTTCAACAAAGACAATGGAGACTTTTTAACTTTGTTATTATTATTAACTCTACTATTTTTGGACGAAGGTGAATGTGTTAAAAAATGATTTCCAAGTCAGTTTAGCACTTCAAATCCAGGCACCTAAGTTATTTTGGCATCCAACCTCATCTACATAGTTCAAGGCTGTTTCTATTTCAACTATCAATTTATTTTTGATAGGAATTTCACGCTTTCGTAGGTAAAAAAGTAAAATATTACGAAAATTGCATTCTAGGATCTCTATTTTCAAAGCGCAGTAACCTTTGACTGAGTACTGTACTTTTTAAAGTCTTATCTTTCAAATACGCTAGAGAATACGTTCATTAGAATCATTATTATCAGCGATAGGCGAGTTTAAATCAATATTTGTGCTCAAACTTATATTTTTTAATAAAAAAAAAATAGTGGTTAATCCATAACTATTATCAAGGCACATTAGCTCTTCCAGATGCACAGCTTTCCACACCAGTAGTTATCCCACTCACTCTTAATTTGTTTTGCTAAAAACTGCAATGATCAACATTTTTAATTGTTAATCTTTCTTCATATGAAAATAGCAACAAATTGTAATAATTCTCATTTTGTCTAATAATACATATACATCCAAAATTGATGCTGGATAAGTTTTCATATATGACATATTCCTTAGAATTTGAAGTCGATAAACATCGATTTCGAAAACGTCGAATGAATATGAAGCCCTTTTGTAAATGAATACAAAACTAAAATAGACGAAAATTATGACAGTGGCAGTTCATTATATCTAGTATTTCTATACTCTATTAATTGACAGATAGTATATATTTAGCCATAGTAGAATAATTTTCTTAATAAATGGTCCCTGAAATTTATTAAAAATAACAATTTATTTATAAATGTTACATACATAAGCAATCAATGAAAAACAAAATATCCAAAGTTAAAAGAACACATATGTGATTTTATTCATTTGCATTTAATACTCAACCAAATTGAAATATGATCTTTAATTTTGGCAACCTCTCTAAAAGTGATATAAGATTACAGCAACATTAACTTATTTCATCCAATGAAAATTACAACTCCAATACCAGAATTTTCAAAAATTATGATTCACCATTCATCTTGTGTCATAATTTGAGCGGCCATACATAATTTCATTTAAAAGAGTTTAAAGTTCAACAACTTATAAACTATAAAAATCACAAAATATTTAGCCAGTATGCTGAGATTTTATGTTAACCTGACCTAATTATAATTAAAATATCTAAATAAAATAACGGTCCATTAAGCACTCTATTACAATAAAAAATTCGGTAGCAGTATGGTTTATTAGAATCTGCAAGGTTTTTATGGTATGAGGGTAGGAGAGCAACTTGATTATAAAGTTTATATATTTGTGTGGTGATTATTATTGACGAACATCAATTTGAAGTGTGTATAATAGAAACTGTACAGACTATTATTTTAATTTCTCAGATCAATTAAATTTTAAATAACTTATATATCTATAATATAAATACCCTTAATGATACTACTTCTTACAAGGCTAACAGTTAATACGTTTCTCAGAAGAAACATTCGGTTACCAAAGAAGAATGCATTGAATAAAAGTGGTATTTCCGATGTTTTAATAGTTAGCGGTACAAAACAAAGATATTCTTATTTTCTGCGAAGCTATTCGTACTAAATCTTTAAGAACTAGTAATATGATACTCTTTTGTATTTAAATGCAAGTATCAAAAGCCGGTAATGATGATTCATTGAAGATCGAAAACCGTTGAAAAGTTTCAACAATTTGTTGAGGTAATCTGCATAATTAATGATCGTCTTTGCACGGAATAATCAGTGTATCTTATTTCAAATTTAAATATATACGGTATGATTAAGAATCGCATATAAAAATAGTGATAAAATAGCTACAAAAATTAAATTCATCTTGCATATGTTTTAATAAATTTAGAATTGTCCAAAATAATATATTCAAACAAAAGATAATAAAAATCAAATTATCATATTCGTATGTATAAAATTAAGCATATTTAATGCAAATATATAATTCTGTAATATGTTTAATATATTGTGTTTTAATATGCTCATCAGATGTTTATTTAGTTATCATATGTTATTAAAATGGCACTTAATTATACATTATTTTTAATAAATAATATCGGTTATGTTTCGATAAATACAATTAAGTTAATTTGAATTCCGTAAATAGTTTTAGTAAAATAATAACACACTAATATTAATGGGTACACTAGCAATATGTTCTGCTTTGATCCCAACACTACTCTATACCAGCTCAAAAAGTTTGGTCTTCTTGAGTCGCCTTGTCAGATCCACATTGTTAAGAAGCTGGACTTCAATATTGTCGTGACCGGTAAATGTATAGTAAGGTCTCTGTACATATCAATATTTTTAGGTATCACGGAGCATTAACAGTGCTCCTCAATACTTCTCATTGTTTGGTCCAAATGTTAATGGTATTCACTGACGTTTGCAATGTTTTTGCAGACTCTTCATGGTCCTTACCTGCAACCATGGTGGTGTCTCCAACAGAAACAGCTGTTATTAACACATATGTAATTGTTGCATAGTAACATAGTAGTAAAGAAAAATCTTCCAGAGTTCCTGTAATATATTAAAAATTGAAAATATAATGAATCTCAACGAGATCAAATAATAAGTAATAATAAGTAATCAGTAACAATAACCTCTTTTAATATATATTTTCTTTCTGATTAAAATAAGTAATTGATCTAACAGCAACAAAAATTTTAGGGAATACTCCAAATTCAGTTTATGGGCAACAATAAGATACGAGGCAGAGTCAATAGACTATCGTTTGAGTTAACACAGTGAAGACTAATTAAGTGATCTAGTTAATATTCGAAGAAAATGTTACTCTTACGGATTGGCTGGTGTATTGATATAAAGAGTATATACATATTGAATTATACAATACATCTAAAATACAATATAGCATTGGATACAATATGTTTAAGGCGATATACCAGTCCAGAAAATTTGAAAAAAAAACCATTATTTTGACCCATCGGTAAGAAAAAAGTCTGCAGTGAGATTGTGGCGCCAACTTGGTTTTGACTATCTTCTAAATTTCGTAAGCGTAAGCGAGTAAGCGAACTTCTGCTATCTGATTTGCTAACTGTACACCCTAAACTCAAATTCTGGCCAAATTTCAGTAGAGTAGATTAAATCTTGTCTCCTTGCTGTAATAGTTCATGGCTGGGGGATTTTCAGTTTCTACAGACAACTTTTGGTAACATCAAATGTTAAGTGTCAACACTTTGGGTAACGGCAGAAGGATTGAAAATTCAACGTTAACCTGTGTACTTTTCTTGGTAAGTTTTTTCTTTTTTGACAAGTTTATTTCTGTTATTTGAGATAATTTTATAGAAAAACAGCTTTATAATATCGGAATCATTCGAACTATATCAAATAAGAAACAGGTAAAAGAAATAACGGTGTATAATGATGATCGAACGTTGCGTTTTTCGAACAACCAGGAGCGTCTACATAACCTACAGGGAGATAGTCTTTTTGTTGCATGTTGGTAACAACCGTTTCTGTGTAAACAATGCGACGCTTATGTACTGCTCAGTTTACATCTTCATCAAATCTTCTCGGCTATATTTCAATATATTATACGCTTTGGTCTGCGATGGTTAAAACAAGCGATGAGTGAAATATGTAATCTCACCGATTTTGGAAGAGAGAAAGTCGTTGGTGCAACCTTAAAAGAAACTTCTGAAATGAAAACATCTTCATATTTAATATTTCATGAGCGACAAAATCCACGTTAATGATAGCATATATAACATATGGGAAACATCATCAAAATGATTATGATAATATAAAATTACTGTAGCAAAAGCCGCTGACCTAAACACTCCCTTGTGTAACACTGTTTCGACAAAAATAGTACACAAAATTGACATTCACGGAATGGCTGCAATTGTGAAACCCTTCTTAACGGAACGACGAAAAAAGTGGTGTAACGGTCAAAGAACCTGGACGCTTGACGGTTTAAAGAATGTAGTATGGTCAGATGAATCATCATTTACACTATATTATACATACAGCCAGGTTATTCTAAGAAGAGCCCCGAAAGAAGCCTACGGTACTTCGACATATAGCCAAAAAGCTTCAGTCTTGCTTTGAGAAGACAATTCTATTATGGAGAATTTTAGAGCATAGGCTGAAGAACAGATTTTTAACTCCAACATCGTTGAAGCAATTGGAAGATATATATTGGTACAAGAATGGAACAAGGCTTTGTTAGAAATTATTTCGGGTTTCACTTTACGAAATTTTTCTCCACAGAATTACTGTTTGTGAATCAAATGGTAGGTTAATACAGACGACATTAAAATTACTCCAGCGGGCGTGTTAACTGGCCAGAAGTGCTCATGACAATTTATTTTAAACTAACTTAATAGATTTCACAACCAGTCGTTGTTGTTTACTGTAGCTGTGATTAGGAAGGAATTGTTAAGTTAATTTTATATTTACATATTTTTATTGAGAGAGAAAATTAGCGACAGGCAATGAGAAAATAAGTGTATAAGATGAATTATTAGTAAAATAATTTTGTAGTTTGTCATAGAATACACGAATATTTACGTTAAATAATATATAAACAACTGAATACTTCATCCCTATAATTTTCTGATTTTGCAGATATTTCTAAAGATTAACAAAAAGTAGATATAGAAATGTCATGTATTTTTGGGATAGTGTAAATATAAGATGCAGTTAATAAAAAGTATGAAATAAATTGAGAATATAAGATTGATGAATGAAGATAAGATTGATAAGCTTTGTGCAGATAAATTTAAATAATAATAATTATAAATTATTAATAATTAAATAAAACAAACAAAAAAGTAATCTAAGACACATACACGCACACAATACAGATTTTGACAGTATAATTTAACACGCTTTTTTTATAACACGTATTCATTGTGAGTTTTCTAATGGGCTCTGATAATTATTCTATTTGATTTGATTTTAATAGGATTTGTTCGTTCAAAATCCTATTATATACATTCAAATAAATTAGATCGTCTTATGAATCTAGCAGATTTCCGGGAAATTTGTTTTTAGGTATTGTTCAAGGACTCTACTGCCATATTTGTCTTGATTCAGAAGCAGTGAGTTCACATTTTTATTCTGTCCTCATTTTATAAGTAATTCCTGAAAAATAATATATCCATAAAATAGTTTTTCATACAGTACTAGTAGCACAGGCTTCCACAAGTATATTAAAAATTCAATTTCGACAACTTTTATAATTTTATAATATAAACTGCTGCATAAATTTGGTTTCGTCTGCTTCATTAACAATTTCTTCGCTCATTTGGCGTTTAAGTTCCTGTTTTTTATTTTCTTTTTGCTCTTGTGACCTGGTTCCCACAACTTTTATCTGGCTTAGACTATGATTTGAACTTAAAATTATTCTCGTATTGTTTGCTGTCTATTTTCTCTATTAAATAATAAATAATTATATAAATTTAACAAACTTTTGTAATAATAGAATTAATCTAAAAATTACTTCCTATCCGCAGCTTTTGTAGGCAAGAATAATGGCTGTCAAATCTGTCAAGCTAGTTTAGAATAGGTTAATAGCACATGAGCAGTTCTACAGAGTAAATTAAGCCCGAAAGCAGACAACGATTACTCGCTATCGAAAGCAACGCAGTGTTATTTCATCTGGGTTATTAAAAAAGCTACCAAGAACAGCAATATCATCATGTTGACATATATATTTAATGCCTGTTTGACGCTGAACCATGTTCCGGAATTTTTTAAGGTTGGTCGAATACTTATGCTTAAAAAACCTGACAAACCGGCAGAACTAATTGGATCTTTCCGGAAATTTTGTTACTAACTGCAATATTAAAACTATTTGAGAAACTACTGTTGAAGCGTATGTTTATAGAAAACACCAACCCCTATATCGGCTCTATACTGCTGATATACCAACAACAAAAGAAACAGTGTTGGGGACATTTACCGACGACTCAGTTATCATGGCAAAAGATGCGTCTCTGCCTAAGGCTGTAAAAATAGTTCAACTAGCGGTCAACAAGATCTAACTGGGAAGCAATACAGCTGCTGTACAATATGCAAAAATCCGAAGATTGAAGCGATTTAAAGCACTCGAACTTGTTTAGTGTGCAAGTGTATTTTTAACTTTAGCTTAAGTAGATAAGTTTTATTTTATTTTGGGAAATACATGCTGATGTATTTATTAATCCCGTACTGACCTTGCTTGTTTATTAATGCAAGTACAAAGAAACAATAGTAATACATTAATTGCAAATTAAAATTGTATATCAAGCATATCTAATGTAAGATGTAATTAAGAGAAATGAACTGTTCTGTCCAATGAACACGCACGCTAGGTGTTTTACTGTCGTCTGTTTAATACAGTGATCACGTGTTTATTATTATGTCCAACCGCTGTATAAACAAAATCACTATTAGAAAGTGTTTTCTAATTCTAATTATCTGTCTGAACATGTCGATTGTGTTATGAGCGCTTTTCTCTAATCAATGTCGTTTTTATATAGAAATCTCCATAACGATCAATACATGCAGTTTAAAAATATTTCAAGAAATAACGGTTTTGCACATACATAGCCTACTTTTGTTCTCGCCATACCATATGATACCAGTCAATAACTTTACATGTTTTATTGTTCCCTTGATAACTAGATTTCGTATCTGGAACACCTGATGCTAATAATTTTTTTTAATGGACGTCTAACCATTTGCCGATAATTTATTGCACTTAACAAATAAACGCTATTCGGTTACAACACGCATAAATAAAGGAAATACTTTCATTTCTGCCGATCGAACGAACTCTCCGCGTAGCGTTACTTTTACTACGGTCGGAGAACTACGGTCAGCCGCCAGACAAGACACCCCCGGGCCGCTATGTGATGTCAGCAATCTCGTATCCAACCGACTCGATTATCTCGAATTCGATTTTTTTTGCCCATTATCTTAATAGAAACAAATTATTATTTTTTTTACGTTTAACTATATCGAAATATATCCTTGACACACTTTCCTGAATAATTATGAATAAATTATATCATTGTAACTGTAAAACAATTAAATTTCGGAGCCGACTTTCAAATTTCAAATAATCATTCACACCTGATACTCATAGATATGATTGATATGATTATTTTACATATAAATTATTTAATCTAATCGGTTATATCAATGTTTTTTCTTTCTGTTAAGTGGAATCACCGTAAACTTTTAATTTTCAGTTTTCGTTTCTGACTTTTTCCCAGTATTAGCGTTCAATACTTCGAAACAACGCTATAATATTCATCAATGTACTTACGAATCGGCTAAATATATGCGATAATAATGAAGGTTTACTCACATCTGATCTGATTAATGAGGATACATTACTCCAAGAGTATCCGGAATTGACGCAAGGCCATATTGATTTTCATTTAATTTTAAAACAGAAAATAATATTTAGGATTATTAGATTTAATGTCGAAAATATATATAAGCAGATAAATAGGTTCAGGTGGTAAATAAAAATGATAAAATTTTGGAAATAACACATTTTTCTTAAAAGAGTATTGAATAAAACGAAATTATAAAAATATAATTAAGATATGTCCAGCCAATCTATTTTTATTAAAACAAGATATTGCACGTCATTATTTTTTTAAAAATAAATATAAGCAAATTTAGTAAATAATTGATTTAATGTTGAAACTATATATAAGGAGGGAATACACATTGAAAATTTTTTGAAACAACATATTGTATTTAAAAAATTATTGAATAAAATAAAGTAATAAGAATAATGTCTATATGCCTTTCTGTTTATATAAAAACACCATATTTAAATTAATTTGCATATTTCAACAATTAACAAGATCTCCGAGAACCATATAACTAAACACTACCATAAAAAATATTAATAGTAGTTAAGAGTAGTCTATGGTAAATAAAAATATTAATAATAATTAAATCGTTTAGATCAAACCCAGCCAATATAGTTAAAACCAAATGAAAAAGCCACCACTATATATGAAAGCAGTGAAATTCTCCTAAAAATATCCAAGTATGATCGCTACTATTCTTGATCCACAAATCCCATTAATGAATTGACTACCTCTAGCTTTCGACTAACTGTACTGTACATTTACTGGCCTAAAATTAATGAATTATATTTTTGAGCTGAACGAAATCTGAGTCAGTATATCATTATTTTTAAAAATAATATATTATTTAGTTATACACTTATATAATAATTCATTGCATTTTCCTTGTCGTTAGATTGTTAAGATGTCGATGATAGTTTTATATTTTGTTTATTTGATCCAGGTCTACCTTTGTTATAGCAAATGTAATTATTTGATATTATCACTGTACACTGCTCTTACATCTTAACAAAATGCTGTGTAATTTCTTCTTCTCTGAATTTCATATTCATCAACTTTCACTCTCAACAAATTCTAGCTACATCTCACCTATAAAATAACATTTAAATTATTACCAAAATATATTATGTTTAATATAAATCTCTAATTATTACCACCTATTACAATTTTAGGTACTATTCTTGATGGAAAACCCTCATGACTTGACTACTTCCAACACAACAATAATCATTTTCTTCTCTGTTCTTGTTATCATCAAATTTTGGCATATGTTGATACCTATTCGATGTCGTTGAAAATGATGTTTTATAAATTTGTGCTATAAAATATAAATAATAAAATATAATATAATAAAAGAAGCTAAAGCAGGTGTACCACAAGGAAGTGTACTGGGACCAATACTTTATTCACTTTACACTTGTGATATACCACAAATGGAAAATATCACGATGGCTACATTTGCTGATACTGCGATTATAACTGTCGGAGACAATAGTGAAGAAGCCTCACAAAAATTACAACAGGCAAGTGACTATAAATAATTGGACACAAGCTTGGAAAATAAGAATTAATGAAAGTAAATCTGTACATGTGCAGTTCACCTATAAACAGACCGTACAAGCACCAATAACATTAAATAACACTATCATTCCATATAGCAACAACGCTAAATATCTCGGAATGAATCCCGATGCAAAACTTCGATGGAAGGAACATATAAAGAAAAAAGGAAAAGAACTGGAATTTAAATATAGGAAAACATACTGGCTAATTGGAAGAAAATCACAATTATCAAGTTCAATTATGGGGATGTTCTGCAAAGAGTAACATTAATAAAATAAAAATTTTTTCAGAACAAAGTCCTGAGAGGTATTGTGGGTGCACCCAAATACTATAGGACTGATTACCCACATCGAGACCTTCAGATACCCACAGTCAGCCAAGAAATCAAGAGAATTGCAGGGAGGCATGAGGAAAGACTCCATTCTCATACGATTATTGAAATATTGCAACTTTTGGATTCCACCAGAACAGGACACAGACTCAAAAGAATCAAACCATCTGATCTTTTGTAGTGTTGTGTAGTGAGGTGCATATAATAAAAATACAGCAGTGACATGTATAAACATTATTTCACCAGAGACTGAGATAGGGCCGATGGGTCCTCCTAGTTAGATACCTAGGTTTAAGTTATCATGAAGACAAATTGTAGGTTAGACGGAAACGACTAGTAACAACATAATAATTAAATAATATTAAAAAAAATGTGGATTTATAGAGTTTTTTTGGATTTTGTAACTTTTAGACATATAATCTTACATTCTGCATTTCCCCTCGTTCTTTCATATTTTAAAACCAATATCTGTTAAACCACCAAGAATAACACAACAATTTAACTATTACTACTATAAAATTATTAATGTAACGTAAAATATAAATATCCTACATTTTTTTCTTGTTTTGACTTGATCAACTGTACCGATCAACTCGAAAAATATATGAATGCCATTAGAAAAAGAAGTGAATATAGTTTATTTAATTTTTATGGTTATTTATATATTATAATTGTAAATTAATAAATTAATAGCTTTTTAATATTGATACAAATATAGACCATAATAAGATTAAATTATTGTTCAGACAGATATACAAACACTTACAAATATGATAAGATATTGGGTTCTTGCTGATTCTGACCTTTTTGTCACTTTAAAAGGGCTTTATTTAAAGAAAATGGTTCACTAAATATCTATCAAAACATTAACATTTTCTAACACTTCTCCTCATAAGAGATATACTTTTTAATAAGAAATAGGTTGACAAATACACTCAACTACATTCAATATATTCAGTTGTTCCCCAGGGCAGTGCCCCTGATCTACTTTATCTCAACAAGACAAGACAGGGCATATCAAGGCAAATGAAACAAAATCTGCTAACATGACGTTAACCCTGCGTAGAAGGTTTTGTCCTCCTTTGTGAATTTCTACAAAACGATAACTTGGGCTTAAAATGAACCAGATGTTGGCGTATAGGACGTATAACCTAATTATCTGTGGATAGTAAAGTATTGCCGTATAAGTTAATTCTTGGACCCATGTGGATGTATGGTGTCGAACTGTGGGGTACTACTAGCAAATCCAACACAGCCACCCTCCAGAGATTCCAAAATAGTGCTACGTGCGATCGTTAACAGTAAATTGATTAGAAACTATAACTATACCAATTAAGTATAGTACTAGCTTGTACATGTGTACAGGAGATATCTTATTGAAGCTATCTTCTACATGTTATTATGGGATTTCATCAAATATTTATTATCCACCAAGCAGATTGAGGAAATATAATAATAATTAAAAAATCCTTTGTAGTAGTTCGACTTTTCACCACCACTTAAGGTACTCCAAAGAAAGCATTTAGATTGTTCCTGGAAATCAATAAAAAACAGTACATATGTGAGGTACCTAATTTGTTTCCCTTTGGACTGATCCCATGGTGCATAAGCAGTTAATTTATCTACATTTTTCAGAGTTCATTGAGCATTTAAGTTGGATTCTAATTATTCATCTTAAAAAATTTCAAACCCTAATATAATTTTGCTTTATTCAACATTTCAAGTACTGGACATTTGAAACACTTCAACCATTAATTCATCATTCAACAGTGACTTTTGTTAGTCGGTAAAGCGTCTATTTGTATTCTAGATAGGTTGCGATTGCATCTTGGGTCAAATGAGTCTCTGTGATTCCTACGATTCATGTTTCAATTATTATGATAATAGCAATTAACAAAAAAAACTAATTTATTTATCTAATGAAATCAGATTAATTACAACCTTCTTCCAACCATCTCTTCTTTACTCGATCGCATAATCATAACACCACAAAATATTGTGGAAACACAAGAGCATAAAATATAAAATATAGTATTTAACAACTGAAACTTAGCTTTAACTAAGTAAATTAACTAAGTCTAATTATCACATTGCTTTTTCTAGCATTTCTCGTCTAAAATGGACTTTCTAAAAGCTCAAAATTAACAAATAAGTATATAACATCCTGTTTTATTATTGTTGTTTTATTTACTCGTTTATTTATTTTATATTTCTATTTCAGATTTAAGGATAAACGTTGGACTGTAGGTGTCACAGGAAGAGGTAAGTAAAATAAATATAGCAAATATAGTTGAAATATAATATTTTACTTAAAACTCAAACAAACTAAATTAATCACTGCAATAAACACAAAACAGAAAATAATCACAACAATAATTAATTTAGCCCAACATAGACTGATTCATATATATACATATATAGCATAACAGGTCAATTGAAAAGTCCCTGGACTACCATACTAAAACACACTTTTTTGGCAAGATTAGTTTTTTTTTATTCAACATAATTCCCTTCAAGGGTGATACGCTCATTATAGCGACCCTCCAACTTTTTGATGCCATTTTTGTAGTACCATTTGCACTTTGCTTTATTTTGGCCTCAGTTTAGGCGGTCACCTCTTCATTCGACAAAAATTTCTTTCCACCGAGCATTCTTTTTACATCTGAGAACAGGAAATAATCGCTGGGGGCCAAATCTGAAGAATACGGTGGATGAAGAACCAATTCGAACCCAATTCATGATTTTTCCATTGTTTTCACTGACTTGTGACACGATATGGAATAGTCGCTGTTGATGGTGCTTTATTTTTCAAAGTAGTCAATGAAAGTATTCCATGCGCATCCCAAAATACAGGCGCCATAACATTGCCAGCCGACTTTTGCGTTTTCCCACGCTTTTTTGGTTCATCAGGTGCAGTCCTCTCGGATGACTGTCGGTTGGACTTTGGAGTGAAATCATGGAGCCGTGTTTCATCTATTGTCACATATTGATGCAAAAACTCGGATTTATTACGCTTGATCATCTTCATACACTGCTTTGAATATCAACTCATCGTTGTTTTTGGTCAAAAGTGAGCTCGCGCGGCACCCACTTTGCACAGAGCTTTCTCATACCCAAATATTCGTGGATGATATGACGTACACGTTCAGTTCATATCTTTAGAGTGTCTGCTGTTTCAATTTACGGTCATTCAAAATTATTTTGTGGAATTTGTAAATTTTTTCGTTGATAACAACCTCTTTTGGGAGTCCGCTGCGTTCAGCGCCTTCGGTGCTAATTTCACCACGTCTAAACTTAGCGCACCAATCACTTGGTTGATTTTCCTGGAGCAGTGTCTGGAAACTCTGCATCAAGCCAAGATTTTGCTTCAACTGTATCTTTTCTCTTCAAAAAGCATTATTTTATCAACACGCGAAATTCCTCATCAATTTTTTTCACAATAACAAATATTGCTTCGCTCAAAATGCTATTTTATATATTTTAATTACTTAATTCTAAATATAATTTCGATGGTATAATGTATGTCTTACACTGACTGAATTATCAAAATAAATGCTATAAATAAATAAATAGTGATAACACATTTGATACTGTCTAACCTTTTTCAATCAAAATTTTGTTTATACTCCGAAATAAAATATTTATGTTATTTTTAGTAATTTGGTTACTAAAACACATACAACTATAACAGTTGGAGCAATCATCTCAAATATTGCACATATCACGTATAACTCGCTTAGTTTCACGTATAATGAAACAACAGGTACCGAGGTTTAAGAAAAATGGGAATATGTGTGAGGTCTCTCGCATTAACCTTAAACTCCCGCTTGATACATAATTTAAATTCATTCACGCCTTTCACATGACACCGTCATTGTTATTTACGATTCAGGCTTCACTTTTTTTAGATATCATTTGGAAAATAAAAATACTAAAAACAAACCGCTGACAATGATTTCAAAGTTCTAAAAGCAGCACAGGTTTGTGATACAGTTCACAGATAATGCTGTGATGAATCGAAAAGTTCAGATAAAATGAACTGTCAGCTAAACCAAACGGGAACATCGATGAAGATAACACAAAATTCAATATATTATTGATATGATGATAAAATGTTGTTCGTTTTCAACTTTAGCCTTCTGGAAATTTTTGGAGTTATATATTATATTTATGTCAGATATATTTAAATTTTGCTTTATATTTTATAATTTCTGGAATTCGGATAAATATACAGTATTCAGAAACAGTAAGCCGATTGCTAAACTGTTGTGTATATACCATAACTATATTATTATCGATAAAACCTTGTGATATTTACTTTAAATATTTACACGTAAGAATTCTAGAGAAATATATAAGTAACAATAAAAATATATAAAATTACACAAAGTAGAACAAACATAATAGAACGGTGAGTTGATAAGACTATTACTATAGATGTCGCAATTAATCCTTACACACAGGTATTGTAAAGTGTTACAATCACATTTATAGTTTCGCATTTAATAGTTTCAGCTTCACTAATACTTGACCTCTGAAGATGAGTCATATTAGTAACTGATTTCATATAGTTACGATCACATATTTATATGTCATATATCAATTATATTTATATGTGAAAATGAAACACCTTCTCTGAATAATATCCTCAATATCGCACTTTATCAGTTTTAAGAACACAAAACATGTATACAAAACTGTTTGAATTGGGCGATTATATCCACCGTCTTAATCTGACTTCATTTGATACTGGAAAGGCGTCTTGTACGACAGATCAGAGCAGATCTTTAACTACCGGAAAGGTTCTGTTAATGTGAAGGAACCCTTCGGCTAAAGCTCATATTCGGGTATTGAAATGTGCATTATGATTCATTTAAGGAAGTATAATGACTGAAAATTTTAAAATTACAGAAAAAACCTGAAAATATATTTCTATCGATATTTATAATTCACTCTATGTTCTCACAGTTACTATATGCGTAACCAAAATTATATTATACTCTATCGGTTTTATGAGAAAATAAATATACAGCTAAATAACCTTAATTGCAGTTCACCGAATTGATTACAAATAAGTTTATTTAATAGAAGATTAAAATCTAAAGTTATATATGTGGATTATGAACCACAATGAGGTGAAATAATCGAAAATAAATAAAATAGAATTAATAAAAATGCAGTGGCTCCGAACTTCATCTTAAATATATATATATATATATATATATATATATATATATATATATATATACCACAGTTCATACATTTAAGACCAAATATTGTTGAAATATTGATGTTATACTTCATCAACTGTGCAGAAATTGGAGAACTAGAAATAACTGGTCCCTGACTATGATGCTTAATTCATTGGGATGTAAATCGATGTTATCCCGCTTGGATCAGTGTTTCCCATTGGCCAGGTAGCGAACCGATACCTGGCCATCAAAATAAAGTACTAAGTTGCAACAATAATTGAATAATAATGAGTTAGTACAGCCAGGTACAAGTTCTAAAATTGATTCTAACAAACGGGCGCGCGATGAACATGTAAAAGAATATTCAAAAATGAAAAAAGGTTTATGCATCCTACAATATCTTGTAGATGGTATTCAATTGGGCTTCATGGAGGGCACAGATAACAAACCGTTAGATGTAAGTGTCGGACTATCAAACGAATCAATGAAACCTTCAAAGTTGCAGCGGTATTTGAGACTAACACATACTGGCTACGAAGAAAAGCTAAAACAGTTATCCGCAAATAAAAAGAGCTAGTTAAATAATAGGAAACAAAATTAATCCATTTTTTCACAACTAACTCAAGTTCATAATCTTTTCCTGTGGTTGGCAAAAGTGGCTTACATATCTGAAATTTTAAAATTTTAAATAATATAAACATGGAACTGTAAAGTAACAATGTAACAATATTTAAACTGCAAGACAAGGTGTAAGCTGCAATCACAAATTTTAATATGTGAGCACAATGCGCGAAAACAGGAGACTTCGAAGCATTTAATAATTTAAGTGAAATAAAAAAAGAGTACAACATGATTGCATTGCCACAAGGCATCTTAACTCAAATTAAGGAACCTTTATTGGGACTTTAGAGGAATCTTCAGGAATATTTGAATAAGAAATTTGAAAGAATATTGGATAAGAAACCTATTTACATTCAAGTTGGATTCGGAATCTAATTTGCCAGATTCAGATGTCGACTCGTTAATTGAGCTGTCCAAAGGATATATTCGACACAAGACCACTGATGGATTTTTGGTTATCTTTTTATCAAGTGTGCACAAAATTAGCTCATCAAGTAATAACATTTTCGACTTGAAGTGGAACCAGACTTCATTTTCCTTTGAACTTGAACATTGAATTTGTAGTAAAATTACATCTTAATACTGCATAATCTAGGTTTAGGTTTGGTTTTCAAATTTCTAAAGCAGAATAACCAAACCCTAATTGTCTAAATCAAAATTTTCTCTACCTTCAAAATAATAAATAATTTTCCGAAATATGCCACCTGACAATTACATTTTTTTCTGCAATAAACTCATATTCAATAAGTTATGTATTAATTACTGACGTGACCTTCCGAGTTTGAGAACACAATGGTTAATCAACGCTGACAAAAGTGCCGTCCTTTCACTGCATTTGCAACCAAAAACTGATTCGGTCCAACTCCAATGCCATCTAAATAAAATAGAGAAATGGTTTAACCACTTGAGAGTCCCCTCATATTAGTTACGCACTGAGAAGAGAAACTTGTCCGTCGGTAAAATTATATAACGAAAACATCATACAAGAGGAATACGCGAAATACTTACTTATTCGCTTTACTTACTTGGATCGTAGATTAACTTGGCAGAAGTACATCTAAACCAAGCGTAAACAACACCATGGCGAACTCCGTAGCGTGCATTGTTTAACTGGTCGACACTCCAACTTAAGCAGCGAGATCAAAATGATACAAATACAAAACCATTATCAAGCCAATCTGACCTACGTCATTGAACTACGAGGCAGAGCAATATTGACATAATAGAAAGATTCCAGAGTAAAACTTTAAAAGAACATGCCCAATATTCATCTAAGCATGAGTAGTAAGTATATGAATATCCATCTTTGTGTGCGGACACTAAAGCAGAATAAACTATAGCAAAACGGTATCAGTGATGACTTGCATAATATATAAGCCAGCTGGCAATGGCGGTAAATGGAGTAAGAGGATGAGGCACGCGGGACTCAAGAAATGTGACATCTCAGAAAAATATTTACGTAGAGGGATGGGTGCTGCGCTTAGATTGAAGCTCAGAAGAAAAGAAAAACAGCAAATAGTTTAATAGTTAACCAACATAGTGGCTTATTGTTCTGAAACATAACAGGTCAATTGTAAAATCCCCGGCCTGACAGAATATTTTTTAGTTAGCCCTAAGCCTCAAAAGATGCGTATATAAATTCGACAGGTGTCGGATCACTAGTTTGCGAATTATATAATTTTGAGTGAAGCAACTTTAATTATTGTACACAAAAATTGATAAAAAGGAATTTCGCTGCTGATAAAATATTGCTTTTTGAAGGGAAAACATACAGTTGAAGCAAAAACTTGGATTGATGCCGAGTTTCCGGACAGCAAGGGGTAGCCCAGGAAAATCAACCATCAAGGATTGGTATGCTATGTTTAGACGTTGTGAAATGTTCAACGAAGACGCTGAATGCAGTGGACGCCCAAAAGAGGTTGTTACCGACGAAAACATTTAAAAAATCCACAAAGTGATTTTGAACGGCCGTACATTGATACTGAATAAAATAACAGACACTCTAACGATATTAACTCAACGTGTCCTTCATCTCATTTACGAATATTTGTGTAAGAGAAATCTCTGTGAAAAGTGGGTGCCGCGAGAGCTCAGTTTTGACCAAAACAATGAGTGCAGTAAACCCTAGTTTCTGCGTCGATTTGTGACAATGGATGAAACATGGCTCCATCATTTCACTTCAAGTCCTATCGACAGTCATCCGAGTGGACTGCACACGATGAACCGGCTCTAAAGCGTGGGAAAACGCAAGTTTGCTGGCAAGGTTATGGCGTCTGTATTTTGGGATGCGCATGGGATAATTTTCATTGACTACCTTGAAAAAATAAGGACCATCAATAGCGACTATTACATAGCATTATTGGGTCGTTTGAAGGACAAAATCATCGAAAAACGGCGGCATTTGAAGAAAAAAATTGGCTGCTTCAGCAAGACAACACACCGTATCACAAGTCAATGAAAACGATGGCAAAAATCCATGAATTGGGCTTCGAATTGCTTCCTTATCCACCGTATTCTCCAGATATGGCCCCAAACGACTATTTCCTGATTTCAGATCTCAAAAGAATGCTCGTTGGGAAGAAATGAGGCCTATTTTGAAGCAAAGAACAAATCGTACTGCAACAATGGTATCGAAAAGTTGGAGGGTCGCTATAATCAGTGTATCACCCATTGAAGGGAATTACGTTGAATAAAAAATACTAATTTTGCCAAAAAAATATGTTTTACTATGGTACGCCGGGGTCTTTTAAATTAACCTGTTAATTCCACGATGCGGAATAAAGGAGAAAAGAAGGAAATTACTAGGATGGACAAACAAAATATTATTATCATTTATAGATACATAAAGTTAATGTATAATATATTATTGCTAGTTATCCATTACAAATAAATACGTTTTGATAAGATTACATCCTATGGCGCTTTATTTGTTCATATTTAATTTGAAATTCTAAAATAAACACGTAGAACAAATTTCAGTTGTCGCTATCGTAACAAATTGATCCAGTGAAACTATTTAGTAAAATTATCAATATTCCTTGGGGCGCCAAAATCAATTATTTGTTATTCTATATTATTTTTCCGTAAGGCTAAACGACTTTACCATAAAAAAAATAATTGGAGATTAAAAATTAACATATAATAGAAGGTTAAATCCATGCAGTTTAGCGTGTGAAATATGATTACAAATTATGAAATTTTAATATCTTATTGTCTAAATGATTAATATTATGTGAGATTTGAGATATTATTTGACCCGAAAAATTATCAAATACCACTACAGTTTCAATTTAAATTAAAATATGACTCAAGCATTCGATTGTGATTCAATGAATGAAATATAAGTTCGAGTCGAAGTAGACAAATGAGAATCTTCTATTATCCAAGATTTCAAAATATTCAATTAACCAGTTGCAGTTTCTTTTCGAAAAATAAAATAAGATTTTGCCGGCTTAGTGGCGAAGTGGTAAAGGCGATAGGACGGTCCTCCTACTGTTGCGATAGCCGCGGGTTCGATTCCTTCTGGGGCATGGTCGTAAATGTATGTTTGTAGTATGAAATCCAACAAGAAAAATGATCCCAGTCACGCCAGTAACCAGGATGGGTAAGACCGGATGTCGTCTGAGATGATTTCTAAGGTTGGTCATTCGCAGTCGGTAATGCTGAGGACCGTGGTTCGGAGCCCACGTTGAACTGTAGGTTGAATGTATATATATATATATATATATATATATATATATATATATATATATATATATATATATATATATATAAAGATTTGAAAGAAAATATCAAGAAGAGAAATCAGATTGATGTTGGATTGGCAATCGTTCTGTCCTTTAAAATATTCCTTGGTGTAATTAAGTGGACTTTAGGTGACAGTATTGTAGCTGAAGTTGCTATACACTAATTTCGTCTACTGAAAGCTGTACGAAATCTTGTAGTTCAGGATGAATGGCCTCTAGAACCAATTGCAGCGCAGTTTCTCAACAATAAATTATTGAATTTTGAAGTTATCAAAACTTCGGGTAGTAGAATTACCCTATCCTAGTTATTATCTATATAGATTTTACTAATATTAACCATCCAAATATCACTTCTTAATTATCTTTCAGTAGTTTTGGGATGACTAAACCATGGATGAGTAGATTTTGAGTGTGTTGTTTGGTAGCTATATTGAATCCACATTTCAGGAAAATCTTGGATCATTTCGAATATCATACCATTTGATTTCGAGATCATCCTGTAGTTCTGGATTGGTTACGTAGCGATAAATATTGATAATTACTAACCCAATATTTGCACGATTGACTGATTAACCAACCACTTTAATTTTGGGTCAAAGAGGTCAAAAAACTTCCTGGAGTTGCTTGACTTTGAGTCTTATCTGCTCTGATTTTTGACTAACGTGATGTTTCCGGTTTAGTCGACTATCGAGATATATGCGGAGGTATTTAGCGGATGAACTATTACCAGTTGACGTAACCACTCAGAGGGAAACGAAACGAGCTTGGAAATAGTTTCCTCATATCTCTATACTGTATGAAATGGCAATAAGGAGCTTGTCAAGTTTCAAAATATTTGATATTGTCAATATGAAAAACACTAACTCACTTGCCGAAAGAGAAACGAACCAAAGCAAAATTGGAAAACGTGCACCAACAATAGGGTGAATCAAGCTCACATATTAACCAACAGAATTCTTCCTTTTTTCGCAAAAAGTCTTCGGCCAGACATCGAACGCGGACCGTTGTTTTCCTGCACATTTCCGGCATGGCAAATAAAGTTACCATTTTTTCCTAGTCGTTTCCAATCATTTTTTCGAATGGATGAGACGGGTTTTGTGCCTGATTGAAAGAATATTGAATCGTCGTGTTTTGCACCCTTTCGCAATATTGTTCGCCGATAACGGCAAATTAAATACGCTTTTCTCTGGCGGAAATGAGTTTTCACATGAGGGGATCAAGCGGAACGAAAGATTTTCACGCCCTACCAGTTGGAATACAATGTCGCCCCGCTGGAGGCCAGACAACGTACCGTAACTCATTTTCGAACGTTTTTTTTTTTTTCAGGGAGAGAAATATATTATATGTTAGTACAAAAACAAAACATGTAACCATACTTAAATGAAATAATCCATTATAAAACAAATCTAAAAATTTGAATATTTGGTGGGAAACGTATTCCTGTCCATCGATGGCTGCTATTTTTTCTCATCTTGCGGATTCTATCTCGAAAGCACGAAGTATCTTTTGTGTAAGCAGTGAAGCGCTTCTTAGACAGGTCACGACTAATATGTCGGAATTAGTAGTAATAAGAAGGAACAAGGTCTGGAGAATACAGCGAGTAAGGTAGCACTTCTCACTTTAATATTTCCAACTTTCTTTTCAACGATTTTCATCGAGCGTTGTTATACTGAAGAATAACATTTTTGTGTATACCAGCCGTTTTTCGCGCAATGCTTGGCTAAAACACCATTGATGATTTCATTAGCAGTTTTAGCAGCTCATAGCATAACACACGAAGCTGATACCACTAAATACAGAGCATTAATTTGTAACATGGATATTCGGCTTTACCATTGGTGTTGATGTTGATGCGTGACCAGGTGTTTACCATGGCTGTTTTCGCTTTGTATTATCGTAATAGTTTAACTTTTCATTACCAGTTGTAATACGATGGGAAAAGCGTTAGAATTTTATGGTTGAAGCTTCATTTCGCATATTTTCTTTATTAATTACTTCTTACATTAGATACGCTTAGTACAATCTTAATTTACAATTTACAATACAAACAATCTTATAAGCATGTGCAAGTAGAACACTTCATCAAGTAGTTTGCAAAATCTGTGTTTGAACATAACTTTAACACATCCAGTTTTCCTCTGAAATCTTTAACTCGATATCTGCTTAGTTTCTTTTAATTCTTTCTTAACTTTCAGTGACCACATTTGGTTCATACATTGTCTGTAGGTTAATATTATTTGACATGTTCGAAATTCATGTTTGCCATAACACATATCAGGCTGTAAAACTTGATAAAATCACATTGTTCAATCAAAAATGTATAACTTATCCTGGTGAAGTTTAGCCAATCAAACTATTAATTTTACAAGAAACCAGTTTTTTGATATTGATCTTTGTTAATCTAACCATGACGAGATTTGATCGACACTTGTTGAAGGCTTGAACCTATGATCAGTAGTGAACAATAGTAAATGATCAGTGAGTTCAGTTACAAGTCCATTTATTTCTGTCTAGTTTGCATTCGACTCTTGTAGAAATATATACCGACTAAATGCACACTTGTACGATTAAGCCAGTCATATTATATTTACTATAACTTTGTAGATTCGTTGGTAACTAAAAATAGAACAAAATTCACGTTGTCATATACACAGTAAAATAAACTATTGAGGTCTAACCAACACAACTTGTTTTTTTGTGGTGTATAGTTACATTAGGAGTTCTGATACCACCGCCACATGTTACACGTCAATTTTTCTTTCATATCAATTTTTACAGAAATAACTTTAACTCCATGTAAAGTAAATAAGCAGAATTGCCATTGTCATGACATATCCTTCTAAAAACAGCCATCTAACTTATTATAACAGCATCGTATTTGTTTTACTGGACATTTAAAGCTAGTTAGCAAGTATATCGATTTATTAAGTTATAACAATATTGTGATCCCAAAATATTATTTGAAGAATGCTTTCATTACTCCTAAGTATGCTAAAACCCATTCATCGAAGACTTAAATAAGAAAATGATAAACTGAACCAAATCTCAACAATATCAATTGTATGATATTTTTTTAGTTGAACAAGATTGTATTTGATTTTAAGCATTAATATATGACAGTTTTTTGATCGCCCTTTGATCTCCTCTTCTTTTTTATATATTTTATTTGCAGTATGAGTAAATAAAGTGTTATGTGAATCTATATTGATATAGTGACATTTATTTTTTTTTGCAATCATTTTTAATCACTTGGAAAACTGTTAGAGAATGTGACTTTGAAACTTGAACTTTGAATAAAACAGCAAGACCCAAATAAAATTACATAGTGTTACAAAAAGCATAATCTTCAGTGCAGGAATCTTCATCTTGTTGATCAGAAAAGTGCAAACATTGGTTGTATAAACACTTGTTTATTTCATGTGTTAAATACTACATGTGTTTGACGGGAGGATGTACAGGATATTAGGTTAGGTTAAGGAAGTACGAAAGCGCTATGGAAGTGGTACTGTTACAAGGAGTAGAGAAAAAAGAGAGAGAGATTTTTTTTCTTATTCTATGATGACCAGCTAGAACCAAATGGACTTTTGCTGATGCTGCTTCGAGTTCGGGATAGTGAAGCGTCTTGCAGGCGACAGAGACCCTGGGTTACGACTGGGATTTTCGTAGTTGGTTTACTACCGAGGTTTATGGATATTTAGGGATTTTATCAAGGTGTTTGTGAAACTCTTCACAAACGGGATGCCTGATTCGAGATGAGTGTTGACGTTTCTCATAAACCATGAGGGATTGAGTAACGCGCGGAATTTTTTGGATTGGAACACTTGGAGTAGTTCAATTTGTCTCGCAGAGACATAAATATGCTACACCGGTGCTCCGTAGAGGCAGATTGGACGGACTGGCATTTCAGATAGTTGCTTCCTAGTGAAGTATTTTACATGGTTTGCTGTTATAACATCTGGGCCTGGAGCTTTTTTAGAAGACAAAGCGAGAGATCGTCGTGGTGGTCTTTTATAATCGGGAACCGCATGGTACCATCCACCAGCGTTGCCAACATTTGAATTTAATGTAGATGCAATAGTGGTAGCGTGAAGGACTGTAGCGGTCTCTGCAGAAGTAATACATTTTCTTGCTTTGTGGCATTTAGGTTAGTTTATTATATAATTTCGACCAATCAGGAAATCGTAATATTTTAAAATTGATTTTTTCTACTGGTCTGCAAAATAACACTAAACCTTTTTTAGTTTCATATATTCTACATTAGGCATACACCAAATCTTCTTAATAGTTTAACTACACTGTGTTATTTTCCAAAAATTGGTAAAAACAATAATTGTTATCCTTAAAATATTCTTTTTATCCACGTTATCAGTCACATACTCGACTCTCAATAATATAAGTAATATGCATCAGTCTAATCAAATATTGTAGATAGTGATAAAAGATACAAAATTTCGTTCACTAAAAATAAAAATATAGTGTAAATATAATACATAAATCTACAATGTCGCAGGTCTGAAACTAATGCGAGAATAAAACATTTAGATAGTATTAAAATTTAAATTTAAAAAGGAGATAAAAATATGAAACTTTGAAAATCAAGAAATATGGATTAAAATAAAATAATAAGAAAATAAAAAAGACTATATAAATTTAATGACTAGTGGGATTAGAGTTATAGGTATATGGAGTCAGCAACGCCGAAACTTAATACTTTAGTAGTTATGTCAATAATGAATATAAAAACTGATAAAGCCTTAAATAGTCTAATACAGTGTTAAATAAAGAATATGGATACACAACATTTGGAGTTTAAAAATACCTAAACATCATTGAAACTTCCAGTTTGTCGTGATATAAATGTTATAAATAATATAAATCGTTCTAAGATATCCACTTAAATAACTATTGATAACCAAAAATATTGGTTATCATCATTAAATAAATAATATGTTACCACTAATGTCATCTATAATATTATATAAACAATTTATTTGTCACATTAGCTTATCAGTGGTATAGTTTTTACAGAACCTGTTTCAATGAAATAATTTATAAATAGTGTTTGCAATAGTATAATAAATAAAAATGTTAATCAGTTAGCAAGTTAATTACAATAGCTAGATTAAAAGTAAACATTAATTGATAATATAACAATATGCTCAAGAAACAATGATTATATAGTTATTCATAATTATATATAATTAATACATAATAAATAATTAATTACATATAATTATATACTTATTCATATACAGTTTAGACGTTCTTGCTAATAACTTGGTAAAATACGCATACCAAAATGACATGAACAATGTATGTCCTTGACTCTTGAGTCAAGTGTGGCTTTTATTTCATCAAGTATTTTTTAATTTGATAATTTGATGTAACCAATGGTTCGAATTTGTTCCCGTACAAAATCCAATTAGTTCAAAAATGGCTACCGAAAGATCCTGAGATCCTTAACGAGTTGAGTACAATAATGCAATCCTAAAGTTGTCTGGTAATATTGAAGATTTTTCGTTTAAATTGATAACGAGCATTAATGCCTATTTTCTTCTCAGTAGCCACGTCAATAAACAGAAGGGTTTTGGGGAACACAGAGTCCTCAATTAATTCAGGAAACATCACTGCATCCACTAAAAACAGCTGTATGGTGTGGTATTCATGCTGGAAACATAAGTGGTCTCTATTTTTTTGAAAATATCCGAGGTGTTGCTGTTACTGCTACTACTGAATGGTACCCAAACATCATTCGAAATTTTCTTGTGTTTGAAATGGAAGAGCAAGGACTAGAGGGCATGTGGATTCAGCAAGATGGGGCCACAGCACACACAGCTCGTTCAAGAATTCAATTATTGAATGACGTTTTTCCATGAAGACTAATTCCGCGATGTGGCCATGTAGCATGGCCAGCCATATCTTCGCATTTAACAGCATCAGATATTTTCATATGGGTTTTTTCTTAAATCAAATGCTTATGTAAATAAGCCCCAAACGATTCAACATCTTTAAGATAATATTCGTCACGAAATTGGAGAAATTCAGCCTAAGACATAACAGGATGTCATCAAAAATTTCTTTAAAAGAGTCGAAAGTTTCGTAGCGAAGCGTGGTCACCATTTAGTCGATATAATTTTTCAACTACAACAAAATAAAAATATAGAGACGAAATAAACTTTTCATGAAAACCAAACTTATATATCTTTTCTTTGAGCAAAGTCATCGGCTATGAAAATGGTAGCGGAACTTTCGCCACACGTTGTGTATTGATTGAGAGATCTCTGGTCCGGTAAAAATACTATATATTTTATGTATATTTATACGTAGCTTAACAATACTTACATTTTTTGTTATGCCTTAAATATAACATAATATAAAGCTACGTTAGAAGAAACGTTGCCTGGCGTTGAGTAGACAACTTTATCTTTTGTTAAAACATATGCAAAACCATACTTTTTGAATTTATTCTAGCTATAGTATCCCTAAAAATACTGATGAATAATGATTTTCTCACCCTAGGTGTTACAATGGTTTGGAAGAATTTTATGTTAACAATTGACGAATATATACCTTGGGATATTAACTGTGTTTTTTAATCTTCATTTTTGTTTTATTTTAAGAGAATATATCAGCTGAGAAACTTTTAAAAATATTTTTTTATAATTATAAAAATTTGTCCTTACGGCGATCAAAATGGGTGCATTATAATTACCCGGCAAGTTCTTCACCACCAACAGAAAACTTCTTCTAGCTCTACATTTACATTGTTTTAATAATAATTACTATAAAGTTTGAATGTGTATTTCTTCTATATCCGACTTAAGAGGCGGAAAGTAATTCAGCTTTTTGCTTATATTCGTAATCGTAGTCTTACAGATGTATTTACAACATTCTGCTTCCTTGTCTAACAATTCAGCGAGTTGTTTAATTTTATCTAATTTGGTATGTAACAGGTCAATTGAAAAGTCCCCGACTTGACACATAAATTACCCTACTAGATCTCAATCCATATGTTTTTTAGTTAGCCCTAACACTCAAAAGATGCGTGTATAAATTTGACAGCTGTCGGATCATTATTTTGTGAATCATAGCATTTTGAGTGAAGCAACTTTTGTTATTGTGAAAAAAATGGATAAAAAGTAATTTCGCGTGATGATAAAATACTGCTTTTTTGAAGGGAAAAAATACAGTTGAAGCAAAAGCTTGGCTTGCTGCCGAGTTTCCGGATACTGCCCTCGGAAAATCAACCATCAAGGATTGATATGCTAAGTTTAGACGTGGTGAAATGAGCGCCGAATATGGCGAACGCAGTGGACGCCCAAAAGATGTTGTTGCCGACGAAAACATTTAAAAATCCACAACATGATTTTGAATGGCCCTAAATTGTAATTGGATGAAATAACATGCATTCTAAAGATATCAACTGATCGTGTACATCATATCATTCACGAATATTTGGGTATGAGAAAGCTCTGTGCAAAGTGGGTACCGCGCGAGCTCTCTTTTGATCAAAAACAAAGACGAGTTGATAATTCGGAGCAGTGTTTGAAGATGATCGAGCGTAATAAACCCGAGTTTTCGCATCGATATGTGACAATGGATGAAACATGGCCCCATCATTTCATTCCAAGGAAAAAGATGGACCATCAACAGCGACTATTGCATATTACATAGCGTTATTGGACCGTCTGAAAGACGAAATCGTCAAAAAACGGCCGTATTTGAAGAAAAAGAAAGTGCTGCTCGACCAAGACAATGCACCTTGCCAGAAGTCAGTGAAAACGATGGCAAAAATCCATGAATTGGAGTTCGAATTGCTTCCTCATCGACAGTATTCTCCAGGTCTGGTCCCCAGCGACTATTTCCTGTTCTCAGATCTCAAAAGAATGCTCACTGGGAAGAAATTTTCGTCGAATGAAGAGGTGATCGCCGAAACGGAGGCCTATTTTGAAGCAAAGGACAAATCATACTACAAAAATGGTATCGAAATGTTGGGGGGTCGCTTTTCAATTGACCTATTAGTGGTAAGTGAAGTATTGTTTCCACTTAACAATAGCTCTACCAACAACAGTGCTAGTAAAGTTTTCGCGATTATTGAAATACTTTAAAAAATGGTGATACCTATCTCATATTAATAATCGTATATAATCTTAATCTAAACCTATTGTAGTAAATCCTTAAATTCTGTATCAAACTACTATTAATCTTTCTCCGTAATTAACAATTAACCGGCCAGATTACGGTAAATGTATTATGATTTGTTTTTAATCTTTAATTGTAAGGTATCCATTTGTGAATCCACTTATTACATCACCGTTGATATTGCACCTAAGCTGATGCCGATCGACGGAATGTTTGTTTAATTTTTTTTTACCAGAATTATGTACATTTAGATAGCGTAATAATGTGGCATGTCATAGATTACGGGTACCAACGACCAAAACCATAAAGAGACAAATAATTTTAGAACTTATCTCTTATTTTAGACCTTCGCATGTGAAATGTTTATATTTTGATAAGCCCGCACCCAATTTTCTGCAACTCTTGATGCCCGAAGTATTTGTCTCACTTCATGGGCCGTACACTCTAAAATGTGTAATCACTGAAAGTTCTGTTTTCATTTGTGTTTTATGCACCGAGCTTGCAACCGGCAATTAGTTTCCTGAAACAGTAGAATAGTGTGTTGAGTGTTGTGAATCGGATCACGCGTCCTTGGGGTGAAATACAATAGTGTGTTTGTTATATTCGTGTCAACGATCATGGAACAGGCCTTAGATTACAGTATGAGGTGAGCATTGTTTTCGTAATGGCAAATTTTACGTAAAACCACGTGCCTTTGAAATCTCGTAAATGCTTCATTTAAACCAGATGACTTCTTCTAAAAATAGAATAAGCAACTATGAAATAACGATGCGAAAACAACAATATATTTTAAAATAATTGTAAAACAATAAGGATTAGTCATTTGAGGTTATGTCTAACAGGGAATGTTATCAGGCACTTGATATCAGGTATCAAAAAAAATTGTTAAAATTTCATCAAAATCGATCACTGATCAAGTATTATGACGACATTTATTGCATGGATCGTCAAAAATAATATAACGTTCTTTAACCAATTAAAAAAAAACGCAAAAAATATGTAACATTATTCAGAAATTATATATTCACTTCTCATTCATTCGTAACATCATAATTCAAAATATTATGATCCATTCTTTAATAATTATTATGCAATACAACGAAATTTTCTACGTTTTGTTCCAGCAACTTTGCGAAAATACCAACTGTTCATTCATGTTCGTATCGCTTTATAAACAAATTAAATAAATAAATTTGATCTACTTGCAAACATAACGTGGGGTAGGGATCGCTGTTGTACGATAAATTAAATTTTATTTTTTACAAAGTTACACAATTGTACGTTAATTTAATTTTAACTTATAGTGCTAAGTCAATCGATCAAGATAAGTTCAAAAATCTAGTGAAATATGTATATAAAATAAAATATTGCTCGTTAAATAATGCAGTTCTTATCTCTCCACGTTAGTTCACACTGAAAAGTTCTGGTGAAGAGCATTTGATAAGTAACTGGTTGCTATAAAATTTTGTTAATTTCATTTCTATTAAAAAACTATTATTGAGAAGAATATGGATAATGAGGTATTCTAGGCTAGAGGCATCAATTTTAAATATTTTTTCAAGCGAAATAAAAAGCACAATATTTTTACTACCTTTTGTTTACTGGATAATTATAATACTACTATTACTATTTCTCCTGCAAACCAACGGTCGAGCTTTTCGAGGTATATATTCATACCTTCGAATTTACCCGATTAAATATAACTAATTCTATGAAGAGGATATATATAGGACTTTTTTATTATTTCGATATACATATAGATACTGTAGTAGTATATAGAGAGAAATTTTGTGAAGATATGTTTTTGTCATGACGTAATTTTGTGAAGGACAATAATATATTTCAAATCAAGTTTTCAGTAAATTATAATGAGATGGTATTGTTAACTCTGTTGCCTAATGCTTTTACCATATGTACAAAACAGTTAGTATTCAATTATTCAATTCATTACCCACAGGTCTGTGCACAAGAATCTTTATTGAAAATAATCGTTCTATTATTGCCACTCAGCGGAAATTGTGTCAAAAATATCCTAATCGTCCAGTGCCTCAAAAAACCATAATTTGTCGTTTACATGCGAATTTTCGACAGTACGGTACGACAGCAGACAGGCCTCGAATATGGATACTAAAAATTTTCGCTAAGCCGAATAATATATAGAGAGAAGTTTTGTGAAGATATGTCTTTTGTCATAACGTAATTTTGTGAAGGACAATAATATATTTCAAATCAAGTTTTCAGTAAATTATAATGAGATGGTTTTGTTAACTCTGTTATGAATACATTCGAATTGTCCAGAACTTCTCTTGCGGACTAACGGTCGAGTATTGCCAGATAGAGTTTATCCAAAGTAACAGTGAACCCACATCTCTAGGTCGCAATGTCGTCTCATCAACTCTAAGTTTTAGTTTATTTTAGCTTTAACATATAACAAAATTCTAATATAAATAAAATAATGAAACAAAAATCTTACCAAATGTAATTTATTTCAACATTATAGCACATCTAATCTATCTAATTAACAATTCTATATCCAAGTAATGTTTTTTACTTTTATTCGAGAGCATATTTACCTTTTTTACGTTTAGTTCTTATTTCCTTGTCTAGTAATTTTAATATCACTGTATTTTTTGTTTCTTCTGTTATAAATTCTATTCTTGACAAAATTAATCACTGAATGTTGCCTAATGCTTTTACCATATCTACAAAACAGTTCGTATTCATCCTCTCCTCTACATTCTAACCTAATGGTCATGTATAATTCTAAACAATTACAAACATATCTATGCACAAAAATCTTTCACATCCTACAATATAATTTTCTATAGTTATCCTCTATCAATTATACACTCGCCTTTAGTTATTGCCACTCTAATCAGTCTGTTTGAGTAATTGTTTCCGTAACTGTCAGAATTGCATCACTATCACATATGCCAAAAGTTTATTTTAGTCACCATCACTTTCTGGATCACTGTTCAAGTCAATCACTAAGTTGTTAATTTCCAAATTATCTGACACTAGTTCACGATTCCACCATTTGTCAATTTCTTCCTCTCTATGTCTGATTTAATTCATCCAAACCGAAGGTTCTATTGTAGACAATGCTTCTTTCCACATATCCAAACAGTTGTTGCTTGTATGTCTTTCCCGACCAGCATTTCTGCTGTAATGATTTATTTACCACATCCCATAACCGTTCGATTCGAATGAACATGCAGTAATAGAGAGGAAGACATTAAAACACTGTGACCATATTTTTCAGCCATCGGATCTACCGGGTATCTTTTTTCGAGCTTATTTTTAAAAGAACTAAATTGCAAGAAAACCTAATTAAACAATTCATTTATATTTACCGAGTAACAATTTGAAATAGTTCATTCTTTAACATGGTTTCTTCGATGTTTATTTTCCATTCTCCACCAGTGTACTAAGGTATGGTGAATAGTCCATAACAATAGCTGATGGTCTCTCCAGGTTCTTTAACACTTGATTTTCAATCCAAAATTTTCTAACTTTTAGCTTTTTCCATCGACGTTTGTTGCCCCCACTAAGTAAAATTTTGAAATATCCTAGTCTCGTCGAGATACACAAATTCAATTAACAAATCTTACTTGATTTTAATGTATAGCGTACTCAATGCTTTTATACATTTCATATATTCGATCTCGAGTAGAGCTAACTTCAAGATGATCTTGATTCGTCAACCACTTCGTATGTGGACGTTTGTTTTTTGGTGAATCATACTGTTCTTAATGTTTTTAGAGATTTCAGCCGTAGTACCCATGCTAATGTTTAACACTGCAACAAAACACTAAAAAATATTTAATAAGACTACTATAAATTAAACAAAATGTCTCCTGTAAGCCAACAGTCCAACATTTCGATTTATTTATTCATATTCTCGAATTTATACGATATAAGTAATACTATGAAGAAAATAGGACTTGTTTATTATATCGATATGTGTATAGTTACTGCAAATTTTAGCTAAGAATCTTTGAGCAACTTGAAATATCTTTTAATGTCGGCGTTTTCAATTAGAATAATATGATATATTAAGTATAATATTTAAATTTAAGTAATATTTTTACGATTTTCTAATTATTGTCACTAATGTTTTGAAGAGTCTTGTAGACATTTGACAACCGAACGACTTTTGCAGGCACTCAAGGAAAGTATTGTCTGATACTGAAACGAATTTACAAATCACGGCGGGCAATACATTAAACATTTTGATGACGTTTGTTCACTGCTTGTTTCTGGGTATTTTGTAGACCGTTATTCCACGATGTAAAATTTGACATGCCTCAAGGTCGCTACTATATAATACAAGTAATCCAATGAAGAAAATAGGACTGGTTTATTATATTTGTGAAGAGATGTCCTTTGTCATAAACACATTTTTGTGAAGGTTAACAATATATTTCCAATCAAGCTTTCAGTCAATGATAATCAGATGGTATTGTTAACTATGTTAGGAATACAAATTGGCCAAAATGTCTGCTGCAAGCCAATGGTCGAGCATTTCGAGGTATATATTCAGTCGAATTTACACGATATAATGTAAGTAATCCTATGAAGAAGATAGGGTTTGTTTATTATCTTTGTGAAGATATGTCTTTTGTCATAAATTTTTTTATGATTGTCAACAATATATTTCCAATCAAGCTATCAGTAAATAATAACCAGATGGCATTGTTAACTATGTTAGGAATACAAATTGGCCAAAATGTCTGCTGCAAGCCAATGGTCGAGCATTTCGAGGTATATATTCAGTCGAATTTACACGATATAATGTAAGTAATTCTATGAAGAAGATAGGGCTTGTTTATTATCTTTGTGAAGATATTTCTTTTGTCATAAATTTTTTTTATGATTGTCAAGAATATATTTCCAATCAAGCTATCAGTAAATAATAATCAGATGGCATTGTTAACTATGTTAGGAATACAAATTGGCCAAAATATCTGCTGCAAGCCAATGGTCGAGCATTTCGAGGTATATATTCAGTCGAATTTACACGATGTAATGTAAGTAATCCTATGAAGAAGATATGGCTTGTTTATTTTCTTTGTGAAGATATGTCTTTTGTCATAAAATTTTTTTATGATTGTCAACAATATATTTCCAATCAAGCTATCAGTAAATAATAATCAGATGGCATTGTTAACTATATTAGGAATACAAATTGGCAAAAATGTCTGCTGCAAGCCAATGGTCGAGCATTTCGAGGTATATATTCAGTCGAATTTACACGATATAATGCAAGTAATTCTATGAAGAAGATAGGGCTTGTTTATTATCTTTGTGAAGATATGTCTTTTGTCATAAAATTTTTTTATGATTGTCAACAATATATTTCCAATCAAGCTATCAGTAAATAATAAGAAGATGGCATTGTTAACTATGTTAGGAATACAAATTGTCCAAAATGTCTCCTACAAGCCAACGGTCGAGCATTTCGAAGTATATATTCATACAGTCGAATTTACACGATATAATGTAAGTAATCATATGAAGAAGATAGGGCTTGTTTATTATCTTTGTGAAGATATGTCTTTTGTCATAAAATTTTTTTATGATTGTCAACAATATATTTCCAATCAAGCTATCAGTAAATAATAATCAGATGGCAGACCAGATCAGATTATATCGACATGCATATAGATACTGCATAATGCATCGCGCATAAAGCAGTTGCGGCGGGCAGCTAAAATTCGAGACCATTCGGCCCTGGAATCCCACAGCATCCCCTGCATCTTACATAAGCGTAACATCGACTACATTACGGCCGTTCCGGGCTGTAATTCATTTTCAACCGGACGCCAGTCAATTATTTAAAAATTGAGGTCCCCCGGTGCATCGTTTCTGCGGGCCGGGCTAGGTCCCGGAACAGTCGTATTTCGAAGCTATACCCCCCGCGCCTTACCCCACGGCACACCCTACGCCGCCCCCACGCCACCCCGTCGATCGGGAAAGTTGGACGGGCCTCCCGGGACCACTTCCTTCTTGTTTTACATCGTTTTGTTTCTAACAATCCGGAGCATAACTCTCCGATCGGGAAGCATGTAAAATTTTCGGCCTTTAAGAGCACTCAGTTTTATTGAAAATTGAAATGCGCCGCGCCGCTTGAAGGGTCGTAATTCAACGCTGACTGATAACGATTACTTTTCCGTTACCGGCGCGCATCACAAAGACGTTATTTATTGGAGGAAATAATAGCGTCTGGTTTTTTTTCTCTCTATCTGATATTTCCCCGAGAAATTGGAAAACGGAACAAAATATTTATTATTTACTGAAGGGGTGGGGCGGGGAGGTCCGCCTACACCTCGCCGAACTCATCTTTTCGATGACCTCTTCGTGCGGGTTAACTCACATTTATTGTACACGTGCCGGGATCTCCAATAATTAGAATTTATTGTTTTTTAGAGACAAAAATTATAAAGTACATTTATCCAGCTTTTTAAAAATTTATGTTAGGATGTACCTGTCCCATTTTCTTAAAAAATATTATAACAAATAGCGAGAATAAGATTTGTTGATTACACATGTGTAGAACAAAATATAAGATAAATAAATTTCGCTTGACTAATCGATATATTGATGTATTGAACACTTTCTATTTTGTTCCATGCACTTCGTGGAGCCTCAGCAAATGATAGGAAGAGTAAAAGTTTTAGCTCGTTGTTCCCTTGTTCAATCATCGTAATTAAGTGGACAATCTAAAGATATCTGCTTCTAAAGAGAAATCCATCTAGACAAAAAGTCACTGTTATGAAAAAACTATATGTTATGATAACTAATGGCTTATTGTTATTTTCATGGAGAATTTTATAAACTGAATAATATTTGGTAAGAAAATCTGCTTCTGGTCTCGATATACTTTAATTGTAACGTAATAATTGCAAGTGAGCCAAAATAAGTTCAAGAAATTTACTAAATTAAGCAGTAAATTAACATAAACTAAACTTTATTCAATAATATTTCGTGGTGATTGAGAGGTTATCGTGCACCATTTCTCACTTATTTTCAATGTGATCTGCTCAGCTTTAGGCTAAATATGATGTTTCAATTTTGTTTCAATCATTGAGACGTATATCGATATATTTCTAATGCTAATTCCGCTTATGAAATTAGTTATCTCTCAAATGATATAATTACTGATGACTGGTAATGATTACTTTTCTGTTACGGGAGCGCTTCACAGAGATGTTCATCAAAAGGACATTCAGCAATCTTTCTAAAAATTTATGATAAGTCGTCCCTGTCCCATTTTCGTCAAAAATATTATAACAAATAGCGAGAATAAGACTTGTTGATTACACATGTGTACAACAAAATATAAGATCACTGAATTTCGCTTGACTAGTCGATATAGTTTATTACATTTTCCCTAGAATCAAAATATTAATTAGGCTAGAATTCAAGCCTTTAGGCTTTTTTAATATGCACTTTATTATTTTCGAACGGAATAGGACCGGATAAAGTATTTTGACATAGAATGGGCCGAATAACTGATGGAATATTTTGGTGTTAAATAGTTTCTCATTTGTTCATTGCATGCCACATTGTATACTTCTTGAAGCCTCAGAAAATAATAGAAAGGGTAAAATTTGTAGCTCATTGTTCCCTTGTTCGTTATATTCAAATATAGAAGTTAAGTGGACAATCTAAAGACAATTTAATTCTTCTGAAGAAAAATCCATCATGAAAAAACTCACAACAGTTATAACATTAAATAATAGTTTATTCTCCATTTTCATGAATAATTTTATCAACTGAATGACATTGGGTAAGAAAAACTACTTCTGGTCTCGAAATATTTTTTTAAAATTTGTTTATTTAACCCGTCAGCCTCTTGGGCTATTTAGGGTGGATTACAAAGTGCTAATTTTCTTAATGGTTGTTACAAATGTTGAATTAGGTCTGCGGTCTTTAGGTAGCTAATCAGCAGGTTCGGCTGCTCAGGTTGGGCCAATTGTTCCAATGTTCTCGGTATTTTTAGTTGTCTCCTCAGATCACCATGTTTCTGACAATCCATAAGGATGTGTTTGACGCTAAGCTGAGCCTGGCTCCGTCCCTTCAAGAAATATTCATGAATTCATTCATGTTTACAGCGCCCTATTAGTAGTAGTGCGAGGATACTTGATTTATATCTGCTGATGTTATTATAAATGATGGACTGATAAAATATTTTCTTAATTTCCCATAATTTGTTGTTTTTTTGTGAGAAGGTCCCAATCTAGTTGGGTTAACTGTCTATAAAGGTTCTTCATATAAGTTTTGGCATCTGTTTTGTTAATTCGTTTATTTAATTTGATCGACTCCATTCATTACCGGGTATTCCCTTATGAGAGGGGACCCAAAGGTACTTGATTCTTGCTCCCCTATGTTGTAGCTTTGTAGCTCTCTATTGAATATGACCAGAGGGTGGACTGTCCTTACCAATCTTCGGCTCTCTAGAGAATTCATAGAATCAAATACTGTTAGTATCGATCCGTTAATAGATGATTCTTCCAAGGCAGTTAGGGCTATTTAGATAGCCAGCAGTTCCGCGGAGAACATGCTAGTTAGTGACGGAAGCCAAAAGTCTCTTTCAAGTACGCTAGACGTGTAAGCGGCACCCACAAAGTTTTCTCGTTTTGAACCATCTGTGTAGATGATAAGATGATTCGGATAATTCTCTTCAATTATCTGTCGAAAAAACTTTTTTATTGTAGGGGGACCAGTTGTTTCCTTATGCAGAGCCTTCATAGAGAAATCTGTGTGTATTTTTGAGAATTGCCATGGTGGTATAGTAGTGATTCTACTGTTCGCATCTGGGATCGTAATTATCATTCGATTGCATATCCTCGGGAAAACTGATGAAGGGCCTATGTGCCTTTTCTTTATATCGATCCAGTCTATTTTCCGTGCGAAAAAGGTAGTAAACTGGTTGAATTATGGATGGAATTTGAGGGAACTTGCTTAATTTAGTAGCAGCAGCTCTTGGCGTGACTTGAATGATGGAGTCTCTGCCTCGCACTGTAAGCATTCAACTGAACTAGTGTGGAATGCTCCCAGTATGATTCTCATAGCAGCGTTTGGGACGGAATCCAGTGTCTTCATGTATGAAGAGGGTGCGGTAATGTAGCATTGGCTTCCATAGTCTAATTTGCTTCTGATCAGGGCCTGATATATATTGCTTAAAGATGTTTTATGTGCTCCCCAATTAATACTGGAGAGGATCTTCAGTAGGCATATGTCTGCCAAACAATTATCCTTGATATGATTTATGTGTGGGAGCCAGAGCCAGAGCCTATGATCAAATGTCAATCCAAGGAATTTATGTTCTGGTTTATTTATCAGGTTTTTACCCTCCATCATAAGTGTAGCTATTCGGGAGCAGCTCCTCCGTCTCTAGAAATGAACACTCACGATCTTTTCAGCTGAGAACTTTAATCCATTACGTTCGGCCCACGTAGGCAATTTATCAAGGCAGTTCTGTAATAGGAATTGGCTATGCTCATGGTCTGTATGTTTGTGGTAAATAACTACGTCATCCGCACAGATTCAGGTGTTGATGTAATTGGGAATGACTTCGTTAACTGAGTTCATGGAAAAATCTGGAACGCTTCACGATTTTGCGTTGCGCACGGACCATGCTAATATTCTCTGTATCGTTCCAATTTTAGTATATGTACCGCTGAAGCGAGTACTGGTCTCGAAATATTTTAATTGTTAAGTAGTGTTAGTTAGCAAGTAAGACAAAATAAGTTCAAGGTATCTCCCAGAACAAACAGTAAATTAACTTAAACCGAATCTAGCTTTAACAGTAGTTGTTATGCTTTAGTACACTTTTTTCATAATTTATAACTTATCGTGCACCATTTCTCACTAGTTTTCAAGGTGATCTGCTCAGCTTTAGGTTTAAGATGATGTTTCAATCATCGAGACGTATACCGACATATTTCTGATGCTGACTCCGCTTATGGAATTAGCGCCATATATTACTTTGAGCAAATATTTGTTTATATTGTGTAAGTATATTATAACTAATCGTTGCCAGCTATTTTAAAATTTGTACAGCTACTTCAAACTAGTTGTTTATCCAGGAAGACCCATTGATCCTTACTTAGTGTCTAATAAAATTAAATTAAATTAAAATTATTAGCAATTTGTTGTAGTTACCCAATTCCGGACTAGCAGTTTGAATTCTGACAGAAACATTCAATAATCAACCAGATTCATAGAATAACGGATATAATTGAACGTTCTTTGGAAGAAAAACAAGTATGCTCTGCAGTAGTCCTAGCCGGAGCACAAGCATAGGGTAAAGTTTAGCACCAGGGCTATATGTACAAATTAAACAAAATAGATATTAACATCACATATCTCCAGTAGAACTTTCCGAACTAAATAAAATAAGAATATTCTAAACTAAAGAAAATAAAAGCAGGAATTCCTTTAGTATCGTAGGATCTATTCTCTATCTGTTTTTTACTAGCGGGTTAACAAAATTGGAAGAAATTACGATAGTTATCTTTGTGGATGATACAACTGATGACAATTCGAGGTATAAAGTATTGCGTAACGCATTGGACAAATCTTGATATATATATAAAGAAGATTTACATCGTGACCTGGAAATTCCTACAGTGAAGGAAGAAATTAATTTAGAAACACGAAGCCAGGTCATACCTCCATGAAAACTCAGAAACGCTCTCATGGACGATACTTTGTTCACAGTCAAAATCCTGCGAACTTATGTGATAGTACGTGAGCTAAGGAGTATAAGGTGTAAGAACGGAACTATAAAATGTCACTATATAGACTGTAGTGTAATAATTATTAGCAGTAAATTAATGGCTAGTGTAGTAGATCGGTTAGAATAATAAACAAATTTTTAAAAAATTAGCACATTTCAGCGTTTTCACTATTTAGTACACTTCACTACACAATCACACAAGATCACCGGATTTAGCTCAATTGAGTATGTGTCCTAGTTAGGGGTTATCCAATAAATGCAGCACTTCGGTATAGCTGAGTCCTTCCTCATGTCTGGTTCTGAGTCACATAATTTCCTCCATAAATGTTGATAAAAAACATTTAATTAAAAATTAATACAACATTTTTACAACTGTTATACGAAACAACGTAGCTTATAGGACAGGAAACAGAAGAAGACAATATCTTCATGTTATTCATATTATGTCAGGAGTAAAATCAGTTAAATTTTCTTACTTTTTCCTTCATTTAATTGTTATATTCTTAAAGTATAATTTATTATCTTTCGATATTTACTCTGCGAATTGAAAACTTATCTGTGTTGCTATATAATTTAAAATTAAATAAATAATCATCAGAATTTGTAAAGTAAAATAATATCTTAAATAATAAATAAAATGTCGAAGCTTAACATAAAAGAAAATCAATTTACGTCGCGTAAACACCAATTCCTCGGAGCTATTTGCCCAAATAAAACTCGAACGTCATAAGCGACCACGAAAAAATATACATATACAAACATCCAACAAAAATTCTACCGCCCGTGGTTTTTGTGTGGGGATCTTCTTCAAGAAACAAATTGGTTTCTGGTCTTAAATGTGCCGAACTGTCAGGGTAGATAATAGATGAACTGCGCAACTTACACATCTAATTATCTAGGCGTTGATGAGCGATCCGAAAAGAAGGCAATTAATAGTGGAATGAGACAATCGGGCGACGCGCAGTGAAAGTGTTTCGCTAGGAAAAATGTTGTTATACAACGATCGAACACGGTTTTTTTTATTGCCGCTTCTCGCTAATGATGTAAGGATTTTCCACGGCGGAAAAAAGTATCTAAATGACAGACATAGAAAAAAGATTGGATATTCTTTCATTTATGATTTATTATATATATTTTTTAAATTGTTCTGTACGTAGTTATATATTAATAGAACTTAAATTTATATATTTAAAGCTTTCTTGTGCTGGGTTTCAAGACGTTTAGTGGATTTAAAATTATGTTGCTATGGAATTAACTCAGGTGAATAAAGTGTGTATAGAATAATATGAAAAATCATGAAAGAGAAATGATTTGGGAGAAAAAGTAAAATTATGTATAATTTGATAAAATAATAGTTACATCTTATTGTATAGCTTCAACAACTATTGTACGTCTAATAAACCACTTCATCCAACAACATACTGAATTATTAGCTTTTCTGCTGTTTATAATATTTTCGTGTTTATTTTCCTCGAAAATTCGAATCTAAGATTTTATACACCGGCAACGCGTCACTGAAAATAGCCACTATACTTTTTTACCTATTAGTTCTTGGCGTTCTTGTTTAGTTTTCTTACCTTTGATGACCTTGAGTGTGTAAATATGATATGAACGCATACTTATATATACATAATGTGTTATTTGATTATGATAACTAATAATGCACTTAAATAATAACTTAATAGGAATTCCATATTGGGTTCTCTAAGGATTATTAGAAGCAAAGAAATAAATTTTGATTTGTAAATAGTATAATAGTTTTGTCTGAAAAATATTAGTAAAATGAAATAAATAAATAATTTATAAATAATATAATATAAACTGAGATACTTATATTCAATAAGATATGTAATTACACTGTGTGACTCAATTTTTCTAACATAAATAAGATTATGGGATTCGGATTTCTTACTCCATTATTTATAACATTGTCTATGCATATGGTTGTCTAACACGTCACGTTCCTTACTAATACTATTTACGTTTAAAAGCTGTAGTACTCCACAGTAGCAGTCAACATCCTTCCATACTTACTGCATATTCAGTGATTTTAAAAGAAACTTATGGAATTACGAAACGGATTTTAGATTTAATCAACTGGAAAGTTTGCTGATTTTCTCGCTTTGTGGGACCACTATGAAGTTAAAAATTGGCTAAAGAGTACTGACTTTTTTTGTAGTAAATCAAACGTTCAATATGAACCTCTTATTCCACAAGAAAATGTGACTATTCCACCCTTAAACATAAAACTTGGTTTAATGAAAAATTTTGTTAATATCATGGATATAAATGGTAAAGAATTTTTGTTTTTTAAAACTGTTTTCTCTAAATTAAGCGATGCCAAATTAAAAGAAGGTTTTTTTGTTGGTCTACAAAGAAGAAAACTTATAAAAAACAATGAATTCGACGAAAATCTTACCGCGAAAATGTTAGCGGCTTGATTATATCTAAAGAAAGTAATTCATATATTTTTTTGGCCAATCTTAAATCCGAAAAGTCCCAGTTTTCAGTGAATGATTTGTTACAAAATTTTAAAACAATGAGTTTCGGAATGTCTTTAAAAACACATTTGTTGAATTCCCATTTCTATTTTCCCCCCTAATCTTGAACTGGTGAGGCTTGAGGTGACCAACAAGGTGAACTCCTTCACCTGGGTATAAAACAGATAGAACAGTGTTATGAAAGAAGATGGAATGTCAGCAGATTACTGTTGGATTGTAATGAAAGGCGATTCTACTGTTCACATGAGCAAAAGTTTGTCATTTTCTTTCAGAATATACGACTAATTTTTTCTATTGACCACTTATATCAGAGCTATTTTGATTCGTTGCCTCTTTGCAAATATATAATACTATTTTTCAAATAAAATTATTAATATCCTGTGTTTAGGAAGTACAATTTGACAAAAAAGCTCTTTTATTTAATGTTACAGGACAAGATAAATTATCACACAGTATCATCTTTACTTTCTCAATATTACTAAAATACCTCAAAAATATGTAGGATTATAGCATAAATTATTTCGCAACATCTCCGAATTTGGCGCATGCCCACATTGGCTCCATTTAATATGCGTAGAGGGAATAATCCGAGTTTGGCGCGTGCGTATATACAGATTTATTTACATATGTTTTATGGTGATTATTGGATTTAATGTCGAATATATTAAGCAGGTAAACTAAAATGGTAAAATTTTGGAAATAGCACACAAAAAGTATAACGAAATAATAAAAATATAATTAATATATGTTCAACTATTGTATTTTTATAAAAACATCATATTAGACATTATCAATATTTTTCATAAATAAAAATACACAAATATGATAAATAATTGATTTAATGTTGAAACTATATACAAGGAGAGAGATAAAATTTGAAAATTTTTTGAAATAACACATTTTATTTAAAAAAGTAATGAATTAAATGAAATAATAGTATCTCTGTATGCTTTTCTATTTTTATAAAAACGCCATATTTAAATGGATTTACATATTTGAACAATTAACAAGATCTCCAAGAACCAGATATATAAACACTACCATAAAAAAGACCAGAATCATTTAGATCAAACCCGAAATATATGAAAGCAGTGAAATTATCCTAAAAATCTCCAAATATGATACAGTATGATCGCTACTATACTTGATCAACAGGCCCCATTACTATATTGACTACCTCGAGCTTTCGATTAACATATTGTACTTTAACTAGTGTAAAACGAATAGATGATCGTACTGTAAAGTTGAAAGACATCTCAGTCAATACATCATTATATTCACAAAACAATAATTTATTTAGCTATACTCTTATATAATAATGCATTGTCTTTTCCTTGACATTAGATCGCCAGAGTGTCGTTGATAGTTTTATATTTTGGTTATTTGATCTAGGTCTACTTTTGTTAACAAATTTAGTTATTTCAAAGTATCACGGTGCATTGTTCTATATCTTAGCAAAATGCTGTCTAATTATTCTCTGAATTTCACATTCTTCGACTTTTACTCTCAAAAAATTCTAGCTACGTCTTAGCTATAACATAAAATTTAAATCATTACTAAAATATGTTGTTTAAAATAAATGTCTAATTATTACCATTTACTACAGTTTTTGCTACTATTCTTGATGGACAAAGCTCATTAATGACTTTACTGACTTCCAACACAACAAGAATCATTTTCTTCTCTGTTCTTGTTATCATTAAATTTTGGCATATGTTGATACCTATTTCATGTCGTTGAAAATTATATGTTATAAATTTGGCAGCTGAAATTCGCACTATAAATAAAATTGATGCTGTATGGATTTTATAACTTTTAAAAATGTAACCTTACATTCTGTACTTACCCTTGTTCTTTCATATTTTAAAACCAATGTATGTTAGACCACCAAGAGTAACACAACAATTTAATTATTATTAATATAGAATTATTAATGTAACACAACAACTTTAAATATTCTAGATTTGTTTATTGTTTTGATCTCGACCGTACCCATAGAAAAAACCGTACCGATCGACTCGTAAAAAATGGACCGCTGTTAGAAAGAGAAGGTAATATAGTTTCATATAGTTTTATTCTTTTCTATGAAATATTCTACGCAGGTGTCACCATTGCGCATACGCCAAATCAGGAGATGTTGGGGAATAATGTATCCTGTAGGATTATTTTTTATTCATTTATTTTTTACAGATACAGACTAACACTAAAATATAAAATTAATTTTACCCCATCGTTTGCTAACTTAAAAACAATTGTGATGAACTGGTTTCTATACTACTTCTCTCTCTCTCTCTCTCTCTCTCTCTCTCTCTACACCCTCCCTCCCGCTCTACTCTTTTTAAATTCTGTTTCTAAAATCTATACAAGCATTTTCAAATCTTTATTACATCAATTCTATTTAATAATACTCGACGGCGAAAAAATAAGAAATAAGCAACGACCACAGAACGTATACAATCTCCGAAGGAAGAAAAAAAGACCAGATACGCGACAATGATATCGTCAGCCGATCGTATGGTAAATTATGCAGATATATTCTCAAATCTCATGCAATTGTGCTGTAATTTAAGACGTACGGGTCTGACGGCCGCATTTTTGCCGCTGTTAAACGAGCCTCTATCTCGCCAGGTACGTATTAAATTATCTCACAGCTCGAAACCAGTTCAAAACGTCGATCAGGCAGGGCAACAATAAACGGTCAATTTAAATCTCACCACCGTTGACATCACGTGACGTTAATCTTCGTACGGAGGATTAAGGACCGCTCTCCAGACGTAACAATGTCAGAAAAAACGCGAATGTACTGGAAATTAGTAATTTATCCTGCAATATGTTATTTTGTTCATGAAATTGTTCTTGTATGTAAAGCTCTTCCTCAGGCCATATGCTACTTGCTACTTTTATCGATGTTTTAGATTTCGATAAAGTTCGACATGGATAAAAACGAATCATCGTCGAAGTTCTTTGAAGATTATAAATTGAAAGATAGAAGTGAAAAAGTGATCGAGGCTAATCTTGAGAGATGTTACCTATGGTATTGTAGGAATGTTCGTCGGGTCGGTCAGTCGGTCGAAATGTGTGGCTGCCTCTGCGATTATTTGTCAGAACGCTCACTACTCTTTTCGGAAGGAATTTGCACGAGAACTGAAAACACTGATTGAAGAAATACTGTTTATTTTTAATATTAAATTATACATGTGGTCGACGGGAGAATTGAAAGGATATTAGGTTAGGTAGAGGAAGTACGGTAGCGCTGTGGAAGTGGTACTATTACAAGGGGACGGAGAAAAGAAAAGAGAGCGAAACGTCGTCGTGATGGTCTTTTATAGCCTGGAACTGCATGGTACTAATCCACCGGCGTTGCCAACCTTTGTACTTGTTGATGAATTCGTGGTGGCCTAAAGGGTCGTGGCGGTCGCCACATAACTCTCCTCCTAGTGGAACTGCCTTGGAACGTACCTCTATGTGGTGCAAGTTCCAGAGTACACCCGCAATCACGCAAACAAATGCCCAGTAACTGCTGATGAGATGGGGATCTCAACCTGAGCGAGGAGTTTTACGGGATCAGCTACCATCGAAGTTGTAGCAGGACGTCGTTCGTCTTGGGGTGTTTAGCTTTGTTTGAGGGTACCTATAAGTGTGTTACGTGTCCCGTTTCGTGAAGCGAGGGTATTCATGCGTTGATGGTATACATGGTGGGCTTCTGTGGTTTTCGTCCATCAGGCTAGTCTCGTGGGATGTCGTCGACCATGTGATGTTGATAGGTTCCGTTCCTCGTGCTATCCTTCCATGCACGTGTCAAGCACCTGTAGAGTGGCTTATGTTGAACTGATTTACCTGTTAGGCACTTTGATCACGTCAGGGTCACCAATTGTAGGAATATTCGTCGGGTCGGTCAGTCGGTCGAAATGTGTGGCTGCCGCTGCGATTATTTGTCAGAACACTCACTACTATTTTTGGAAGGAATTTGCACGAAAACTGAAAACACTGGTTGAAGAAATACTGTTTATTTTTAATATTAAATTATACATGTGGTCGACGGGAGAATTGAAAGGATATTAGGTTAGGTAGAGGAAGTATGGTAGCGCTGTGGAAGTGGTACTATTACAAGGGGACGGAGAAAAGAAAAGAGAGCGAGACGTCGTCGTGATGGTCTTGTATAGCCTGGAACTGCATGGTACCAATCCACCGGCGTTGCCAACCTTTGTACTTGTTGATGAATTCGTGGTGGCCTAAAGGGTCGTGGCGGTCGCCAGAGTATGATATTTTAAAAGACCTTAATTATTTATTAATTATTTTACCAAACCGTTCTGCGGTATAATATGACGTCACTTCATGAGAAAATTCAAAACAGCATTGTTGACGAATTACGTAGAGGGCACTTGAGGCGGATGTGGCATCGGGACCGGACGATGGGAATGCGAGATGTCCCCTTTTTGGATACCAAGGTCGGCGCGTATAGTGGAAATCATATAGTTTCGTAGAGCCTCTCCTATCTTGTTGAAGTAGTTGATAAACGAGTATTATTTTAATCACCGTTGTAACACCAATATATTCACAGAATAGTGACCATTATAATATCTTGCTGAATATTTATATCTCATTTATCAAGAAATAAAAGTATTTCTTACAAATCAGAAGTGGGATCATACTCAAAATACGCTCAGGATGGTTGTGCGTTTATGCATTGAGCTCTGAGGAAGAAGCTGTTCAAGGAAGAAGACTCTGATAGTATTAATTTATACTTGGCGATTATAGAAGTGCAGTTATCGCAAAGTCTTTGCGAAGAGATGGCGAATACCGTAAATTTGACAAGCAGTGATATCAGAATTATTGAATTATGTTTGTGTTCGACAATTTAATGAACAAAATCGACAATATAATAAGAAAATAGTAAATATGTTGTACAAGCATTGTAAAACGATAGACGATTTGATGGAAATAATATTCTTAAAGTGATCTTAAGTTCGGTGAAAGAGAAGCAACGTTATGACAAGAACGATGAAACTGAAATTTGTTGTGCATCCAGACGATTGTAGCTACAGAGTCATGAGAGTTATTGATAAATTTTATGGTTTTACAGTTCTAAAGACAGAACTGACTAGGATGGTCGGATGTAAAAAAATACAGAACGGCATGTTGACTTATTATGTAGAGGGCACCTGAGGACTTATTCGTTAATAGAGTTAGTCGAAACAAAATAACGTATAAAATATAATTTATATTAACATTATAATACATCTAATGTATGTATTATCGAATTAAACAATAGTTATTTATACAGATACAATAATTTTTATTGTATATATTTTATAATAATTACATTGAACCCTTTTCTACAACACCTATGATGTAGAGTTCTAGATACGTTTTTATGTATGTAGTGGTATCCCCTTGAGGCCTAATCTACCTAATTAACAATTGTATATCCAAGTAATATATTTTGCTTTCCAAGTCACTTCTATATCATTGTATTTGTCCTTAGTTTTTTCGGCTACCGCTTAATTATATTTTTCTTCATAAAATTAGTTCTAATCACTGCATTCTCCCTAATGCAATTACGGTGTCCGCAAAATAGTTGGTATACATTATCTCCTCATAAATTCCAACATGATATTCATGTATATTCTAAACAATTACACACATATCTAAGCAAACTCTACTCTCTACTTCTGTATCATTTTAGCTAGGATAACTGTCAACAGCAAAATGAGAAGAAGTTCCGAAATATTAAAATGAACAACCATGCAAAACGACACTGAGGGTTTACATATATTCTAAAATATCTCACTCATCACACTATGCAATCTTAACACATGTTTACTACGTGCCCTTGTTTCATCATTTCCACTACCTTTATAGTATATAAAGGGTGTGTGGTGCTCTACAAATACTAATAAAACCATTAAATAATTAAAAACAGCAATTATCAGAGTTTACACAAAACAAAATAGTGTATGTGTCCTAGGTTTGTTAAAACAATATCGATATGTGTTCAAAATCGTTTAAAATACTTCTACATGTTTTCACACTTTTAAAACAACGATATATGGATATATCAATATTTATTTTCGCTTCAGTATCTTCAGTATGGTCACATTTCAGTATCCTCCACTAAACACTAACTTAATTCACTTTGATTTGTGTCGAACTTGACATGTGTGATTTCTATTTGAACTAATACTCCATAAAATCATTCCAATTTGGCAAAATCCTTATGAATATACATGGAAAGTTTTAAATTCATACTCTGTATACAACAGACATTATGCCTTCAGAATATTGCTGAGCTATTGAATAACATCGCTGGACACTTTCATAAGAACAAAATCAAAATTTAATTTTTCATTGGATTTCCATGAATGGCAATTGATTCATAATTATTTTCTCAAAAATTATTTTTAATAAAAACTTTAGCCGGTTGTTTGGCGTAGTGGTAAGGGCGACAGGACAGTCCACCTACTGTGCGATAGTCTCGGGTTCGAATCCTGCTGGGGCATGGTCGTAGATTTCTGTTTGTGATTCTCCTTAGGCAAGAGTACAAAATAAAAGACCGGATGTCTTCTGCGATGATTTCTAAGTTGGTCACTAGCCAGTCGGTAGGCTTAATGCCGAGACCGTGATTTGGAGCCCACGTTAAACAGTAGGTCTAGTCCAGATAAATCCTCGTTGGTAAAAATGAGACTTTATATACTTAAAAAAATTAAATTTTTAATAGTTATTTTTAACTATTCTTGATTCTTGATTTATTTATTCTTGATGAAAATATTTCAAAATAGAAATGTAAAGCACGTAATGAAAAAATTCTAATACTACAGTGTTATGATATTATAATTATTTTATCTGGCATGAATTTTTATATCACAAGTGATAAATATCATTTTAAGATATGGTAATATATTTTTTTAATATTAATTCTAATAATTTATTGGACAATTGATTTTAATAAGAATAAACAATAATTAATTAATAATACTATTGCTTAAGCCCAATATGCATATCAGAAACCATGTCATAGCCACTTTCTTATGCTTGCTAAACTGATTTTCTTTCAGTTAAATAAGCCGAACAAAGTTTAGTAAATATTGATGTCCATAGAAAAAGTCAAGTTACAAAATAACCTCAAAACGTTACAAGTTAACTTTTCAATTATTTCTAAGCAGGTAGGCCTATCCGGAATATCCCAACTATGTAATATATGATGCCTCTTAATGTATCTATTTAATATTTTGTAGTCAATAATGAAGACTTATCAACTGCATTGTTAAAAAGAAGCTGTTTTCTAACACTGGTCGTTTTATATTTTTCTCATTATTAAATGAAACCATAAAATGGTTATAACTAGAAGACTGTCACTCACAAATTAAGCCATTTAGTAGCTTGATTGTTTAATAGAGTTGTTGTGAAAGATATCATATTCTACAAACAGTCCTATCTTTGGTCTATACTAGGTGCTTATTACACAAGCTTGGTATTTGTACATTGCCATTTATTACTTTTATTTCGTCTTAGTCATTATCACATAATATTTTGTTTGTGAACCGAATTTTTGTGCAATTTTGAACAAATCACATTGTATCTGATTATATCGGCATTTTTGACTGTGATATCGTCGTTGAGAAATTAATAATTCTTGAGACAAAATTGGTTACATCATTCGAAAGAAATAGGAATCTGAAAATGGTGAATATCTCAATTATATCACTTTCAGTCGTACGTTTTCATATTGTTCTGTTATTTATCTATATATTCGCTTTTGCACTTTTTCTGTGCCCGGTAACCGAATTTCGCATTTTGTTTCTCAGCATTCAAGAATAGCTCTATTCTGCTCACCATCACACGTTATGGCCATTGCGTCTCGAACTATTCTTGAACCTTTTATTAAAGTAGTTTTTGGATATAAAGAATATTCATCAAGCAATGCTTCCTATACTTCATGTCACCAAAATTATTATATTGAATGCAATGTTGAAAGTCTTTTTCTTGTTAGTGTTTTCAAAACGAGATACTGAAGACATTCTTGGAATGAAACCGCAACTAATATTGTTTTCAAGTACTTATGCCAATCAAGTGTTGCCAGATATATCAAATATAAGCAGCGGTATTTTACAATGTATATTTTAAAAACTGCGGCTTCGTATTTTTATTATCTAATACAATATAACGATAAAACTGAATTTTTCGATTATCTGTTACAATGCAACATCAGAATGTGAATTATATTATGACAACACGTGTTATCCAGAAAGTTTATTCGTTAACATGATGTAATACTTACATTGTTGGAGGTAATTAATGTTTCCTTAGCTGATGATTGATTTTATTGTTTATTCTGTATATTTGGTAGTAAAAACAGAAAGTGTTTTTGCTTTTAACTATTTACAGTTTTATAATTATAGTTTATATTAGTTTTTTTTATAACATCTTTATTAGATACGCTTAGTACAATCTTAATTTACAATCAATTTATTACTACTTTTCCTATGTACTTGGATTAATTAACAAGCTAGACGAGTGCGAGAAAATAAATCAGAATGTATTCCTCAATTATAAAATTATAATTATTTATTAATTATTAACTTATAGTTATAGTTTACAAAAATAATACACACTAAATGTTCACACAAGTTCGTATGGTTTTGTTCGTTTCAATCTCCTGACATCCTGCGCGCTGTCCAGCAGTTGTATTGTTTCCACATTAGTATGATTTAGTAATCTTCTTTCGTGTTTCAAGGCGAAATCCTTCACAACTTCGCAAATCCATTTGATTTCGAGGTCATCGTGCAGTTCTTCATTGGTTACATAGCGATAGGCATTGGTAATCAATCGAAGAACCTTGTTTTGACAGCGCTGTAGGACTAACTGATTTGAATTTTTAGTGCAACCCCATATTTGGACCCCATAGGTCCAAATTGGCTTTATAATTGTATTATAGATCAACTTCTTTGATTTTAGAACAAATTGGGAGTATCTTCCGACTAACCAGTATAGTTGATTTTGGTTCTAATGTGTTTTGCTATTTGTCTAACGTGATGCTTCCAATTTGATCTACCGTCAAGATGATTTACAAGGTATTTTGCTGATTCTGCTTGAGGAATCGGGCATCCATTGAGTGATATAATTAAGTTTTTATTATTTCGCCTTAATGCAAAATTAATGTGGACAGATTTGGAGCTAGTAAGTTGAATTTTCCAATCTTTTGTCCATTTGTAGATTTTATTGACTGCCACTTGCACTTTTTCTATTGCCCTAGGCCGAGATATATCTTTTGCCATAATAACTGTGTCATCAGCAAAGCTTCCAAGAAGTGTTTCTTTTGTTGTTGGAATGTCAGCACTGTAGAGCAGATTCAGGAGAGGTCCTAAGACGCTACCTTGTGGAACTCCAGCCGAGATATTTTTAAATGTCGAGAACGCCATTTCGTGGGATACTCTAAATTTTCTTCCGAATAAATATGACTCCCACAACTGACAATAGTTACGCGGTAACAATTTGCTCATCTTACAGATTAATCTCAAATGCCAAACCCGATCAAAAGCTTGTGAGACATCCAGGAATATTGCAGGGCAGTATTTCTTTTCTTCAAACGCTCTTTCAAGAGTCGCAGTTACTCTGTGTACTTGATCGATTGTTGAATGATGATTTCGAAAACCAAACTGGAAATCTGGTATTGTTACCAAATGTTTAACACGTTTAAATATCAGTTCAGTCTCAGTATCAAATAGCTTTGATATTGCAGGTAGTAGCGAAATAGGTCTGTAAGATTCGACTTGTTCTGCAGGTTTGTTAGGTTTTTTGAGCATAATTATATGTGCAACTTTAAAGCATTCCGAGACATGCTTCAGCCTTAAACAGGCATTAAATACATATGTCAACATGATGATTGCTTTTCGTGGCAGTTCTTTCAATAATCCAGGTGAAATGTCATCTATACCAGGTGCCTTTTTAGGATTGAGGTTATCAATTTCAGTGGCAACTTCCAGTGGAGAAATTAGATTTAGATGTACATCGGGAGTTTATATTAGTGTAGATAATAATTAATATTCTTTTCAGTATATTATTTTCAAAAAATGTTCAAAAATAAAAAAGTAAGACCATGAATAAGTTCCGGAAACTGGCCTCTTAAGTATCTTTTTTGTTTATCTCTAATTGTTAAATAATTGTGAAAAAATATCTTTAACAGTATTCATAATCTTATATATCATCAGCCATTATTCTAAAAATTTTCTACCCAAACGTATGTTTCAATTAATATAAAAGATAATCACTGAATTACAGGTTGTTTTGATGGGCAACCAAACAAAGTTTGGTTTATCATTTTTCTTCATGAATAATAATTATTTAATTACAAACTAAAAAAACTTGTACTCCATTAGTTGAACAATCATTGAAGCTTTGACAGAATATTCACATTTCTGCTACACGAACTTAAGTAAGGATTTTGAAAACAAAAAGTATACAGTTATAAAGTCTAACAAATGTACTTTCAGTCTATAGAACTAATTCATAGAAATAGAACTAAACACCAAATAATAATAGAAAGTGATGAAGAATTAAGATAAAATTTATATAAATATAATCAATTATTTGTTCACTTTGCGAATATTTATTTATGAACATATTAAGAACAATTATACATAAGTAGAATGTATTAGCTTTTAATTTAGTAACATATTTATAAGCTATAAACCAAATTCTATCAAATGGTGGTACTTTTTTGTTGTTGTGAGAAATACGGAAATAGCCGTCAAAAACAAACAAAAAAATTTGAAGGTTTATTCGTTCTGAATTCTGAGATAAGATAAAGAAAGTATGAATAATAGACACTGTGTGGCCCATAAAAGCATTTTTGATTCCACTGAAACAGACAAATATTTTTGGCAAAAATACTTACGTAAACAAACGATATAAAAAAAATACCGATATATACACTGTCGGACAAAAATGTTGTTAGTATTCTTACGTGTAAATTATTTTCAATTGTCAAAGCATATGAGTTGTTAAAATAACTATCATTGTTATACAGTTGTACTTAAATCTGATTGATGTACGTGATATATAACACCGGCATTTTGATAATAAACAAAATAATAACATCGCTTTGTTAAAGTGATGTTATTGTTTTGACTTGTAAAACCGTATATTGTACAAAAATAAAACATCATGTGCCAGACAATTTTGCAGTGCTAGTTATCAGTTCTTTTTAGGAAGAATCCTCAAAGAATCCTAAAGATCAAAATAAATAATAATCAGAAGGAGCAATATCGGATAATACAATTGTTATCACATATTTTGCACTGTTTAGAACTACTATCATGATGGTCTCGTTCAGTTTGATCTTCAAACTCTTTAATAATAACTTTTTAATCCTCTTATGATAAATTACTTCATTTGTCTCATATTCTGCATGTAAACATTCGACTTTAATTCAGTTTTTATATTAAAGATGTATAACAACGGTTACTGCACACTCAAAAAAAAATTGTAGAAGATTTAAAACCTCCTTGGGTATCTTCTCTGTGTTTTCCGTTTAAACTTTTTAAATTATGTAATTATTACGTGGTTACTAGCCATAGTCGATATATATATATATATATATATATATATATATATATATATATATATATATATATATATATATATATATATCGACTATTGGTGTGCCTACACAATTAACCATTATATATTTTCTATATTTGAATTCTAGTTGTGTTCTTCTTTGACAGAATTCGAAAAAGGAGAAGGTTCTATTCTATGTTTGGCTATATATCTCTATATATCTCGATTTTAATGTATGTTCGCCGATTTCTCTGTTAATTATGGACCGATTATCAAAATTCCTTTTTTATTCGAAAGAGTGCGCTTCCGAGGTGGTCCCATTTGAACCAAATCAGGATCTGGTGGGGAGTAGGAGGGAAAAACTAAATTTTCAGGAACGTACCAAGTTTTCATATAATTTTTTTTATCTAAAATAATCATCGGCTTGGTGGCGCAGTGTTAAAAGCGATAGGATGGTCCTCCTACTGTAGCGATAGCCGCAGATTCAAATCCTGCTAGGGCATGGTCGTAAATGTATGTTTGTGATTGTTTAATATTTGTGATTGTCCTAGGCGAGAGTGTAAAATCACTCACGTAAGTAACCAGGCTGGATAAGACCGGATGTCTTCTGGGATGATTTCTAAAGTGGGTCTCACGCCAGTCGGTAGGCTTAATGCTGAGGATAGTGGTTCGGAGCCCACGTTAAACTATAGGCCCAGTCCAGATAAACTCATAGTTGGTAAAAGGAGACTTTAAAATATATTTTAAAAATATTGTTGAGTTGATGTGATGGAAAATCACAAGTCGTTCAGTGCAAAAGCCAATATATAAAACCTCGTAGAAATATTATTGACAATTGCTTTTATGGTGTAAATGTTACTGCGTTTAGCTCCAAATTAGCGATCGCGGGTACGATTTCCGGCACGGCCAGTAATTTTCTGTATTTCTAGTTCAGTTATAACATTTGTCAAATCACCTAGACTAAATAGCGAACCCCGGGCCTTGATGCACTACTTATTTTCAATCACTGTTTCTTTATTCGTATTTTTCATCATACGGGCTGCACCTTTACTTGGCCTACCCATTGTGTTATTAAATAAAATAAATGCGTAATTTAAGAAGTAAAGTAGTCAAATTTAAGTAATCAGTTGGTAGTAGTCAGTTACAACAATATTGTAAATTGAAAAATAGGTTTAGGTAGGTATTAAGCTAAATTGTGTGTATATAGTAGAATATAAAATACGTGTAGTAGATAAGTTAAATAAAGTTTTTGTTTCTTTTGTTTATTTATTACAACGATTATTATGTACATATTTTGTTTTAAAATAATTCTTGTTTTGTGTTAAAAATCTGTTAAAAAGTTTGATTGTTTTTTAATTTTTAGTGAGATTTTTTGAAGCTGGTTCAATTTTTTATTAAAATTATTATTTCACATATATTATCCAGCGAAGTTTTGCATCAAGATTTATTGCGAGATACTTAGCACCATAGCTATAGGGAATGATAGCATTATTTAATGTTATTGGTGCTTGTATGGTCTATTTATAGGTTAATTTCACATAAACAGATTTATTTTCCTTAATATTTATATTCAAGATTTGGGTTCAATTATTTATATTGTCACTTGCCTACGATAGCATGAATCGTAGTATCATCAGCAAATGTAGCCATAATATTTTCCATTTATGGTATATTACATATGTATTGTAGATAAAGAATTGGACCCAATACACTTCCTTGTGATACAGCTGTTTCAGATTTTTTTATTGCTGGATTCATATTGTTGAAATAAACTGATTGTAGTGTTGGATTTGAATAGTTCAGTGTGTTGTTTCGGTAACATTTTCAGTAACAAAAAGGCCGTGCAATACCTTATTGAGGGCTTTTCCTACATCTAAGAATATTGTTGCACATACCTTTTTACCTTCATGGGCTTTTTCAATTACATCTATTATTCTAAGGACATAGTCAATTGTTGAATGCTTGTTACTAAATCGAAAATGGTGTTGAGACTTTGGGTTTTCTCACTCCTATTTACGTTGTCGCCCTTAAATAAAGAGGAACTACAATCAGTGCTTAATTGTAAAGAGATTCACCGATAACAAAATCCATTATATGAATTATATCAATATGAAATCGCGAACATTCATCAAACTGTTAAATTTGAAAAAGTATTCCATTTTATTATATATCATCTATTTCATCTTTTTTATTATCATGTTATTTTATAACAGTGTAAGATATTAAAACGAATTAAGACTGATTAGTGTCCTATAAATCTGACGCTTTCACATGAAAACCTTCTTTTGCTCCAGTTATCTTTGGTGTGACATTGCGTTTTTATCTCAAAACAACAAATTTGTTTTCGATAATATTTCTCCTATGCTAAATGCCTTGAAAATATTACATACGTATGTTCCAATAAAAAACATGTTCAATTACAATTTTAACGTAGGATTTCCTTTACGTTCTTCTTTTTTCCAAGAGTTAATTGTAAGTTATTTTACGATTAAATCATGATCAGAATCAATTTGATTATAAAGATTTAACCAGTTGGGATATATGGTTTACCTGCTAGTTTTTTTTAATTCACTAATAAAAAACACTGCAAAAGTGTTGTTCAATTCAAATTTATCATTGTAAAAAGACGCTTTGCAAACCAAAACAAGACTTCCTTCAAATTTATTTGAAAATGGCCAATTATATTTGGTATTATATTGCGTGTTTCCTTATCATTTCTTTCTTTTCAAATAGACATTATTGAAAAAAATCCATACAATATAGATTAATAGAAGTATGTTTCTTCATTTCTTAAAATTGTCCCTATCTCTCTGGAAATTGTTTCAACGTGTGACCGAGCATTGTTATTCAAAAGGATGATTTTGTGTCTGTTACTCACAGTTGCTAGACTTTGTTGTAACAATCACTCAGTTTGTTTAACTGATATCGATAAACATAGTTAGCCTCAGAAACACTTTCATTCCATATTCACATCAGTACTTTGCGATCATGAATATAGCGCTCCTATATTAAAATGTGACTTTTGTGCTTAGTCGTAGTATTTATCGCCCATTACAATACGAAATATCATTTACAGTCAACTCATGTGCTAACCATTTACATTTTTTTTGAACATTTCCCATTACATGTAAATATACGGAACAGTGGATTTGTTAACTGCTAAGATGACAAAAAGCAGAGCATATTAGACTAAAAGTTAACCAACTGTATTGGCTAAACGGAAAATATTACTGACTTGACTTAACAGGCAAATTTGAACCTATGAGATGCAAATATGGGGTTGTACTAAGACATCAAACTAACTAGTAACCCAACGCACCCAAAACAAAGTTCTACGATTAATCACCAACGCTTATCGCTATGTAACTAACGAAGAGCTGCACCATGACCTCGAAATCACATGGATACACGAAGTGATCCAAGATTTCGCCTTAAAACATGAAATAAGATTGCTAAATCACAGCAAAGTGGAAGCAATACAGCTACTGGACAACACGCAGGAAATCAGAAGATCATAGCGAACCACACTGACTTGTTTAATGTGTAAATGTATAGTTAACTTTAGCTTAAGTAGATTAGTTTTGTATATATATACAGTACATAGAACCTCGAAGTCGGTTAACTAAAATAGTCTCATTCCTTATAGCAATAACACGTACCTCGGAATGATTTCACCGGAAAGAACATGTCAAAAAAAAGAAAAAAGTAGCGTTAAAGTATAGGAAAATCCATTGATTAATTGGAAGAAAATCGTAATTATCAATACTTAATACAAAGTCACACAAGCACATATTAAACCTATATTCAGTATAGTAAGTGAACACTGATTCTATAGGACTGATTACCTACCTCGAGACCTGCAAATACTCAGGAAATCAAGAGAATTGCATTGAGACGTTAGAGGAGACCCAGACTCAGTCATCTAGAATTGTGGGACAATCACTACATAGTATAAAACAAAGTCGCCTTTTCTGTCCCTATATCCCTATGTGCGCTTAAATCTTTAAAACTAAGCAACGGATTTTGATGCGGTTTTTTTCAATAGATAGAGTGATTCAAGAGGAAGGTTTATATGTATAATACATGCATAATATACTAAGGCAACATTGCTAATTTTAGAGGTTTCTAACGTGATGTCGTAAATTAACCTATTTTTTTAGGCTTATTTAGCAATTAGCAAAAACGCTGCCTAACCCTACGAGTTAGATCAAATTAATGTACTACAGTATTGTACACCATAAAAAGGTCTACAAAAAAGTCCGGTATATGGTATATGTTTATCTTTTAGGGATAACCCACATTAACCATTTTTATTGTTTACTTTTTACGTGAGAAAATGGCTTATTTACGAATCTATTTTAAGCAATACGGCATTAATCCTTATCGAATTATGTACCTTAAATACTGTATGCAATTAATATAGATCAATATGGTTCCTTATAGCATGTAAATTAAACAAATATTTTCGGAGATATTACAAATTTAAAATTTGCGTTTAAAAATCTGTAATGTAATAAAAATTGTATGAATTTATATATTCCAAAGATAGCAGGAAATCTTCATAGTAAGTATAGGGGAAGAGGAATTGTTTTACTCCAAATTTAATGCGTGCAGGCCAAGGGCAGTAATGAATGAACCAAAAATACTGGATCGATTTTAATCATGTTTTCATTGAGTGACATAGGCATATATATTTTATACCCGTGCAAAGTCGGAGCGGGCCGCTATGTTTTTATATACAACGTTCATATTTTTTCTGTAGTGTATTTAATTTAGTATCAGCATTGCACCCGTGCGAAGCCGGGGCGGGTCGCTAGTATATTTATATATAGTACATAGAACCTCGAAGTCGATTAATTAAAATAGTATTATCATTCATTCTAGCAACACCAAGTACCTCAGAATGATTTCACCGGAAGGAACATGTCAAAAAAAAAGAAAAAACTAGCGTTAAAGTATAGAAAAATCCATTGATTAATTGGAAGAAAATCATAATTATCAATACTTAATACAAAGTCACACAAGCACATATTAAACCTATATTCAGTATAGTAAGTGAACACTGATTCTATAGGACTGATGCAAATACTGACATCACTCAGGAAATCAAGAGAATTGCAATGAGACGTTAGAGGAGACCCAGACTCGGTCATCTAGAATTGTGGGATTGTAAATAAAACTTGTAGGTTAGTCGGCAACCGCCAGTAACAATGTAATAAATAAAAAAAAATTCTTAAAACTAAACGGATAACGTTTAATTAAAACTAAAATGAGTATGTGATATTTCTACCCATTTATGTAACTGTATCTTTCGAAGGTTATACCAAGATATATTTCAAACTGTTATCCGAAACTGAACATCGAAATAATTTTATTTGACGGATGATCTCTTTGACTGGAACAAATTAAAAATAGCTCGTCAATATAAAACCGGAATTCCCAGGCATAACGACGCGACAGAGGACAGTGTCACTACTAGAAAGTTCACTTGAGCCAGTGACTCTAAATCTGTCCGTTGTTTCCCCAGAACATGGCCCATAATGAGAATGTGGCTGTGTAGCCCCACTCATTAACCCGAAGATTTTCAATTCTGGTTCAAGTTAACAATGATTTAACGATCTCGATTATTCACCGTGCATCTGGTCGGGTTTTCTATAATTAAAACGAAAATTCATTTAAATCGATTGGATTTTTGTGCGGTGTTGCGTTGTCGACTAATAAAAGGCGGGACGCACTAAAAGAAAAATGGTGTTGTTCTCGATGAAAATTTGTTTAGAAACTTAAAAATACTATTTTGCACGAATATCATCATCACGAACATTATTATTTTGTCTTACTTCGGAAATATCAATGAACCCATGGTCTGTTTCATGTTAGTGTTGTTTTCTAATGCGTTCTTTACCAAAAATAAATTATTATATCTGTTATTTCCAGAATATAAAAACTCATCAAATTCTACTTTCAGCAAATCATTAATTACTACTCTTATACAGGAGGATTTTGGAACGTCTTTGCTCCATGCTAGTGTTATTTTATTATTCTACGCTCTTTTTTACCGAAAATGATATTTAGATGTAGTTCTTAAACAACCTGTATATGTTTCAACCATATATTAATTCCAAAAATTCCAAGAAGTTGGTGAAAGAGCTACAGGCCAATAAATAAATAAAATTACTTTTTATAAATAAATTTTCAAATTTGATTTAATGTTGAAACAATATATAATAAAAAATTATTGAATAAAACGAAATAATAAAAATAATTTCTATATGCCTTGCTATTTTTATAAAAACAACATATTTAAATTAATTTATAAATTTTAACAACTAACAAGTGTTATAAGAACCGTATAAATAAAGATTACCATAAAAAAGATCAAAATCGTTTGGATCAAACCCAGCCAATATAGTTAAAACCAAACGAAAAAGCCACAACTATATATGAAAGCTGTGAAATACTCCAAAAAAATCTCCAAACTGTGATTGCTACTATTCTTGATCCACAAACTTCATTAATGAATTAACTACCTCGAGCTTTCGATTAACATATTGTACATTTACTGGCCTAAAAGGAGTGGATGATAGTACTTTTGACCTGAAAGAAATCTCAGTCAATACATCATTATTTTTACAAAACAATAATTTATTTGCCTATACTCTTATATAATAATGCATTGTACTTTCCTTGATACTAGATAATCAGGGTGTCGTTGATAGTTTTATATTTTGTTTATTTGATCCAAGTCTAATTTTGTCTGCAAAGTTAATTATTTCATAGTATTATTGTACACTGTTCTTACCTCTTAACAAAATGCTGTATAATTTTCAATCCAATTCCAACACGACAAGAATCGTTTTCTTCTTCTTCACTGTTCTTGTTTTCATTACATTTTGATACATATTGATACCTATTCGATGCTGAAAATGATATGTTACATATTTGATAGCTAACATTCCTACTATAAATAAAATTGATGCTGTTTGGATTTTATAACTTTTAAAATTTAACCTTGTACTTTGCACTTACCCTCGTTTTTCCATATTTAAAACCAATGTATGTCAAAACTCCAAGAATAACACAACAATTTTATTATTATTGTTGTAGAATTATTAATATAATACAAAATCTAAATATTCTAGATTATTTTGTTGTTTTGACTTGACTACAGTCCGTCGATCGACTCGAACAGGCTTTACCATCATTAGAAATGGAAGGCAATATAGTTTATTCTTTTCTATGGTTTTCTAAGCAGGATTGTACACATATTTCATATCCAGTGATATTTTTTAAGTAATGCATCTCCAGCCAACAATAGTTATACTTTGAGCGCATTCCCCAACGAAATCGCTTTTATAGAGAACAGTTCTCTGTTTCTAACTTCATTAATAGGATAAATGACAATCAAAATATAATTGAGTTGCAGCATTTTGTATTGACTGAGTTTACGCAGGGATAACGCAATTGTATTTGGAAGATGAAGATTCCTGAATTAGTTGTTCCATTTTCAAAATACGGTAAATTTGACTTCCTTCTTAACGTATCCTAAGCAGTTCGAAAGAGAAGGAAAGAAAGGGAATTGGGCCGAACAACAATCGCGCAAGCCATTCGTAAGTCATCGACGTAAAATATCAATTAGCGCGAAACGGCCAGATAGCCGGGGTCCATAAAACACGGCGGGTAATTAAATAATCCCCGGACAAAGACAGGTATCGGAGGACGCGAGCCGATCCGGCCCGAATATATCTGGGCGCGCATCTTAATGAGTGCCACCCCGAATCCGCACAATAACCGCGCGGCCGTACGGCGGCCTCGGCAGCGGTACTTTGTGCCTTCTCCGCAATTCCAATCGGGAGCATGTTCAGCACGGCGATGCTATCGCCCCGTATTTATTCGGTAGTTGCACAACCGGACTGTATCTCTATCAGGGCTGCGAGCTACGCGCTATCTCTATTACTGCCCACTTGATTATTTTACATTTACACGCATTTCTCGCTGGTCAGACCGGCCCCAGTTTCGTTTTCGTCGTGGTCGTTTTTGCCACCGTTCCGATGGAATAATTATAGCCATTACTGCCGAACAAAAGTTGATTAGATCATCGATAATGGTCGGCTACCGTAATATATTTCGCCGGATTAGCATGGATTTCATTAATGAACAAATGGGAAAACGGTCGAATAATAACAGTTTACGACAAGAAACCATTTTCCCCGCTCGGTGCCCTGTCAAGATTTCTTGCATGCTCTACATATGCGATTTGCTTGTCTCGACGACGATTTTCTCTCTGTTCGAAGCCATTTCAAATACGTCAGTTTATTTTTGTTCTTTCTTCCGTGTAAGAGTGGTAATTACACAGTGCTTTAAAAATACTTCCTTCTGATACTATCACGGCTTTTTCCCTTCCGATTTTATGTCATCATGAGGCCTCACGACATCTTGAATATTTCTTCCAAACAAAAGTTTTAGTTGATTAAATATTTAATTAAAAAATTGTACATGGCTTCGGTAAGGTGTATACGTAGGGTATGGAAATACTCACTCCATACTTCAGCCGTACCTCCGTATTTTTCTCAATATAGTGAATTTATTTATATTTATATATGTTTACTACCGACCCGCCCCGGCTTCGCACGGGTGCAATGCTGATACTAAATTAAATACACTACAGAAAAAATATGAACGTTGTATATAAAAACATAGCGGCCCGCTCCGACTTTGCACGGGTATAAAATATATATGCCTATGTCACTCAATGAAAACATGATTAAAATCGATCCAGTATTTTTGGTTCATTCATTACTGCCCTTGGCCTGCACGCATTAAATTTGGAGTAAAACAATTCCTCTTCCCCTATACTTACTATGAAGATTTCCTGCTATCTTTGGAATATCTAAATTCATACAATTTTTATTACATTACACATTTTTAAACGCAAATTTTAAATTTGTAATATCTCCGAAAATATTTGTTTAATTTACATGCTGTAAGGAACCATATTGATCTATATTAATTGCATACAGTATTTAAGGTACATAATTCGATAAGGATTAATGCCGTATTGCTTAAAATAGATTCGTAAATAAGCCATTTTCTCACGTAAAAAGTAAACAATAAAAATGGTTAATGTGGGTTATCCCTAAAAGATAAACATATACCATCGCGGACTTTTTTGTAGACCATTTTATGGTGTACAATACTGTAGTACATTAATTTGATATAACTCGTAGGGTTAGACAGCGTTTTTGCTAATTGCTAAATAAGCCTAAAAAAATAGGTTAATTTACGACATCACGTTGGAAACCTCTAAAATTAGCAATGTTGCCTTAGTATATTATGCATGTATTATACATATAAACCTTCCTCTTGAATCACTCTATCTATTGAAAAAACCGCATCAAAATCCGTTGCGTAGTTTTAAAGATTTAAGCGCACATAGGAATATAGGGACAGAAAAGGCGACTTTGTTTTATACTATGTAGTGATATATCTAATTTTATTTCATCATGGGGCACTGTGAGATCATATAAAAATATATATAACAATTTCTAGCTGATTCTATTTATGTTTAAATTATTGGACTATAAATTATATCCGTAGAACATTATAAATCTGTAAAAAATAAGGTTACACTACCAATTAGTGTACCTAGTGGAATTATAGCTCTAGCACATTTGCTCCAGAATGTAAACGCTCAATTTCGAAGCATTATAGTCCTTCTCTTTATGGCGTTTTTTTATCGTTCAATTATTTGCGCATTATTATTAGCTTTTTCTTTGTTTCTTTTCACTTTTTACCGGAAACAACGACGAGTTGATGATTCGAGGCAGTGTTTGAAGATGATCAAGATGATAAACCCGAGTTTTTGCATCGATAAGTGACAATGGATGAAACATGGCTCTATCATTTCACTCCGAATTCCAATCGACAGTCATCCAAGTAGACTGCACACAATGAACACGCTCCAAAGCGTGGGAAAACGCAACAGTCGGCTAGCAAGGTTACGGATTCTGTATTTTGGGATGCACATGGAATAATTTTTATTGACTACCTTGGAGAAGGAAGGACAATCAACAGCGACTATTACGTAGCGTTACTGAATTTGTTGAAGGACGAAATCGCCGAAAAACGGCCGCATTTGAAGAAAAAGAAAACGATGGCAAAAATCCATGAATTGGGCTTCGAATTGCTTCCTCATCCACCGTATTTTCCAGATCTATCTGAGATCTCAAAAAATGCTCGCTGGGTTGAAATTTTCGTCGAATGAAGAGCAGATCGCCGAAACTAAGGCATAGTTTGAAGCAAAGGACAAATCGTAGTACAAAAATGGTATCGAAAAGTTGGAGGGTCGCTATAATCACTGTATCACTTTTGAAGGAAATTATATTGATTAAAAAAATAATTTCGCCAAAAAAATATGTTTTACTATGGTAGGCCGGAGACTTTTCAATTGATCTGTTAACTTTGATGAATCCTCAATAAACTATCAACGCGCGATCCTGGTAGATCATATAGTATAGTGGACGATACCCTTCCAATCTCACCAAGTTCACGCATCACTTTCTTCCTTAAATACTTGTAAAGGCTCGTCAAGTCTTCTCCCTTGATGACTTCCAGAAATTGCAAATTTTCATATAGATCAAAGTTACCAAGATGAAAGAAAGTTCAATTTCCGTTCAATATACTTTGACGAAGTCACAACTATTCGAATAAAAAATCGGCTTTTTCACATGTTTATACATTCAAACTAAGGCTTGAAGCATCCGAGTTAATTGTGTAATTCATAATATCCATCGGTAAAACTTTTTCCTTAATATATTTCTCTGAATTAATGAACAAACGACAAAATAGGCGACAAAAACTATTTCCCTGCTGTGTGGCCTGTCAGATTTCTTACATGATCTACATATGCGGTTGCTTATCTCGACAACAGTTTTTTGTTCCTGAGACAATCTCAAGCCGTTCGGTTTATTTTTGTTCTTTCTTGTGTACAAATGCGTGGTAATTACACGGTGCTTTAATAATACTTCCTATTGATAGTATCTTGATTTTCCCCTTTCCAATTTTACCTATTCATGCGTTGTACTACATTACACACTTTTTGGTATATAAACATGTTGTGTTACAGATAATAAAACAACATATTCGAACGATTTAATTACACGCCTTGTATTACTTAATTAGCGCTACTTTTATACATTTCTAACATCAACCGTTAATTTCGTACATTAAATTAGCGAAAAGAATGTTCCTCTAGCATATAGAAAGCATAGTATTCTTGTCCATAAAATTATAATTTAACATTAAAACTTGCTTAATTAACAGGTCAATTGAAAAGTCCACGGCTTGGCACATAGCTGACACTACTAGAATTAAATCCATATATTCTTTAGATAGCCCTAACCCTCAAAAGATATGTATATAAATTTGATAGCTGTCAAATTACTAGTTTGTAAATTATAGCATTTTGAGTGAAGCAACTTTTGTTATCGTGAGAAAAATGGATAAAAAGGATTTTCGCCGGTTGATTAAATAATGCTTTTTGAAGGGAAAAAATACAGTTGAAGCAAAAAGCTTGGTGGTTTGATGCCGAGTTTCCGGATACTGCGCCAGGAAAATCAACCATAAAGAATTCGTATGCTTAGTTTAGACGTAGTGAAATGAGTACCGAAGACGGTGAACGCAGTGGACGCCCAAAGGAGGTTATTACCGATGAAAACACTAAAAAAATCAACAAAATGATTTTGAATGACGTAAATTGAAACTGAAAGATATAGTAGACACTCTAAAGATATCAACTGAACGTGTATATCATATCATTCACGAATATTTGGGTATGAGAAAGCTCTGTGTAAAGTGGGTGCCTCGCGAGCTCACTTTTGACCAAAAACAACGACGAGTTGATGATTCGGACCAGTGTTTGAAGATGATCAAGCGTAATAAAGCGGAGTTTTGGCATCGATATGTGAAAGTGGATGAAACATGTCTCCATCAATTCACTCTAAGGTCCAATCCACAGTCATCCGAGTGGACTGCACACGATGAACCCGGTCCAAAGCGTGGGAAAACGTAACAGTCGGCTGGCAAGGTTATCGCGTCTGTATTTTGAAATGCGTATGGAATAATTTTCATTGACCACCTTGGAAAAGGAAGGATCATCAACAGCGACTATTTCATAGCGTTATTGGACCGTTTGAAGAACGAAATGGCCGAAAACCGGCCGCATTTGAAGAAAAAGAAAGTGCTGCTTCACCAAGATAATGCATCGTGTCACAAGTCAGTGAAAACGATGGAAAAAATCCATGAATTGGGCTTCGAATTGCTTCCGCATCCACCATATTATCTAGTTCTGGTCTCAGCGGCTATTTCCTGTTCTCGGATCTCAAAAGAATGTTCGCTGGGAAGAAATTTTCTTTTTTATATGTCTAATAGCTCCTGTAAATAGTTTCGACTATTAATTGTTGTTAGTACATTATTCGCAATATCATCTGCCCATATTTCTGTTCTTCCACATGTTTACACCCTATATATAGCCCTATTTCTTCTACATCGTATTTCTTTATTATTTTGTCCATTGACATTAAACTCTCGCCTTGCCTTAGTCCTGTTTGGTTACTGAAGGTGCTTGGTCTCATGTTGTTTGCTACGATATTAAATTATTCTTACAATTTTAATACTTACTCCTCTGTGTTCTAATATAACCCATAGTGTTTCTATTCTTACTCAAGAGCCTGTTACAAATCAATAAATGTATCTCTCTTATATTATGTTCTTAGTAATCCACTGGCTACGGACTGCGCTGTGATCTGGAGTTCCCTTTATTTTGAATGGTGGTACCATTGAGATATCTAAAAATAATCAAATAGATCGAATAGACATCGAGACAATTTTTACTTTTCTTTGCCCTTGGCATTCTTTACCCTCTTCTTTCGGTTAAATATATAGGGTTTTTAAAGTTAATTAACACCTTCTCGATGTTTTTAACGATCTTCCATTTTACAATATTTATTATTTAACATTTGTCACTGAATAATTATACGAAGAAAAACATTTTCTTGAAATATTAAGAGTAATATAATTAATACTAATAACCCCTCCCCCCAGCCGTCTTGGTGGCGATGGGACGGTCCTCCTACTGTTGCGATAGCCGCGTGTTCGAATCCTGCTGGGGCATGGTCGTAACTTTATGTTTGTGATTGTTTAATATATGTGAATGTTCTAGGCAAGAGTGTAAAAGCCGACAAGGACCGAAAATGATCCCAGTCACGCCAGTAACCAGGCTGGATAAGACCGGATGTGTTCTGGGATGATTTATAAAGTTGGTCACTCGCCAGTCGATAGGCTTAATGTTGATGACCGTGGTTCGGAGCCCACGTCAAACTTTAAGCCCAGTCCAGAGAAACCCATAGTTGGTAAAAGGAGACTTTAAAATATATATAAAAAAATTTAAAAAAAACTAATGACCCCCCTGTGGTCGAAATGCGACCACACTTTATAATGTTAACCATGTGTCTCATAATGTACTAAAGAGGACAACTTAATGATGATGTTAATATTACTAAAACTTTCAATATAAAACCAAAAATATATTTGATATATATATATATATCATTAATTACAGTAACAAATAGATGCAAACTAACTCAAGAACAAACACTCACTAACCTTTTTTAAATAACCTTTAATTGAATATAATTTCCATTCCAATAATCAACAAAGTATTAATCAGAATAAATTTAAATTTAATTTTTGTTATGTTATAATCCTAAACCTGCATGTAATACATAGTTGGCATAAATTTTATTATTGTGTTTATAATCATTAAATGTACCATTCATTTCTTAAAACTTAGGTCTATAAAATAAATAGCTATAATAATTGATAAAGGTTTAAGAGATATCAAATTCTTCCTTCCGAGGCCTAAGCATTTTTGTCCACAAAAGTTTCAACCGTGCTCAATTCTTTAAGCCGATCAATATATAAAATATAATTGGTATATCTTGTTGTAAGGGAAGGAAGGAAGGAAGACGAATATGTCGAATTATTGTCCCCTGTTTGTAAAAAAAAGAGAACGAAGAAATAATCAGACAACCCATCACCGAAATGAACACATTCGCGTTTGATGTAAAAGGCCGTACATTAATTCATAATGACCGAGTAGTCTCCTAGTTCACCACTTATATTTCCTTAATCCCTGAAAGCACAAACGGACCAGGGCTGGCTGCGGCTGCGGCCGCATCTCCTGATGAAAACCTAATGCTTATATCTCTTTATGGGCGAGATCAAAGGGCGAGAGAGCTGGTGCACGGCGAGAGTTTGTCCTTTTTTTATGGACGAACCGCGTACACGGACGGTACGGGGGCCGCGTTACGTCGGTCTGTGGAAGTTGACAGTCTAATTAGTGTCGACGACGAGCACTCTTGTCGGCCAACGACGGCGTGACGGGCATAATCGCCTCCTGCTACCGGTCTAATTGCCTCCGGAGCTTCGGACACTTGCGAGAACCGAAAAAAAATCACCATAAGTCATTCTTATTGCATAAATCCAATTTTGCAGCGCGTGAGTTCGCGTTTAACATCGAAATTTCGCTTCGTGCCGCGTACGATATCTCGGGGTACCGTTTACTGGACAAGTTTTTTGTTAAAAACAATTATTATATTGTCAGGGAAAATTGCGCTGTTTTAAATTGTTAGCGTAAACTGATGGTTCAGCTCGATCAGGTTCACTGTGAAGCACACGATGTATTCTTCTTTATTTTCACTACTATATTTATATATACAGTTATATTCAGACAACAGTAAAACTATTATATATAACAAGTGAATTGAAAAGTCTCCAGTCTGACACATACATGGCGCTACTAAAATCCATACGTTTCTTTCTTTAACTGTCAAAAGGTGCATGTATAAATTTGACAGTATAGCATTTTGAGTGAAGCAACTTTTGTTATTGTAATAAAAATGGATAAAAAGGAATTTCTCGTGTTGATAATATATTGCTGAAGCAAAAAGTTGATTTGATGCTGAGTTTCCGGACACTGCCACAGGAAAATCAACCATCAAGGATTGGTATGATAAGTTTAGCCGTGGTCAAATGAGTATCAAAAATGGTGAACGCAGTGGACGCCCAAAAAATATTGTTACCGACGAAAAATTTAAAATATCTAAAAAATTATTTCGAATTACCGTAAATTGAAATTGAATGAAATAGCAGATAGTCTAAAGATATCAACTGTGTGTACATCATAGCATCACGAATATTTGGGTGTCAGAACGCTCTGTGCAAAATGGGTGCCGCGCGAGCTCATTTTTAACCAAAAACAACGACCTATTAATGATTCGGAGCAGTTTTTGAAGATGATCAAGTGTAATAAACCCGAGTTTTTGCATTGATATGTGACAGTGGACGAACCGTGGCTCAATCATTTCACTCCGAAGTCCAATCGACACTCATCCGGATGGACTGCACAGGATGAACCCGCTCCAAAGCGCAGGAAAACGCAACAGTCGGCTGACAAAGTTATGGCGTCTGTATTTTGGGATGCGCATGGAGTAATTTTCATTGACTACTACTTTCATCACTAGTTGAAAAACGAAGGACCATTAACAGCGACTATTTTAGAGCGTTATTGGACCATTTCAAGGACGAAATCGCCGAAAACTGTCGCATTTGAAGAACAAAGAAAGTGTTGCTTCACCAAGACAATGCACCGTGTCACAAGTCAGTGAAAACGACGGCAAAAATCCATGAATGGGGCATCGAATTACTTCCTCATTCACCGTATTCGTCAGATCTGGCTCCCTGCGATTTCTTCCCAGCGATGCTCGCTGGGAAGAAATCTTCCTCGAATGAAAAGGTGATCGCCGAAACTGAGTTGGATGGTAGCTATAATCAGTGTATCATCATTGAAGGGAATTATGTTGAATAAAAAAAACTAATTTTGCCAAAAAAATGTGTTTCACCATGGTAGGCCGGGGACTTTTCAATTGACTTTTTACTTTCCTATACAAGTTTCGACTGGCTACAACTACACATGCGCAAATTTATTAGTAAAATATTATCATTCTATAACACTGATTTTATAGATAGTTATGGAATATAGAATATATTTTATGTTAAATAATATGGAAACAGAACTTATTTGAAGATTATAATAAAAGCAAGAATGAAATATGGCCATGTTTCTATACCTTTTCTGTATATTTGTTATTATATTTATATCTCTCTGATTTTACAGATATTTCAAAAGAAGAAAAAGGTTTTTTGATAAGTGTTTAGCTGCCATGAATTTTCAGCATAGTGTAAATATAAGATGTAGTTAATAGAAAGAGAATGGAATAATAGCATGGGATTTGCAGCTTTGTGAGCTATTATTTTTTTCTGTTTATACAACTACTCGAAGCAGATAAATAATGTCGAAATATTACATCATGTGACAAATTTTATTGCAATAAATGGAATAAAATAGGCAAAGAAAATGTAATCTAAGCAATACACATTTCTAATTTCCGTAGATTTCGAATATTTTTGGTATGATTTTTCTAATTTCTTGTCTTGCAATTTAATCAGTGTCTTCTCTCATCGAACACTAGCTACATTATCTAAAAATGAATTAATGCCCATTATCTTCTCATACATATATACCAAATGCACGCGCTAGATTATTCTTTATTGTATACTCTGGACTGATACAGATATACCTATACACACAAATCTTACACACTCAACAACACAAAGTGCTACAACTACTCTCACAGGTTTGATTGATATTTACACTGTATATTTTGTTGTAATATTCTACTTCAAATTTGCCTGTATTTTGTTGAACTGTATGTATTTTATACTTATTTCTTGTAAGTTTTCCTCCCTTATGGGCCCTAATAAATATGTGATCCTGATAGATACTAGCGTTTGGTCTTTTAATGTTCAATATCCTTTTCCAAATGATCAATTTAAAAAAAGCAAACGCATTTTAACATTTTAAAGCAACCCTAATTGTACCCAATACAGTTGTTGAATTATATTTCTATTATGGCCATCGATGATCACTTTTATTTGGATTTTATTCTGTTCAAAACCACATCTTTAGTTTTTTAGTGTAGTAAAAAACGATAAAGTCCAGTGGTGCTAAATCAAGCGCATAAAGCTGAAACAATTTGTAGAGTGATATGAATTGAATATGTTATACCTTCACTAAAAATCCTCATAATATTCACATAATGTTCCCATTTGAATGTCGAGTAAGGAGGAAGGAATTTATAATAAACAACACCACCATTTTTAAGTCCCACTATTTTTTAATAACGCTACTAATTTAGAATATATTAATCAGAATCAATTAAACTCATATAACCGCTCATATATGACGAATTAATTAAAATATAGTAACTATTTCCTGCGAACAACAATAACTAATACAGAAAAAAACGGGACCTTATAAAAATATACTTAAGCTCAGCTTCCTTCCTGTTGTCAATGGAATATCAAAAATAATTAAGGCACATGAGACGTAGTCTTCGTAAGTTCATCTTCGTGATACAAAGAGTCCGCCAGAGCGGGCATAGCCGGTCGCGTTTGTATTTTTATCGCTCTGTATTTTTATTTGTGAAACGTAATAAGTAACGACGGTGTGTCAGCTGTTAAAATGCACCAAGTGGATACAAAGACCATAAATACTGGATATGATTCTAAGGTGAATCGAAACGCGGCAGAGATGAAATAATCTACGGGGGTACAAAATAAAATATTTATCAATTAAACAATTATCTGTGATTTTAAAAAATTACTTAATTGACAATTCCAAGTAATAAATATTGAATATACATTAAATTTGAAAAGTAAAAGTGGCAAATTATGTAATATCGCTTTTTTATAATAGTCACATCAAAACTCTATCATTAGGATTTGCTTGTTATCAGTCATATGTCATATTATATGACTAATACGTCACTGGTAATTCGAACAAATCCATACGGCAAGATTCCTGTTTCAGGCGGTTAAGATACGTATCTACATATATTATAAGGTTTCGTTCATACTAAAATACGAATAGATAGGCAGTATCGTTATTGACAATGCATTGTCTATTGACTTACAACAAACACAGTGACAGAAAAATCTGAATATACGAATCTAGCTGCAGGAAAATATTTGAATGTATTATTAATCTAAACATTATTATAATAGAATTTGAATCGACAAGACTTTATCAAAAACATTAAAAATTATATTTGATGAACCCACATTTTACTGTCATATCATTAAAATCCATAATATTAAAGTTAACTCTAATATATAACATTTTTAAATTCAATAACGTCAGACATGTCTAAACTTTACACTAATTCTGCTAATAAATATATCTATTAATATTATCTGATTACTGGTAGATTGTTTTATTTTAATAAAACAATTAGTTTATTTTATGTCTAATTGAGGGAGGTGATTGTTACAGAGAGATATATGTTACATCACGTGGCTGACTCGATCTTGGCTTTGAAGACTCTGCGTTTATGTCAGACAAAAAATCGGACCTAGGGTTTAGTTAATATGAGAAAGCTGGTATTATAAGTAACAAGTTGGCATTTCTTTGAACCAAATAAAATAGTTTTAAGTTAATTGGAAATTTGTGTTGTTTTAAACTCTTCAATGACATAATTGCTATAAACGTAACAGGCGATATACTTCTGGTTTAGTTATAATGCTGTTCTCTTTTGAATTAAATAACCTAAAACAAATAGCTTATCAACAAACAGATTGGTAATCTTTGTTACTCGAATCATTCTTTGGTGCAACTGAGTTCGCACAAAAGTATCTGAACTGAAGCTTTAAGGTCACAAAATATGGATGGGAGGTATTCAAAGACGCCAAGTCATAAACTATTACAATTAGGAAGCATCCATAACTTGAAAAAGATTTATAGTTCGTAGATTCCTTGCACGAGCATGGTCGTTCAAAGTGTCAGGGGCACTGAAGCTGCTATAGACATGCTGCAATATAGTCTACTAGAATTTGGACAAAAATTTTCAGTGTGTACGGGCGTCAAAGGTAGTAGCTCAGTTTCTCAGCCACAGGCTTAAGGATCGAAATTTTGAGTAGCTAACAATTTGGGAAACCATTTCAGACAGAGTGAATCATGAAAATTTCAATAAAATCAATCATTTTCAATGGCAAATTCAGAAAATCAACAGGCAAAATGACAGACGAATATATAGACGATACTCACACATAATTTCACTATAGCTTATCTAGATTTAGCAGCTACCATCTACATCTAGTTGATCGTTTCTGTAGGAGGCACTGGTTACAAACAATGTATGCTTATATTCGACTGAAAGAATATAATGAAGTTGACAGAATCATTTTGTCTCACCATTCAACAAGTTATCATTGTTTTCCGTATTTTTTGTAGTTATGTATAGTAACAGATCAATGGAAAACTCGTTAGCTTGACACATAGATGGCGCTACTAGAATTAAATCCATATGTTCTTAGTTAGCCCTAAACCTCAAAAGATGCGTGTATAAATTTGACAGCTATCGAATCATTACTTTGTGAATTATAACATTTTGAGTGAAGCAACTTTTATTATTGAAGTGAAAAAATACAGTTGAAGCAAAAACTTGTCTTGATGCCGAGTTTCCGGCATTGCTCCAGGAGAATCAACCATAAAGGTTTGGTATGCTAAGTTTAGACGTAGTGAAATGAGCACCGAAGACGATGAACGCAGTGGACGCCCAAAGAGTTTGTTACCGACGAAAACATTTAAAAAATCCACAAAAAGACTTTGGATGACCGTAAATTGAAATTTAATGAAATAGCAGACACTCTAAACATATCAACTGAACGTGTATATCATATCATTTACGAATATTTGGGTATGAGAAGGCTCTGTGCAAAGTGGATGCATCGCGAGCTTACGTTTGACCAAAAACAACGACGAGTTGATGACTCGGAGCAGTGTTTGAAGGTGATCAAGCATACTAAACTCGAGTTTTTGCGTTGATATGTGATAATGGATGAAAAATGGCTCCATCGTTCCACTCCGAAGTCCAATCCAGAGTCATCCAAGTGGAGTGCACACGATGAAACCGCTCCAAAGCGTGGGAAAAGGCAACAGTCGGCTGTCAAGTTTATGGCGTCTGTATTTTGGGATGCGCATGGAATAATTTTCATTGACTACTTTGGAAAAGGAAGGACCACCAACAGCGACTATTACGTAGCGTTATTGGACCATTTGAAGGACGAGAAACGGTCACATCTGTAGAAAAAGAAAGTTCTGTTTCACCAAGAGAATGCACCATGTCACATATCAGTCAAAACGATGGTGGCCGAAACTGAGGCCTATTTTGAAACAAAGGACAAATCATACAACAAAAATGGTATCGTAAAGTTGGAGGGTCGCTATAATCGGTGTATCACCCTTGAAGGGAATTATGTTGAATTAAGAAAAACTAATTTTGCCAAAAATATGTGTTTTACTATGGTAGGCCGGGAACTTTTCAATTAACCTGTTATGTCACGGTTAATTTATGGCATCAGTGCTAAAACAAATAGCCACAATTAGGTATAAGTTCTACTAATGCTTTTACCGAAATGCCGGCTATTGTTGATTATTTCATGGTACATCCAATGAACATAAATAAACTTCCAATTTTGACTTCGATACCGACACACCAATATTCCTTTCCTTTAAATCTTGCTTCTGTTTGACGGTCTGCAGAAATATTCTTGATGGAGACTTGCTGACAGGCTATTATATATCATCAGGAAAATTAAAAATCTCCATAAAACTTAACAGTTATTGACTACTGATTGATAGTTATTGATTAGTTATTGATTAGTGTGCTTACTACCAACTTTGGCTTAATATTCACTATCTGGATCTCTGCACAAAGTCTTATGTATTTACTAAATTGACATTGGACATCGAATATTATGTCGGTTATGGGGCATATGATGATATTGAGAGATGTGATGATATTAGTGATATTAGTGATCTAGTACTGTAATTTTATAACTATATGTTATTAATCCATATTTGTTAAAGAATTTAACTTTAAAATTATATACACTTTTTCATTTGACATAATCTTACAACTTTTTATGTTCATTTTAGGATATTTAATGTTTAATTTCATTTATTGCTTGGCTTGCTTGGCGAAGCGGTCAAGGCGACAGGACGGTCCTCCTATTATCACGATAATCGCTGGTCCAAATCCTGCTGGCACATGGTCGTAAATATATGTCTGTGATTGTTTATAATTATGAATACCCAAAAGGCAAAAGCGTAAAATACCCAACGAAAATTATCCCATTCACGTCGGTAACCAAACTATTTCCAAGTTGTCACTAGTCGGTAGGCTTAATAACGAGAACCCTGCTTTGGAGTTAAGCAGTAAGATCCACTTTAGATAAACCATAATTGATATAATGGAGACTCTAAAATATAAGAAGAAAATATTTTTTTATTATATTTTAAAGTCTCTCTTACCAACTAGGTTAAATAGAATGGACCTACAGTTTAACGTGGGTTCCGAACCACAGTCGTCGGCATTAAGCCTACCGACTGGCGAGTGACCAACTTTAGAAATCATCCCAGAAAATACCCGGTTTTACCCAGCATGGCGTGAAAGGGATAATTTTTCTTGTCAGATTTTACACTCTTGCCTAGGACAATTGCAACTATTAAACAATCACAAATATAAATTTACGACCATGCCTCAGCAGGATTCGAACCCACGGCTCTCGCAACAGTAGAAGGACCGTCCTGTCGCCAACAAGCCGACAAGAAATATATTTATCAATAATCTATTTATTGCATTGTAATACTTCAAGCATATTGTTATCAGTCACTTAACAAAATAACAATGGTGAACTTAAATGATATCAAAATTTTATCGGCATTATTACACAACCCCCCGTATGCAACTTCATCCGGTAAAAATACATTCACAATGCGGAGCCCATATTTCATAATGCTTTTTATAAACCGCGTTGTTATTTTATCTGTATTTTGTACTTCGGCAATGCGTCGAGTTTATTTGGTTTTTGGTCTCTATTGCTTTGAAGACATCTTTATAAATTGGTGCGAGGCCGACGACGCTTCAGAATTTAATACACGCATAAATTTCGTGAGGTATTGCCACGGGGGGAGTAAACGGCGCCCATTTGTCATTATTGTATACAGATTTTAGTAAATTTCGTCAGGTTTTGTCTAGATATATTTGGGTACACATTTGGATGTACACATATTTATTTCATAAATTATATAACATAACATATTTGGCATATAAATATACGTATAAGTTCCAGGCCTGACACATAGAAGGCGCTACTAGAATTAAATGCATATATTTTTTAGTTAGCCCTAACCCTTAAAAGGGGCATGTATAAAATTGAGTACTGTCGGATCATTAGTTTGAGAATTATAGCACTTTGAGTGAAACAACTTTTGTTATTGTGAAAAAAGTGAAACGGATAAAACGAAAATAACGAATAAACGAACGAAATAAAAAAAAAGATAAAACGAAATTTCACGTGTTGATAAAATATTGCTTTTTGAAAAGAAAAATACTGTTGAAGCAAGAACTTGGACGTTGTCATGCTGATGAACAACATTGTTGTGTCTTGTGGCATTCTGGTCGTTTTTGGGCAGTTCTCGACTCAAACGCATCAATTGTCATTGATCGCCATTAATGATACCGTTACGTTTTAGCGGCCCATAGTAAAAAAATCATCACTTAAATTATCTTAGGTCCACCTCTCATCACCACTAATAATACGTTGCAAAAACTTTTCCGATTTTTGCCGTTGAGACAACATTTGATATGGCATGACATGACACTGACATGTTGAAATCGATAGAGCTTGGTTGCCATAACTTTACACAGCATTCGATAATTTTCGATAGTTTTAAATGGTTGTAAACGATGAAATATAATACATTCTTGTCTTCTTCATGAATTTTCAAAAATTAGACCATATATTATACGTTACATAAGTCGTTGTTAGATTTTGAATATAACTTCGCTGTTTTTGTTTGGTGAAAATTAATTAATTACTTAAAAAATCTTCAAAAAGCGCACTCATTTTTCAGCAACATCCCACACTTGAACTATACAAACGTCTTGAAAAATGTTTAAACTATAGAAATTAATTTGGATAATGTTTTTAACAAAGCCTAGCTAGATTGAGGCATTGACTGAAAAAAGTTAATCAAAAGATCAATGTTTTGTAATTGAATGGAATAGAAAAAACTACAGAATTGTGCATCAAAATCGCCACTTCTGAATCATCGAAACTAGCACTGACATGTTGAAATCGATAGAGCTTGGTTGCCATAACTTTACACAGCATTCGATAATTTTCATGCACACTTTTCTTCGAAATGTAATAAAAAAATAAATTTTCCTAGCAACACTAGTTATCTATACAAAACAAACTAGACAGGTTAAGTTAAACAAGTTAAAACTAGACATTTTCAATACGCTGATGACACATATTGAAAAGTGAGGCCGGTCAGTGAGGCTTCAACAGGAAGTTGATTACAAATATACCCGATACGATTTAATACACAGTAACACCGTTTGTTGCAAGTTTTTTAAAATTAACTTATATGCCATATACTAGACGTTAAATATCATTGTTCTAGTTTGAAATTTTGTCAATTAAAGATTCGTTTTTGTATATTGTATTGGGTGCAAATTAGCATGTACTCTGATAAAAAAAATTTCTATGTAAAAATGCCTTTATTGCTATATGTTGTGGATTACCCTCTAGCGACATGTCACCGTATGTTGCCCTGAAAAAGAATTACCTTAAGCCTGTTACTCGCTGTAATTGGTCTCTTTTACAAGAATACATCGTGGTTGGTTCAACTGATGTCGGTAGATATGTGCAGTAATTGTTTCGTTCAGTTTGGGAAGCCCGCAATACATCACATCTTGCTAGTTCCACAATTGCACAGCTACATTTTATAAACATGAATGTTCCACTTAACTATAGATATGGATGATTCTAATGAACTTACCCATCACTTGGTGCGATTGAGATTGAGGGAAGTAATGAAAGCTCGTTGCTTTAATCGTTTAAAATGGCGTTTTCGGTCAATTCGTATAGTAACATTTTTCTATCCTTTTAGAACTTACCCATTGCATGTAAACAGCTGAAAATAGTTAATGTATCAACTGCTACAATGCTTGAGAGTTTCTTGAGAGTTTGAGCTCCAAACCATGGTATGTCATCCTCATTCAAAATCACCTTGTTTAAATTGAAACCAAAACTAGAATTGATGCTAAATAATCTCATCTTAGGTGAATGGATACTAATTGACGTCTAAACCTAGCTGAAATGAGATAAGTAAATAAAAAGAAACAACCAAAAAACCACAAGGTTTATTATATTAATTATTACATAATAGTAAATATTAAACAGTGAGGCAATAAACTGCAGCAATAAACAGTAGATAAATTAATTTCGTTTTATGTGTATCTTTATGATCTTTTATCAAAATTTATCAGATAAATCCACTGAGAAGATCGATTTAAACGGTATTTTACCTTTAACAAGGCAAAGGCCCGTAATAAATTTTAATAAGCTATGACTACATACACATTTTCGTTTAATTAATATAATCTCATAACCAATTATTTATAACCAAAATAAAGAGAAACTGTTGTTTCGCCGAGCGAGATTCTTGAAATTACCGGTGAAGATGGAAGCAATTATTACCGGTAATTGAAAAATGAAAAATAACTTGGAAGTGAGAGAATCGTCTTAAATGGTTGCAAACGATGAAATATAATACATTCTTGTCTTCTTCATGAATGTTCAAAAATTATACCATATATTATACGTTACATAAGTCGTTGTTAGATTTTGAATATATTTTCGCTGTTTTTGTTTGGTCAAAATTAATTAATTACTTTAAAAATCTTCAAAAAGTTCACTCATTTTTCAGCAACTATAAAAACTTCTTGAAAATTTTTTAAACTATAGAAACGAATAGGGATAATGTTTTTAACAAAGCCAAGCTAGATTGAGGCATGGATTGAAAAAGTTAATCAAAAGATTAATGTTTTGTAACTATTTGAATGGAATAGGAAAAACTACCAAATTCAATTGCAATCGATAGCAATTTCCTGTACTATATTCTTTTCTTTTGGGTACCCTTAATACCGCTCATAATATATAGAAAGAGAATAAAAATTAAATTACAATGATTAATCATTACTTTGACATTTTCTATTGAAAAGCAACTGCAACTGAAAAATGCAGCTGAGTAACTCGATTTATGTTCACGTCCATATGAGTGATGCCCAATTCCTACAGCAGAATCAGACGAATGCCTTGGTATCCATCTCGATGGAAGATAAAATCGGAAATATCATGTTAGGGAAAAGACTGAGCAGATAAATTTCAAACTATACTGATTAGTCAGAAAACTCTTTATAATACAATAAGTTGACCTTATGTTAGTTAATAATAAACAGTTAATAATAAAATATCTTTGAATGTAACAGATCAATTGATAATTCCCCGGCCCGACACATAGATGGCGCTACTAGAATTAAATCCATTTTTTTAATTAGCTCTAACAGCTGTCGGATCATTAGTTTGTGAATTATTGTATTTTGAGTGACGCAACTTCTGTTATTGTGAAAAAAATGGATAAAAAGTTAAGACGTGGTGAAATGAGCACCGAAGACGGTGAATTGTGTTCGCCAAAAAGCCCAAAAGAACTTGTTACCGACGAAAACCTTCAAAAAAATCGACCGTAAATTAAAGATATCAACTGAAAATGTAAATCATATTCCGAATATTTGGGTACGAGAAAGCTCTGTGTAAAGTGGGCGCCGTGCGAGCTCACTTTTGACCAAAAAAAACTACAAATTGGTGTTTCGGGATAGTGTTTGAAGATGATCAAGCGTAACAAACCTGAAATATTCGTGAATAGTATGATGCACACGTTCAGTTGATATCTTCGGAGTGTCTGCTATTTCATTCAATTTCAATTTATGGTAATTCAAAATCATTTTGTGGATTTTTTTTAATGTTTTAGTCGGTAACAAACTCTTTTGGGCGTCCACTGCGTTCACCGTTTCGATGCTCATTTCACCACGTCTAAACATTCTAGTATCGCCATCTATGTGTTAGGGCGGGGACTTTGCAATTGACCTGTTACCTGATTTCCTGCGTGTTGTCCATTATTTGTATTGCTTCTACATTACTATCTACTACTTTGTCTATGTCTACTATCTACTATGTTATATTATCTGTACTGAACATTATTTTTCTTAGTAACACTGTAGACGTTATTATATGTTGGGTATCCCAATAAGGAAGGAAACTTTTATATAAATAGACACCAGTGTATATAAATATTCATAAAAACAAATGGAAACTGTTTATTATTCAAAATCCCGTCTGTACTAAATATTATTTTACTTAGTTACACTGTGAACGTTATTATATGTTGGGGTATCTCAATTAAAGATAAAATTATGGTTGAGACGTTTATAAAAGCGGATACAAGTGTATATGAATATTCATAAAGATAAATAGAAACTGTTCAAAATCCCGAAATATAAAAATCAACCCCCGCACACCCACGTATTCGTTAAATATATCGTATCCGACTTCGCATCGTCAGAAACAATACGAAGAACACCAGACGATGCCGTTTTCACCGACAACTCTTTCGCCGCCTCCCATCAATTCTCTGTAACAGACCGCGAGGGAAATTAAGCAAATAATCCGAAAGTTGAAGGATCTCGTTAAGTGCTATTATACGATTATGGGTACCGGGGTTATTGTGTGAATAATAAAAATTCCTAAAAAGCCGACCGATGATGGTTCGGTGAAAAGTCCGACGGCGAAATAATAACACGTGAATAAATTTTTATGTTTATGGAAGACGGCTCACAGATAAAGACAGATTTGTAGTGATGCGCGCAATAAATGTTTCGCTGGTTTAGAATATTTTACGCTACTACGGATTTTATTACGAAAACATTTAATATATCTACCGATAGTGAATAAATATAACCCGTCCGAACATAATGTTTGATTGTAGTTATAGTTATTGATGCCATATAAATTTCATACATTGGTTTCTGTGTTTAAGTTAATGCCTCGCCGGGTGGAAAATATTTACGTAAGCGAACTTTGTTCTGCGGACCGTATCCCGATATTTTCTCCCAAACAATCCATTTAATACTTCGGTCTAGGGATGTCGAAAAAATATTTCGATATTTTTAGTCGATATTTTTTGCCCTAAAATATTTCGATATCTTTTCAACGAAGTATCGTCAGTTGTAAATGTAATTTAAGATTAATAAACATAATAAACATTTAAATTTTAATCGATGTGTAACGACCACTACGACTCTTTAGGCCACCTCGCATTCACCTACACCAAGTTCAAGGGTTGGCAACGCCGGTGGATTGGTATCATGCGGTTCCCGGCTATAAAACACCACCAAGCGATGTCTCGCTCTCTTTTCTTTTCTCTACCCCCTTGTAACAATAATACTTCCATAGCGCTACCGTGTATCCTTTAACTTAATCTAATATACTGTCCATTCTCCCGTCGACCACATGTACCATTCAATGTTAAAATAAACAAGATTTTATTCAGCCAGTGTTTTCAGTTCTCGCGAAAATTCGTTCCACAAAATCGTAGTGAGTGTTCGGACAAACAATTTGGTGATCCCCGACGTGATCAAAGTGCCTAACAGATAAACCAGCTCAATATAAGCCAGTCGACTGGTGCTTGACACGTGCATGGAAGGATAACACGAGGAATGGAACCCATCAACATCATATGGTCGGCGTTATCCCACGAGACTATCCTAATGGGCCAAAACCACAGATGGCCATCATGCATAACATCAACATATGAACACCCTTGCGTCACGAAACGGGACACGTAAGGTACCACACTTCTAGGTACACTCATACAAATCGGAACGCCCCAAGACGAACGACGTCCTGTACTGCTGATCCCGTAAAACTCCTCGCTCAGGTTGGGATCTCCATCTCATAAGCAGTCCCTAGGCGATTCATAGCGTAACTGCGGATGTATTCCGGAACCTGCACCACATAGGGGTTCGTTTGATGGCAGCTGCATTAGGAGTAGAGTGGTATAGCGACCGCTACTACTCTTTATGCCACCACGCACTCACCAACACCAAGTTCAAAGGTTGGCAACGCCGGTGGATTGTTACCATACGGTTTCCAGCTATAAAACACCACCACGACGACGTCTCGCTCCCTCTTCATTTCTCTACCCCCTTGTAACAGTACCATTTCCACGGCGCTACCGTACTTTCTTTACTTAAACCTAATATCCTGTCCATTCTCCCGTCGACCACATGTATCATTCAATGTTAAAATAAACAAATTTTTCACTTACACACTCTGTACTTCAATTGAATTATGTTCTGGAATATTTGTATTGGATTTAAATCTAAATCAAATTGCGTATGTGTATATTTGTTTCAATACTTATTTGTATAATAGCATTTTATTGTGTAGTGGTAATTACCATTTGGGTCAAATTAACTAATGTATTTTCCAATATTTAAAAGCCAATACTTTCCCTTTCTTTTGTACATATATTTTGAAAGTAATATCGTTATTTTAATTAATTTTGAATTGTTAATTTGCATGCTATATTTTATATTATGTTGTCTCATCACATCACCAAAAACTTTATGTTCACCCAATCTCGCAATATTATTTTACAAATTTCCTGACCATCTATAACAAAATATTGATGGTTTAAATAATATTTACTATAGTAGTAGTTAAGTGCTGGAGTCAGTGTATCCAGTCAGCTTCATTTTTTTCTTCTAGTGGGTAGTATGGATTCCTTTTTTACATTTTATTGAATGGTTTTTCAGAACAATTACTACAGCATCATCAGTGTTTGTACTATAGTATTTAACTTGATTTTTAATTGAGCACTTAAAGTTGTAGTGACATGGAATGTTAACATGTATCCTTTGAAGGTTAGCATTATGTTACAATTAGATGGCTTTATCAATAATAGCATTATCTATATATAGGATGATTCTATAGATTGGAAACCTATTGATTGATGTCTTGATATAATTGTCAAAATTACTTCTTTAGGTATCAGTATAGTGTTTACAACTTTGTTCAGCAACATTGTTCTGCTAACTATATCCCAATATTCCCCAATATTCTCATAAACAGTCCATTTAATAGTTCATGTTATCGATGACGAAAAATATCGATATATCTATAATATCTATATTTTTCGATATTTCTTCAAAAGAAAAAAAATTTCTTAGCTGTGTCAAAAAATCTTTTATTTTTAATAAACTTTTAAAATTAATACTTAATCTGAAAGTTTATTTTTCTAATATTTAAGACATATCAATATATTTTAGTGCCAGCTTGATGGTTTAGTGATTACTTGATGTTTGTGATTGTAATTAAAAATGACTTTATGGCAACAGTGCAAAATCCGACGAGGAGTAACCATCCCAGTCACACCAGTAACCAGGCTGGGTAAGACCGGATATTTTGGCTTAATGCCGAGTATCGTGGCTCCGAACCCACGTTAAACAGTAGCTCCAGTCCACATAAAGCCTCGTTAGTAAAAAAATGACTTTAAAATATATCAAAAAGATTTTTTTAAATATAGAATTTTTTCCTGATTGTTGCAAAAAGAAATATCGGTAATTTTCTTTCTCAGATTTATCGATATTTTTCTCAGCAATCAACATCCCTACTTCAGACGGAGTGCGTGAGATATTAACGCCGAAAATAAATCGATAAATTTCGGTCTCCTCCCGCCTGCCTGCGTGCCCGCAAAAGGGTTGGTCGTCTATTTTTAAGCGCACGGAAAATATGCAGATGTGCAACTGTTAAAAAACTCCTTTCTACAATTTGACGGTATTATGTTTCGTATACTTTTGTGCCGCGGCTTATAAATCAGCCGATTCGAACCCAAGAAAGGCTTACCGGCGTTTATTTTCGGACCGTTTTGGGACGGATGTAAATATTATAGCGTTGACTGAGTTATTAAGGTGAATTAGATTTATTTCCATTCTCGTATTCCGTATATTGTGGTTCGGTGCACTTGGTGCCAATTAATATTTGTCATTTTCGTTATCCCGATGAAGATGACGTTACCTCTCGAAACCGCAGCGGCTAACCGTTACGTAAATATTATGTACCATAAATATTGTATTTATATATATGTGTGTTGTATATCCCAATTTTTGGCAAATGTATCTATATATAAAAAAATTAATAACTGCACTAAATTGGACAATTATTTATTTGTTGTTACTGTTAGGACAAAACTTCTACAAAAGTTTTTTACATTTAAATCTCATAACATGAACACGCAGAAGACAATTATAATTAAAATGGCCACGAATATGTGGAACTAAATTATTACATTCAGTCCCGAACAACAAACAAAGAAAACATTTACAACTACAGTTAGCAATTAAAACGGGCTAATTCAAAATATCCTCTAAGTCATACTGAAAAACCTTGAGAAGCTCCTACAAAAGGCTGTATTTGTAAAGAGTCACAATGAAGTATACTTTTGGAAAATAGAAAACTTCGTAGAAAATTTGTTGAGGATCCAAATGAAAAAATTGTAAGTATAGGAAATCGGTTACTCCGTATTTAGTGTCCCAATTTAAAATGTAAGGAAGAAGATTCAGAATTATGCAGTCAAGCTGCTGTTATTGAGTCACACCCTAAACATCTGAAGTATCTCCTAAACCACCACAATCAGCTCTTATAACATTTTATATGTACGATTTCTAAATCAATTCAGAAGCAATAGTTGTTTGAGTATATGTGACGCCAGGTCAAAGATTCATTAGCCTTATTACATGCAATCGGTACATTCAAATTTTAAATATATCTTTACTTATGGTTTTGGCGAAACATGATACAAGAAGGATAGAAAAAATACTGAACATATTGATCTCCAACCGTATGAAAGTGAAAGGGAAAATTATCGTAAAATATGGTGATATTATGCTTACGAGAAGTTATAAAATGGCCTAAGAGTTGTTAATCAGTTTATTAATAAAGTTACTATTTATAGCGAAGTAAAAAATTCACGATTTTGCGAATTCTGGCATAAATTTCCTTCTAATGGCTTCAATTACCTTCCATTCCTATCTCCAGTTATTTAAATGTATTTACTTGTTCTATACTTGTTGCTATAGTCTATCCAAAGAAGTTTTGAACATATGTCTACAAATGTGTGGCGTCAAAACGTGGCAATATTGCTCAGTTCAGTTTGGCTTTGACTTACAATTTATTTCAACATTATAGATTTTATTTACATTGAATTTATTTCCATACCACCTATGAGTTAGAGTTCTAGGCACGCTTTTATACTGTACAATAACATTTCCTACAGTTAACATATATTAATTATATACACACCTTTAGTTGTTTCCCCTCTCATCAGCCTGTCTTAGAAATTGGTAGCATTGAATCATACAATATTCAGAAATTTTCATTCAAGTGAACAATGAAGCTGTTAATGTGCAATCTATCTAATATTTGTTCACAATTCCATTATTTGTCAATTTCTTCTTTACTATGTCTGAACGAGTCCAAACTGAAGGTGTTTTAACCATTCCTGTTTCCAGCACGAAGTACAATATTTCTGCAATGAACTATTATTAAATATTACAACTAATAAAGCCTAACCAATTGTTATTCCAACGTTTTTCCATCAACTTTTGTTGCCATAACACTTTTTTTATTACAATCATGCCACGAGTGACCATTGGGAATTTTTTCGCATTCTGAAATATTCACGTCTCATCTAAATACATAAATTGAATTAATAAGTCTTCCTGCAGTTTATTATATGCTATTAAAATTGTATTATTAAAAAAAATAGTAGTAGTTTGGTTGTAATATTTATTGTTAGACATCATGCATAACAACTTTTAACGCTTTTTATAGAACTTATCAAAGATACATAGTTTTTTTTTCAATTCCAGGATAGTGCCAAATAATTATTTTTAATGAAAGAAAATATATTATAAGGCGAATTTCATTCGTAACGATAACGTCTTATTCGTTATTTTTAAAATTTTAATTGGTTCACCTAAATTCTTCGCTACAACAGACCAGCCCATGGCAATATTTATATATAGCTTCAGTTTCTTGCTCTCTAAAAGAAAAAGTGCGCTTCATTCATATTTCAGTGTTGAATCTGTGCCAAGCCGCAAAATGAAAGAAAGTACAGCCATAAGCTTTAGCGATACACAAGTGTATACAGATTGTTCGAAGGAAACGACAAGATAAGTGAGATATGTATTTTAAACTAAACTAGGACCTGATAAGGTTGCATATTATTTTCATTTTCAATGTTTAAATTTATTAGTAATATAGTGGTAGCTATTACAGCTTCAGTTCACAAAAATGTGAAAAATGACGGCTAACAATATTAAAAAATCAAGCTCTATAGCGGCTTTCACATTTACTATTTCTTATTGGTCAAAGTCACTATGACCGACTTTGCATTTTCAAAGTTAAAGGCATTTAAAGGATCTTAACTATTATATTAAAAGGGTAAAGTAAGTTTACATATTCCTGATTTCCAAAGAACAAAGTTATTATAGTTATTAATATTTAGGTGAATAGAGTTGATGTTTTAACCTATAAATTATAAATAGTATCTTTGAATGGTCTTGAATTGGAGAACTGGAAAGTTTGAAATATAACTACAATCCAATACAGTGATGTTACGGAAAAACTTACTTTTATTCTAAAATTAAAAGAAAAATACGGCTAAAAGTCATTGATGATTATTTAAACATACTTTGACAAATCTTTGTTAACTTCAATAGGAATATTATTTCAGAAGATGAGAGATGAGCTACGAATATATTTATATGGAATGGAGTTGTTACAAGCCAGAGAGCATCTGCAGGAGTAGTCAGCATAACAAATACAAAGTTGGAACGAAATAATAGACAAATTATTCAGAGAGAATATGAACAATCTGCCCTCTATAAAATCTGAATAAAATGTTATCTTAGTTAGCGGGTTATTATTAGCGTTGGGAACTATCGACTGAAAACAGTCGAAACAGTGGATAGTCGCAAAACAGTAGAAACAGTCGATAGTTAAACAAATAGCGACTGAAAATAGTAATTACTATTTTCAGTCAAACGCACGGTTCGACTTTTTTTTTCATTCATGTTGTCAGACGAAGATGTAAGAATTCTTGTCTATATAAATTGTGAGATAGGAAAAGACGGAGATAAATGCTTGGAGTTAATTTTAAATGTGTTTATATTCTCCAATGGTAGTATAAGCAAGACAGATATGTATATATATTCATTCATGTGCTAATTTTTAAAAAAGAAAAGATACAAAAAATTACTAATTTCTATTAAAATGTAACAAATAATATAATTTTAAAGGAAGTAGGATCAATTTTATACTGATTGAATGGCATAATAACACCACAAATGTTTTATATATATATATATATATATATATATATATATATATATATATATATATATATATATATATATATGTATAATATATATATATATATATATATATATATATATATATATATATATATATATATATGTATAATATATATATATATATATATATGTATATATATATATATATATATAGAACAATACAACTTAAACAAAACCTAAAAACTAAAGATGTTCAATAACCATAACTACTAAATAAATTGTAAACGTATACATAATCATTGAAAACTCTAATCCATGACGAACCTAAAAATGATCGTACAATAACTACCAGACCCTTTTTAAATAAAAGTTTTATTTATTTTTGAACGGAAATATTTTTAAATTACTGTGAATATGATCATGTTCAACTTTTCTCCCGTGAGGCGATTTCTTCGATCGTTAATTATTTGCCCATATTTTGAGAAAACTCGTTCCTAGGGTATAGATGTTGCGGCTATAGAGAAATATTTTACGTGTAATTGATATAATTCAGGTAGTGTCATTTTATGGGCTTGACAAAAATCCAATGGCTTTTCTAAACGACCAATAAATGGCATTCCCAAATACTGCTTAATCTGTAAAGTTGCCGCAGTACTTGGAGTATTTGTATTTCTTGAAGTTAGAATGTAAGATACCTCTTTTGTGATAACTTTTTGTATCGCCACAGCATTATTTGCAATACAAAATCCTACTTTTTGAAATCTAGGAACTGAAAATTTGGATATCGTGTTCATTTCAAAAATTGCCGTTCTTTTATGGATGACATCTAATAGACAATTTTATAATTTTTTAACCCCATTCACTTGTTAAAATCCTGGATTTGGTGGAATATTGCAGTTCTCTTATTAACGGTATAATTAGACATCGTGGGATATCTTTCACTAGATAACTTGGTGGTTATTATTTCAATGGGTTTTAAAAGTTGAACACATTCTGTTAAGACAGTCCATTCGTCAAGAAATAAAAACTGTGGTGCTCTCCTTAATAGCCATCAAAATAAATTGTTGATTAGTAAAGTAGAGTTTTCCTATCAGAAAATATATTTATTACTACAAATATTTAATATACTTTATTTACCTCTTTACTGTTAATATCTTTAAAAGAAATTTAACAACTGCTACGGTAAAAAATTCTTCAAATCTTTTGGAAGCCATGCAATTTCTGGAACCTTTGGAACCTAAATTTAGTTCTTAAGATTTTAGGAAAAAAGTTTTGACAAACAAAAGGCTTGGGCAAAAATCGTGAAAGTTTATCAAAAAAGTATTACCCATTATACGATTCCAAAATATTATCTATTTTGCCAGTCAAAAGTATCTTACTATTAATCATTTGCAATTATATTTTATGTTTTATTATTCACATCATTCACAACTACGAAAAAACATAAAATCACATATATTCGGCGCATTAGTTTCAAGGTTGCGGCTACGACGATAAGGCCAGAACGTTAAAAATTAGTCAATATATATATATATATATACGTATACGTCAATATATATATATATATACGTTATATATATATATGTATATATATATATATATATATATATATATATATATATATATATATATATATATATAACAGTTTGAATTACAGTCCTCATGAGTTCTTGACGAATATCGAGTCCTATAGTTGTAATAAATTTAATGTAGTTTAGGTCCAAGTTGTTTTCGTTTAGCATATAGTATATTTATTTTAGTAGCTTTTATTTAATTTGAAATAATACGCCGTGACTACAGCTACAGCTGAATTTTATCAAAGTGTGTTTGGAGGTACAGTAAAAGAGAAAAAGAATAATGAAATAAGAAGCACTATTACCTAACAATTCAAAAATGTTATATTAAAGAATATATGATTATCAGTATTAATTTTAAATTTTTCATACTAAAATAACAAATAATTAAAAAAAAACAAAGAAATGACCGAAAAAGCAGCAGATTATTTTAAATCACTCAATAATAACAACAATCATTGTTAACAATTAAAAATAATCGTTAACTTCATATATCGAAACATCAAAAAAGAGAGAAAAACATCAATGTTAGATTAAAATTCAAAATTAATTCGAGAACACGGGCCAGTTGTCGACTGCCTATATATATTCATGACATTCTACATTTTAATATATTTTTAATAAGGAATCGGGCAACATGCAAAACACGCCATATAAGGTTTAGGAGTTATTCGACTAAGTTAATAAATGTGTTTGTTTGAAAAAATTAGGGGATCTTAACGCTGGAACCTCAAAAGCTTTTAAATGGACCCCCAAAGATAAAACTTCAACTTAATAATACCGAGCTATTTACATAAAAAAGGAAAAAGTGGCAACCCTTTTAAAGCAGCAAAAGCAAGAGTGTCGCGCTAACGACAAAACAGTGGCGTAACCGGAAGTTTCTAGTTTTGCGCTTAACCTATTAATTCCGATCGATGGTTAGATCGTTTTATCTAACTATAGGCAAATTGCTAGATGATGTCAGACTCAGATTCTATCACTATAAATAATTATACAATAATGAGATTCTATCCATATTTAAAAATATAAATTTTGAAATACGGTCGCCAGATTAGGAAAAGTAAAAAAGATGTTGAGTCAGGATTATTAAAATATCGATCAATTAATTGAAGAAAAATGTTATCTGAGTGTCTGCATCGGAGTTAAGTGAAACTATACTTGTTATGTATAAAATGTGCAACTGTATTATTTATACTGTATATTACAATGTTGGCAGCGAAAAACTTAAAATTGCAAACGAAAATTTGATATGCCAAAGTAAAACGTTTGTCCGCAATTCTTCATCATTATATTTAGGAATTAGTCTCTGGAAAATAGTATCTTGTAATAGTAATCCAATGTTTCGACGTTATTTGTTCACGCAATGGCTCATGGTGATTGCAACTATCCTTAGATCCCTGTGGATGTCCTCATTTCTAATATAGAACTAATTTTCTAATATTATATATATATAATATCGAACTTTCTAATATATAATATAGAACTTTGTTTTTGTTTATTTGAACCATATTAATAGTAGTATTTTCTTTTATGCAACCTAGTTACACACCATAGGTCTACAATGGCTTCAAACACTTGTTTATAAAATAACATATATATATATATATATATATATATATATATATATATATATATGTATATGTATATATTTAATTGTCATTAACCATTAAACTGTTGTTAATAAAATAAATCACTAGTCTTTTCAGCACTGTAACCTGCAAAATACTTTCAAAAATTCGGTTTCGAAATGCAGTGGCCAAGGTGACGAATAGGTCGTTAAAAAAATTGTTTTTAATTAATTTTATGATTGTCTAATTATCCATTAAAAAGTGTAAAATCCGACAAGGAACAACAACTTCTGCCACGCCAATAACCAGACCGGATGTCTTCTAGAATGGTCTATAAGCTGATGACTCACCAGTCAGTAAACACTGATGATGGTGGTTCAGAGCCTACATTAAACCACAGGTCCACTCCAGATTAAGACTGGTTGATAAAAAAGAGTTTTAAACACGTTAAAAATAAATGAAGGCGGCTTAGTTGGTGCAGTGATCTAGGCGACAAAACTCTCCTGCTACTTTTAGGGCAGTTGCGGGTTTCAATCTTGCAGGGGCATGATTGTAAATTTATGTTTGTGATTGTTTATAATTGTGATTGTCCAGAAGGCAAAAGTGCAAAACCCGATAAGGAATATAATCTCAGTCACGCCAGTAACCAGGCTGGGTAAAACCGGATGTTTTATGGAATAATTTTATAAATTTGTCGCCTGCCATGCGATAGGCTTGGTTAATTACTAAATTCAGTCGAGAAAGAGTTGATAGAAAGAAGAGTCTAAAACATCAAAAAAAGCATTGTTCCATATACTATTTTTATTTTTTGAGCAAATAATCACCACTTTCACACAGAGTTAAATTCGTCGCTAGACTGAAAAGCAACAATATCCGCATTGCATTAATACTATTTCCACACAAATGGAAAAAAACAAGCCCGTATCGTTATTATTTGATTTTAGTTAGTTCGATCTCCCCGAGATACTTGATAAAAAACGACTCGATGTTACTTTGTTTACACAAAGCCGAGTCCTAGTAGTTTAAAATGTGTCAACAACCAACCGATGAGTAAAAATACACAAATTAAAAAGAGAAAGGACATGCGTACCTATTTATTACGGTGCGTTCACGAGAGGTTATAAATATTCAGATATTTAAGGATAATTCCTACGCACATTTTAACAATCATCCATTGGTCAAAGCCAATAATAAATATCCCAATCGTATTGTTGTTACGTCTCATATATTTCAATAAGTGGCAGTATTATTGATTCGAATTAAGCTACTTTCATGGCGGCATCGGTATGGCGTCCTTTCGAAATCGCAACATAAATACAGAGTGATCTAATAATAAATAAGATTAAGTAGATATTTATTTAAATAAGCTAATGCATATATGTGTTAATTAATATTATAATTTAACTGTTTATTCAGATAACTCTCTGCTCATTAAAATATCTTTGAACACTGTTATGTATCGTGTTTATTAATTCACTTTCTGGTCAAAAACCGTCGTTTGTATCTCTCTAGAACTCTCGTGATGATCTGGTTTATGGAACATATCTAAAAACTTCGATGAAAGTTCCTGTTTCTTATATAATAAGGCGAACTGATCAATGTTTCTGAGTAATTTATTCTAAAGTATTCGAATAATGAAGATATTACTCCTGTGTATTTTATACCTATCAACATGTTATATATCGAATGATATCTCCTGTATAAAACAAGATGAATACTCTGGACCAAAATAAATACAGCAGAACTAGAACCTTTTGTCTATTTATTATACGTCAGTGATATACCTAAACTAGAGGGAATTACAACAGCTACGGTTGATAGTTGGTTTTGGGAATGGACAAGAGCTGATAAGACAACTTATGGATAAATGAGGGAAGTATGTCAGAAAAGGAAGAACTATATTGACTTCTTAATATAAAACGTGTTATATATTCATATATTTCAGAAAAAATAATTACTTAAAGCTGTAGATGTATCTTAATATATATGTTCCTGCTATCCTCCACCGAAACCTAGAAATATATGGCGCAAGAAAGAAATTAAAAGGCTCATAGGTGACACGATTTTTGGTCACTTCTCCATGGAAGTCCATAGGTTTGTCAGCAACTAAATGAACTACACATAGTTTTCTATGAAATCTCAGGAACTTGAGTAAATGTAATTTGAGAGAATATAGGTACCAAATTGGATACAAGAGACCAGTTCCGCTGTAGAATGAAAGGAATAAAATGAGATTATTTATTTAAATTACAATATTTTGTCATTGACTATTTTTATATATTTTTATAGAGATTTTTCTACAGACCATCAACCATTAATTGTTAGCTACTGAAGTACTTGCTTGGTGAAATGTCAGCTTGTACCACTGAAGACTGCTAGGCAAAATTGTTAGTATCGCAGGCTATTCAATTTCAACATTATCTGTCATCAATTGTCATTTGGAGGATAAGACTTATGTATACCAATGAACTTTTGATGACATGTGGTTGCAGTTTGTGGAATTTGGATCTTACATACAAGACTAACGGCTTACAACTTAACAAAATAAACGTAATATCAAACTATCCTGTACATAACTAAATAATGTACTTTATCTTAGGGTACTTGGACTTGGGCTTCCTTCCTCGTTTAGAAGATTATCTAAACAAGCAACACTTCAAGTAGTGAACTGTAACTTACACTGTTTTGTGCCCTTTATATTTGTAATATTTCAGTTAGATAAGTTTGTGAGCATGGCGAATATTTTTCCTAATTCGCCTTGATATATAGGATCAAACTGAATTTGTTTTACTCCAACCAATTATTCGCAGGATATTTGTACAAGAAACAAAAAGTAGCTAAAATGATACTACAATTATTCTTGTTTTCCAGCTACGAATACAATATTGGTAGGAAATATAATGAAAGTTTGAATACATTTTGTATATACTAAATGCTAATAGATACTAGCTAAAGCCAATAACGGTCATTTTGCTGAATTTTAGATAGCTTCACTTCCTCAATTTTAAATAAAAAATAATCAACAAACCATTTATTGGATGTAACTGCCTTGTAACTTTAAAAATACCTTTATTGTTAAAAATTGGTGTAATCAATTTTCTAGAGAATTTTTGAGATCAAGATTATAATTTTATATCTTTAATATTAAAACCAACATTTGAAATATAACCCCATAAATTTTTAAAAGTGTTTGATGGCAGATTTCTTAAAATCAAACAACCAAGGTAACAAATACCGAAAATGGAATTTGGAACGTTTCATGATTAGCATCTCAATAGTCTTAATAGCTCAACAAATGTAAATAAAAACTGTTATTTTATGCAACTAAACGCCAAAGCCATCGAATTTAACAGTAAGGTTGGGTTATTTAGTAGTCATTTAGGTTGGCTTTACATATTCACCAATAGATCCCATTGGCTAAAATATATGCAAGTGCCTAATATATTAAGAATTCAATAGAATTTATTTCAACCAAAAATGTTGCTGAATATCATATGATGAGTGTTGGTTTTGTGTTTTAAGAGGTGGATTTGATAATGCTTTCACTAATTGGCCAAAAAAGCTCGAATATTTAAGAATATCGGCTGAACTAGCTTGAGACCCTCGAGACAAGTGAGCTTTTGTTACCTGAACACTAAACCTAGATTAAAGACGATTATTAAACCAGTAACCTATTACGAGGGTCACTATTTATATTTCGGGATTTGGCAACACTGTTGTCATGTGAGTCCATCTGATGGTTTCATCGTAAAGTTTGGCATTTTTGACGATATACGTACTCAGAAAATTTTGTCCCACTGACGCTATTTGTTTATTTTATATTTAGTTGAAAGTTTCGTCTCAGCAAAAAATGGAACTGAATCGTGAACATTTTCATGCCATGATTTTTTATGATTTTCTACGTGGATTATCACAACAAGAGTGCATCAAACAACTGAATTTACTTTTGACGATGAAACTCCATCAAAAATCACCGTGTATCCCTGGTTTAGTGAATTCAATCGTGCTGTGTGCGAAATGATTAAGCAAGATCGTCAGGTCACATATTGTGAGATTGAGGCATCCTTAAGCAGTTCCACCTACATATATGCGATTTGACATGAACACTTAGCTGTGCGAAAGTTATGTTCGTGTTGGATCCCACACAATTTGACAATCGCTCAAAAAAAGGCTCGTGTCAATTAGTGCAAAAAAATGCTTAATAAATTCAATCGCGGTGCTTCTAAAGACTTTTATAAAATCGTGACAGGTGACCAATCATGGATATATTCATATGAGCCCGAAAGTAAGCATCAGTCGACTGTATGGGTGTTCTAAGGTGAACCAAATCCAACAAAAGTTGTTCACAAACGAAGCCCCTCAAAGAAAATGGTGGCCTGTTTCTTCGGGAAAACTGGTCATATTGCAACAGTGTCTCTAGTAGATCGTAGAATAGTAAATTCTGACTGGTACACAACCATTTGTTCGCCAGAAGTCTTCGGTGAAATAAAGCAAGAGACTCTTTGAGCACTCAAAACATCAAATTGATGGGTCATACGCCTTACAGCCCTGACTTGACACCCAATGATTTTTTTTTGTTCCCATCCGTGAAGAATAAACTGCGTCGTCAACGATTTTCATCGCATCGCCCGAAGAAGCTATTGAAGCGTTCAAAAATTATGTTTTGAAGATACCTTATTGTTCAAAAATTATGTTTTGAAGATACCTTATTCGGAATGGAATAAATGCTTTGAAAATTGGTTTAAACGTATGCAAAAGTGCATCGATCATCATGGCGAGTACTTTGAAAAACAACAAAAATATATTCGCAGTTTACTATATGTTTTTTTTATCTTCCCGAAATATACATGACCCTCGTACTACTAGTATACCATAATAGACCATAATACCAGTAAAAACTGAATATATCACGACCAACAATTAATATTAAATGTTTATTATAATAACCAAATATTTATTTATTGAAGGAATATTTTCTTGACATCTAAGGCCGCGCAACGAAACTCCGTCTCTGGTGGAAGAGGGCGCAATCTCGTGGTCATGATTATAAAAACATTAAAATCGGAGCTGGAAAGTTGGCCTGACAATCTCATTGATATGCAAGGCCGACCTCTTCGGTCCGGGTACAAAAGGAAACTTACAAAAGGGATACGTCGAGGGGTATAATGACATGCATAGTATAAAAGGACACCTTTGTGCGAGACGTCGATTCGATTTTTGCTGTCTCTTTGTGAATTTTCCGCAAAAGTTCGCTACTGTGTTATTTTGATAAACCCATATCTCGCTCCACAATATATTCCATTAGGCCTTTTTCGGAAATATTCGACTTAAACGTAGCGATGAATACGATTTCCATTTATGTCGTTTCGACCGACAACGGTCAAGATGAATCACTTCCATACAATCACTAATAACCTAATCAGATATAAAGCTTCTAATGTATAATACTGTTACAAGGGTTCTCTTTTTATATATATTTCGAGATGTTGAAACATTTTTTTAAATCAAAATAGTTAAATGGTTTATGTAAACTTACTTAACCAATAAAGAAATGCTTTATGCAAAATTGGGTAGTGTTCGGTATGTTGATGAGTGCAAAGTGAAATTCTTAGAGAATTGCTCCGCTTTGCATATGGTTTGATTTAAGAAGTTTCCAAAGTCAGTGTTGAAGGTGAAACACCTCATGATCTGCCAATCGTTGAAAAAATCCATGATATTCTTAAATATATTTAGGAAACCGATGTGACATATACATCGAGACATAAATATCGCAAAGGTACCAAACATCGACCTTAAAATAGTATTAGTCGATCATAAGACTAGAATATAGGAAAATGTATTGGCTAATTGGAAGAAAATCACAATTATCAGTACATAATAAATTGTTATTATATAAGCAAATACTGAAACCTATATAGACATACGGAGTTCAAGTTCTACAAAAAGTAACATAAACAAATTATAATTTTCCTGATTATAAAGTCCTGAGAAGTATTTTGGGCGCACTCAAATAATACACGACTGACCACCGATATCGAGACCTTCAGATACTCACAGTCAGGCAAGAAATGAAGAGAATTGCAAAGGGGCATGAACAAAGACTCCATTCTCATGATAATTTTGAAGCATTGCAAATTTTGGATACCTCTAGAGCAAGACTCAGACTCAAAAGAATCAAACCACCTGATCTTGTGTAGTCTTGTGTAGTGAGGTGTATATAATAAAAATACAGCAGTGACATATATAAACATTATTTCACCAGAAACTGAGATAGGGCTGATGGGTTTTCCTAGTTATATACCTAGATTTATATTTTCATAAAGACAAATTGTAGGTTAGTCGGAAACGACTAGTAACAATGTAGTAATTAAATAATAAAAAATAAAAGACTGTATACCGAAATAACACTCGATATTTCGGTTCCACATAAATTAACAACGGAAAATTAAATGGAATAGGTTCCATTTCAGAATGAACGCAAAAATATATACGGGGCTGAAGCATAAATAGGAACAAGATAGAAAAAGCTGTTGTAAAATCCACAGTAATGCTCAGAATGGCGACTCTATGGATCTGGTGGAATTGCAATAAAATAGTTCCTCATGAGCTATTTGGACATGCCCAAACCGACACCGACTCACAACTATGCGATTGAAGTAAACTAAAAGAATAGATCAATAAGGAAATGTCAAAAAACAAAATTTAAATATAGAAATTCAATTGATTTTGTTTCAAAATTAAAACCAGTTATACAAAAACCTACTTCACTGGAACAATATTTAATTATGTGAAAAACAAGGCATTAGTCACATAAATCAAAATTTAAATGCACTAATGACAAAAGGCACCCAACAAAACCAAAACAAAATGTATAAGGAACATATACTAATAAAGCGTAAACAACTTAGGTTTATATATCCTAATTATTTTTGAATAACATATTGCTGTATAAGTCAATTCTTATGGAGCTTTTATATCGAACTGTAATGTATTACTAGCAAATCCAACATAGCCGTCCTTCATATATTCCAAAATAAAGTGCTACATGCATAGTTGATGCCACCTATTATATTAGTAACAACCAAATTTAGCGCGATATCCACTATAATGAGATGATCCAAAGAGACAGTGAACTGTACTTCGAATGAGTGTCGATGCACCTAAATGCAAACCCCCAATGTTTAACCAAACAATCTGATGTGCGCGATATCAGTGAAGTCCGTAGTTTAAAACTAGCGTTGGGAACTATCGACTGAAAAGAATCGAAACACTCGATAGTCTAAAAACTAGCAACTCAAATGTACGGTTCGACTATTTTTTTAAATTCGTGATGTCAGACGACTATGTACGTAATTCTTTCCAGAATAAATTGTGAGAGAGCAAAGGACGAAGATAATTGCTTGGGCAGTTTATTTTATATGTGCTAATTTTTTCCAACAGTAGTAGAACTGAGACGGAGATGTACATATTCGATCACGTACTAATTTTAAGAAAGAAAAGGAAAGAAATAATTATTGAATACTTTTACCATGCAATGAATAACTTCATTTTAAATGAAGTAGAATTATTTTTATATTTAAATGTTTTGCGGATCTGTAAAAAGGAATGGAATAATAACTCCACAAATGTTTTATCGTATTTTAATAATTCGTTAATTGCTATTTTTAAATAACATACTGTAATAAATAGAGATACTACAATAGAACTTAAACAAAACCTTAAAAATAAAGGTGTACCATAACCATAAATACTAAATAAAAATTAAACATATACCTAATCATAGAAGAAAACTTATCTATGACATAACTAAAAATGATCACACAATAACTACCAGATAATTTTTAAATAAAATAAATACTTCATTTTTTAATCACTATACAAAAAAATATCATACATTTTCAGCTTTTCTCCCGTAATGCGATTTCTTCGATCGATCGATGTTGCGGGTATAGTAGAATATGTTTAATGTAACTGATATAATTCAAGTAATATCACTTTATGAGCTTGCCAAAAAACCTAATCGGTTTTCTAAACGCCCAATAAGTGGTATTTCCAAATACTGCTTTATTTGTAAAGTTGTTAAATAAAAATAAATTTAATTTAACCAAAATGTTCGGCAACCATCATTATTTTCTTGTATATTTTAATAGCAAAGAAAATAAATTGTTGAATATTAAAGAAGAGTTTTCTTATCAGAAAATTTATATATTAGAAATATTAGTTTATCACCTCTTTACTGTTAATATTTTTTTAGGAAATTTTACTGCCACTCTAAAAACTTCTTCAAATCTTTTCGAACTGATGCAATGTCTAGAACCTTTCGAATCTATATTTAGTTTTCAAGATTTTAGGAATGAAGTTTTGACAATCAAGACTTGAACAAAAATCAAGAGAGTTAGATCAAAACGAAAAAGTCAATAAAAAAATATGACCTATTATTACCATAAAAGAGTCAATAGTATTTTACTGTTTATCATTCGCAATTTTAATCTTTTTTCCTTATTATATTAATAATCTTGAAAAAAATTGTAAAAGTATGTGTATATTACATATAAATCTGGGACGGCTAGGAGGACAGAGCCAGAATGTTCGAATCAATCGAATCAATCAAATAAAACTAAAAGAACGTAAAAAATCTAAAGGAAACTTATAGAACCAAAAATAACGATTGAAAGTAGCCGACTGAAACAGTCACTAGTAAAAAGTAGTAAAATCAGTCGAACCAAAAATAGCGACTGAAACAGTCGATAGTAAAGAGTAGTCAATTATTAAACAGTCGATAGTCAATTTCAGTCGAAACTTTCCAACGCTAACTAAAACGTTTGCTACCATCCGACTTGACGAATAAACATACAGAATGGTTCTTAGAACAAAATAGATTGGCGATTAAATTAAACGTAAAACTATCTTATAATTTTGTACAGAGGAGCCTATTGAAGCAATCTTCTACGTGTCATTGTATAGCATAAATCCCATCAAATAGTTATTGCCTATTGGGTAGATTGTGAATTGCTAATAAAATAATAATAATAATAATGATGATTCACGATTTATATGTGAGGCATATGAAAAATACTAAACCAATAGTATTTCTTCAAATATCTCTACAACTCGACAAACGTATACTAGCCTAATTGCATGGCACCACATTAGGCAATATTGGTATTTTCAATGTTTTATTTCAATAGCAACAAGAATAAGAAGTGTTCTTTTAATTCAGATATTTATTATAATCAGAATTTCATGAAACATCTTTTGTAATCAAGCTATTAATTACAATATCAATATTCAATCGTCTTTATTTTAAATTCTTAGGTGCACTTCACCTATTCCTTTATTCAATCAATTATGTATTTAATTAATTGCTACAAATATATGTTTAGAATTGAAACAAAGTGAAATCTCTTGCACGACAGAGTTATAACTCGGAGATAAATCGACAAATTCTTGTTGAAAAATTCCTTCTTCTTAACCTACTTCGTCTTCTTGAAGAGTGTGACTGTTTTATTTCACACATCACACATATCAGCTTTCTTTTGCATATCCAGAGTAATACTTTACAAAATTACTCAACGTTCCTTTCTAGTATATCTGGTGTTATCAATTGTTCTACTTTTTATATTTTATTATAATTTCTGTACCGCTATCCAATGCTCTCAAATAATTCACACATTACACTGTCACAAATATTTCCATATTTAAATGCAATTAAACGTATTAAGATAGATTATACAAATTTACTCAAAACAGATAATATAAGCAGCCTTTTACGTGAAACAAGATAATTATAAATTCCGCTCTGTATTTATAAATAAAAAAATAATTAAAACAGTAAGATTCCAAGATAATTTGGGCGTAAATACGACGAGATTTGTGAGGTCGTGCGACAATAAACACCTTAAGTAAGCTATTAGTATGAATTATTCAGACAATTACACCAACAAGCGACAAATTATACAGAAGGACTTGAATTACATAGCGATCGTGACAAGATCGTGCCTTACTACTCGAGTAAAAGCCCGTGGTCAATGCTTTATTGTTTATTACGGTCAGCGGGCATAATTTCTGGGCAGTGCGGCATAGCAATACCTGTGTATTTTGTTGGTTTACACACATACCGGCAAATATTTGCATAATGCTCCAATCAGATCCATTGTGACATTTGTTTCTCTTTCGAACTAGCTCGGGGCTGCCGTTGCTATATCACGAACGCAGGCTGTTCATTAAAACAATGTGCTGTCGATCGTTTGTTTTCAGGAAACAATGTTAACGTTGCTTAGTTGTTAGCCTGGGGTCCATTATTTCATTCAATGATTGAAAATTAACGTTTTCTGTTTCTGAATATATTGCAATAATCTGCAACTATTACGGCTAACAAGTATACATTTTATGTATATTTTAAGTATATATAGAGAAAAAGAGATAATAATTGAGGAATTACAGAATACTAGTGATCGCCCTTTGGCCGAAATTCGACCACAATTTATAAAGTTGATAATGTTTTTCTTATAATAAACTAATGAGAATAACTTAAAAATGATACGTTAATATTACTGAATCTTGTTCTGATATACAGTAACAGAATAATTACAGTAACAGATATACGTATATTAAATACATGCGAACCACCTCAAGAAAATTACCTCAATTCAGAACTGCAACAACTTCAGAGTATGCAGTATAAATTTATATGATATTTATTTACTTTTTTATTGTAATCAAAAACATGGAATATTTAATGAAGTAATACATAACAGGCCAATTGAAAAGTCCCCGACCTGACACATAGATGGAGCTACTAGAATTAAATCCATATGTTTTTTAGTTGGCCATAGCCCTGAAAAGATGCGCGAATAAATTTGATAGCTATCGGACCATTCGTTTGTCAATTATAGAATTTTGGGTGAAGCACTTTTGTTATCGTGAAAAAAATAGTTGAAAAGGAATTTCGCGTGTTGATAATATATTGCTTTTTGAAGGGAAAAAATACAGATGAAGCAAAAACTTGGCTGGATGCCGAGTTTCCGGACACTGTTCCAGGAAAATCAACCATCAAGGATTGGTATGCTAAGTTTAGACGTGGTGAAATAAGCACCGAAGACGGTGGAAAAATCCATGAATTTGGCTTCAAATTCTTTCGTCATCCACAGCATTCTCCAGATCAGACCCCAGCGACTATTTCCTGTTCTCAGATCTCAAATTTTCGTCGAATGAAGAGGTGATCGCCGAAACTAAGACCTATTTTGAAGCAAAGGACAAATCGTACTACAAAAATGATATCGAAAAGTTGGGGGGTCGTTATAATCATTGTATCACCCTTGAAGGGAATTATGTTAATTTTGCCAAAAAATGTGTTTTACTATGGTAGGCCGGGGACTTTTCAATTGACCTGTTATTAATTAATTTTTAGAATATAGAAATTGAATATATTTCTACTGCATTGAATGAACTATTGGCTTATATTTTATGAAATTATTAAATTATTTTTAAATTAAATATTTAATGAAGATATTTTATTACTAATAAATAAAAATGAATCGTGCATGCAATGAGCATTAGAAGCAAGGGATCATTTTCCCTCCAAAACTAAGTATTTCGTAGTAGATATTAGGTACTTATATAGGAGAACCCATTAGCCTTTACTTAGAATTTAAAAGAATCACAATTTTTTCCTTATTAAATAGTACTTTGCTTCTCTTTATCTACTAACCATAGTTCATCATATAACCTCAAGTAGTTTGGTTGGCGGCGTATTATGTTTAATCACTTCTATCTGCCATCTCACTACGTTGATAACATATCTTAAGAAATTTATTCTGGACATCCTCATACCAAATTTCATAACTCCTTTATATGTATTATTATTAATTATTAGTTCTTTTTTATAGATAATACAAAGACTTTCAACATTATTCATTCTAAAGTAACTTGAATGTTGATACTTTTATGTTTTTTAATAATTTTTTTAATTAGATTAAAATAAAAGATAATATTTAAGATATTTTTTAAAATTACATATACCAAAGAACACAAACATACTATAAATAAATGACTAAAAAATAAAATATTAGAAGATACGAATAATATCATAAATACAAAATAATAGTAATAAAGGGCGTGATGACGAAGTTCTTGATTAAAGCCTTCTCAGAAGAATTAACTATCCTATCCGAAGTCCTATTTCATCAGCAATAGGATAACGACAAGTCGTCCTTATGCGCGGCCTAATCCAAAAAGTACTAAAGTAGGAAATTTACTAATAACACTGACCAACTTCGGCCATAAGTCGACCTTCCTGATAAAGTAATTCGCCAGAGAGTAGTGTATTTTATCCATCGAATTTACGAGGATTACGCCCAAGAAGGCACGAAGTTATATTTTGTCTGGCGAATTGGGCACTTACTTTTATCTTTTGGTTTCATCAAACTTTATATATAGCAAACGGAGAATTTTAACACAGCTTTCTTAATCATTCGATTGCATCGTGGAAGAAAACTTATTAACCCAGCACACTAAAACACACAAAATTTTAATATAATATACATTTTACATAATATTGTAATTAAAATAAAAAAATACTTATACAATTAACTCAGACTAAACACAAGTTAAATCCATGTAAGCCATATTACTAAATTACAAATTCTTAACTATCTTATTGATATAAGATATTTAAAGGATCAATAAAATATTTTTAACAAAAAAATCGAAAAATTAAAAAATAAATAACGAACTGACTAAAAATTAAAAAATAATCAATCTTAGATTTTTAACAAAAAAAAACCTTTAAAAATAAAATATGTACATAATAATAATTGCAATAACTAAATAAAAAATAAACAAAAGCCTTATTTAACCTATCTACCACACGTATTTTATATTCTACTGTATACACAATTTAGCTTAATACCTACTTAAACCTCTTTATCTATTTACAATTTTTTTTAACTACTACCAACTGACTACTTTGAATTCGATGCCGAGCGACAAATTAGATTTGTTTAGTTCGTAATTTAATTTTTGTATATGTCACAAAATTATATTATCCGGAATCGAACCCGCGACTCCCGATTCGGAGCTAAACGCTTTTACCATTACACCATAGAAACAATTGTCTAAAGCATTTCTACAGGGACTTATCTGCTGTGGTTAGTGCTTAAAAAGAAAACAGAATAGCTTTTGCACTGAACGACTCCCGATTTTCCGTCACGTCAGCTTAGCAATAACATTATACCCAAGTATCTGATTATTTTAGATAAAAAATATGTGAAAATATATATACAGTCGAACATAGTACCTCCTCTCTTTTCTAAGTCGGTTGAAAGGAATAAGAAATAATTTTTTTTCACATATTTTAAAGAATCCTTTTACCAACTAGGGGTTTATCTGGACTGTACCTACTATTTAACATGAGCCCCGAACCACAGTCCTCAGCATTACGCCTACCGACTAGCGAGTGACCAACTTAAAAATCATCCCAGAAGACATCCGGTCTTACCCAGCCTGGTTAATGGCGTGATTGGGATAATTTTCCTTGTCGGATTTTACACTCTTGCCTAGAACAATCATAAACTTTAACCGAACTCATCTTGGAACTCTCTCACTCTGGAAATAGCTAAGTTTCAAGCTCTTCTTCCCTTTGCGTTGAGACTTCCTCCTTCATTATCGTCCATATGTAATTAGCAATCAAGATCTAAATCAATAATTGTGAAATATTTATATCAACAATTACATAGTTTATAAGATATTACCATCGAAAATATTATAATAATTAATTATGGAAGACTTAGACTTCAGAAGCATATTTCCTTGTTTCAGTTATGTCCAATTCTTTCGACTACGAATATATTAGGTGCTGGTAATTTGTCATCAATTTTTCATTTTTTAAAAAGACTTTTATTGAGAAGAACTGCCGTATCATCGTTTTGTTTTCACACTTCTTCAGAAATTTTAAAGTTTATACTCACTCACTATACGAGATTCTCACTCGGGCGAGTATGCTGGATGTAGAAGAACTTCTCATGCGACGTGCAATAATATAAGAAGACGATTTTGAGTTCCTTATTCGCTATTGTTGGTATTTATTGCAATAACACGTCGATTGATTTGTTTAATTAAATTCGGTAGAAATCTACAGTAACGGTTTCACTCAGCTTTAGCAGCTCGTAATATACTATACCTTGCTAATTCCATCATATTCTCACCAAAGCTTTTTCGCCATGAATATTTCGTTTCGATTGCAATATAGATGACTCTCCTAGGCTAACCCATGGCTTATATCGCTTGGGATTATCCTACTAGACTCAGTTTTTATCGCTAGTCATAATACTATTCTTTTTTGCTTGACAAGCATTGAAACTGCAATGTTGAAACGCCTAATAATGTCAATTTTAGCGTGGTAACCTTTTTCATTTGAAAATAATTGATTCGCTCACTTCTAGGCTAAATAGGACTGGCAAATAATGGCTTAAATAGAATGGATTTCATCTAATAAATCTAGCAATTCATTGCCTTCAAATTTATTTGGTCCTCTAGACCGTTTTTTGTTCATTGACATCCATCATATTTCTTTCATAATGGACTAAGGAGAATAATTTTAAAATGAAATAAAATGATATGTTAATATTACTGGAACTTGTTTTAACAATATTTTCTATATAATATCACATATATATTTGGTATATAACTTTAAATACAGTAACAAATGATTGTATATTAAAATACATGCCAAGAACTAACACACTAACTTTTTTTGAGAGGAATTTAATTATATTAAATTTCCATCATTCTCATTCAATTCAAGTTTTAATACCAAAAAAATATTAATAAGTTTAAATTACTACATCACTGAGTATTATAACGAAAGTATCAAGAGCAAGATTATTTTCAGAACTGTAATAACCTCAGAGCATCCAATTATTTACTTTATATCATATTAATTAAAATAATAACGAACATGATTTAAAAAATACAAACCCATTGCCTTCCTAAAATTTATGTCTATAAAGTAAATAGCATGGCTTATTTCGCTAGTAGACCTAGTTTTTAACCGACCTCGAATATGGAGGGGGTTCTATGTTCGGCTGTATATATATTTATTTAATGTATGTTCGCCGATTTCTCCACCAATTGTCGAGGATACATTAAAAATCATCGTGGTCTGGTAGATTAACTATACTGTGGAGCGCGCATCCCCATGTTAGAAATATTTGAATATTCTCGGTATTGCTTATTGCAAACTTCTGATATAGGCATAGTGTTAGTCTTCGAAGCGTAAAATATACTCTGTATTAGTTATTAAAATGAACCGTAATGTTCATAAGTTTTATATTAAGCTATATATACCATACATATGTATATATAGTAAAAATGACTTAAAAAAAACAGTAAGAACATGACATTAATTTACGAAATATTTATAGGAGGTAAAAAGAAAAATACAGCATTATACTAAATGTTTATATTATATTCATTTAAATATTTTAAAATTTAATATTATATTAATATTAAATTATAAATTAGGGGATATAAAACAATGAACCTTGACTATACCATAAACTATTTACTAAATTACCACATATTTGAATATACAATACTACAAATGTATTTATATATAGATAAAATTCATAATATACAAATAAAATTAACAACTTTCTTGTAGAAACAGTCCTTTATATTTCTCTCATTAATTACTAATTAAATAGTACCTTTATTTGTTTTATTTCTGTTTAGGTCTTCTTTTCTCTTCTTTGATATTTTGGCCGATTACTTTACCTTATCAACAGATCATACAGCTGTAGAAAGTAAAATCCTTTTCTAAATAGCTACCTTTTTAGATTAATGGTTGCAATATTTTGCACTTCTGCAAAGCCTATAAACTGGACGATTAATTGAAATTACTTAAATATATAATTCCCCATTACCTTGTCAAAATTTAATTGTCGAGTATTATTCTGGGATTCATATTGGCTACTTGTATTTGCTTCAATATTGAGTCTTGTAACTCAAATTAATTTTTTACCTCTAGCCCTTCCTGAGTTATCGTGCACCATCTAAAATTCATTCGTAAGATAATAACCATATTGACAGTTTTATGGAAAATACAACCTTGATGATAACTCCTTATACAGTAGTATATAAGCATTTTGACTTCTTGTTTTCTAAGAAATTCTTTAAGCAATATTTTTTTTCTTTATCGTCCTGCGGCTTCAACTTTCAAAGCCTTACAAATTCTTAAAATCTAGATTAGATTGTTTGACATGTATATTATGGATTCAGCAAAGATGCTGCCGAAATTCACTATGTATGGATACTATACTACTAAATCATTAAATTGGAGACAGAGATAAGGCAGATGATTCTTCTTGTAATCGGCTTTAGTTGTGCAGCAAGCTCATGGTGAAATCTTTCTTTCTCTTGCTACCAATTATGTCATATTACAAACTTGACATATTAGTTTACTTTCACTGCAAAATTTAAGTCATTTAATTAATTTATCCAATTTGTAACAACTGAAACTAAACCTACCTTTGACTCTGCATATTTGTAATCCTGTTATAACGCTGAAATGTTAAACTAAAAGATCTTCTTTTTAAGTAAAAAGGAACATCACTATATAACTTTAAAAATGCCATATCAAACGCTTTAGTAGTTAAACAAATAAATGCCCAAAGTTGAATCAAAGCAATACGCTATAACGCCATTTCTTTTGAGAAACGCTTGCCTTGCAATACCACGCAGTATTGCTAAATCTAAGGGCAAGACTATATATTGTACTAAATACTAAAAAAACGTCTCTACTTTACTATTATTTTTTTCAAAACAAAATATAAAAGATAATGTCAGAATGTTTTGTTAAATATATTATTTTTCTAAAATAAAATACATCCATAAAGCAAATAGCCAATCTGTAAATTTGGCCACATCGACTTTTAACTTTTCGGCTGGCGGCGAGTAGATTGCGCCAACGAATATACGAATAGTTCCGAATTGTTGATTTTTAACGTATATTCAATTGTCGGCGGATGTTCAACATTTTTTTTTTCGAAAGCGTGTACTTCCGAGGTGATCGCTTTGGAACCAAATCAGGACTTTTGGGGGGAAGGGGGCAAATAGAGAGAAATGCTCAAATTTCAAAGATACATATCATGTTTTCACATATATTTTATCTATAATGATCAGATATTTGTGTATAATGTTATTGCTGAGCTGATGTGACGTAAAATTGGAAGTCGTTCAGTGCCGAAGCCATTCAGTTTGCATTTTAATAACAAATTAAACTACTGCTACTACGGTGTAATGGTTAAAGCGTTTAGCTCCGCAACAGTGGTTGCGGGTTCGATTGCCGATGGGACAACAACCTTTTGTTATTTAGTTAGAACATTTGTTAAATCACCTAGACTAGATAGCGGTTCTCGGGGGCTGAAGCGTTCCTTAATTTCAATCATTGTTTCTTTATTCCTATTTTTCCTCATATGGGCTGCATCTTTACTTTTCTTACCAATTGTAATATTAAGTAAAATAACTGCGTAATTTATAGAGTAAATATCTAACTAATCTATCTAATATATTGAACCGACTTCAAAAAATAAATAGGAACTCAATGAAATATAAAAAATAATCAAACTTAGACTTTTAGCACAAAAAAAATCGTTAGAATAAAATATTTACGTAATAATCGTCCCCCCCATAACTAAATAAAAATCTGTTTGAACTCGGTACCGGGCCCTCAAATAATACAAAAATAATAATACAATTCCATGTCAGAAACACAAAATTAAAAAGAAACAAAACCAATCCAATTTAATATAATTATTAGGACACGGTATCGACTGCAGACTGATTTTTACAATGAATTATTACAATGAATATCAATGTCAAGATTATATGTAAGTACCTAACTTATATCTCTAGAAAAATATAATAATAAATTCAGTCATTCACCTAATGAATACTTGTGAATGTATATCTTACTAGATTTACACAGTTTGAGATCATAAATTATCATAAAAAAACTAAAATACATTACGTCAAATAAATATTGAAACCATATTTTTTGTTACCGTGTAATGTTGATTATAATACGTTCTCAAAATATCCAAACGACTTAGTACCATCCACTTATAATTCCGTGTAGCTTAAACGTAAAACAAAATCGGCAATATACATTTCAGCGGGCGCATATAAATTCCTAGAGTTACACGAACTATAGTAATTAACAGTTCGAGGGCAATACCAATAACCAATTAAAGGTGCAGACAACATATAGGAAAAACAACATCGATTTAGAACTCATCGTGTGAGAACCGACGAGTTTTGAGATTGTACGTTTAGAAATATTCGGATTTCTATGTACCTCGTTGAACTAAAAAGATGCAGTACAGATTCTCAGCCGATAAATCATCAATTTCCAAATGCATGTTCCACTTTACCGAATATCAAATGCCAAGGTACTTTTTAATTTCATGTAACGCTGTATTCTTTAATGTGTAACTTTCGTTTTGGTTGTTACATTGGATTGAAGATGAAAGGTTTGATGTGCATTCGTTTTTTTTTAATTATAGATTTGTTTTGTTTTCTTGCGGTTTTTTTATAGGCATCATATTTTTCTAATCTATATTAAGATATGTTGTACCACGTAGGTGCCCCGAAAAAAATACGATTTTTCTCTAAAACTAGTCAATGATCTCAGATGAAATGTGGAGGCCTTAATACATAACAGGTCAACTGAAAAGTCCCCGGTCTGCCATAGTAAAACACATTTTTTTGACAAATTTAGTTTTTTTATTCAACATAATTCTCTTCAAGGGTGATACACTGATTAGTGACCCTCCATCTTTTCGATACCATTCTTGTAGTATGATTTGCCCTTTGCTTCAAAATAGGCCTAATTTCGGCGATCACCTCTTCATTCGATGAAAATTTCTTTCCAGCGAGCATTCTTTTGAGATCTGAGAACAGGAAATAGTCGCTGGGGGCCAGATCTTGAGAATACGGTGGATGAGAAAGCAATTCGATCCCAATTCAAGGATTTTTGCGATCATTTTTATTGACTTGTGATACGGTGCAATGTCTTAGTGAAGCAGCACTTTCTTTTTCATCAAAAGCGGCAGTTTGTCACGATTTCGTCTTTCAAACGGTCTAATAACGCTATGCAATAGTCGCTGTTTATGGTCCTTCGTTTTGCAAGGCAGTTAATGAAAATTATTCTATGTGCATCCTAAAATACAGACACCATAACCTTGCCAGTCGACTTTTGCGTTTTCCCACGCTTTGGAGCGGATTCATCGTGTGAAATCCACTCCAAAGACTGACGATTGGACTTCGGAATGAACTGAAGGAGCCATATTTCATCCATTGTCACATATCGACGCAACAACTCTGGTTTATTACGCTTGATCATCTTCAAACATTTCAACATTAACTCGTCGTTGTTTTTTGTAAAAAGTTAGCTCGCGCGGCACCTACTTTGCACAGAGCTTTCTCATACCCAAATATTTGCGACTGATATAATATACTCTTTCGGTTGATATCTTTAGAGTGAGTGTGCTATTCCAATCAGTTTCAATTTACGGTCATTCAAAGTCATTTTGTGGATTTTTTTAATGTTTTTGTCGGTAAAAACCCCTTTTGGGCGTCCACTACGTTCACCATCTTCGCTGCTCATTTCACCACGTGTAAACTTAACATACCAATCCTCGATGGTTGATTTTCCTGTTCCCAATATTTTGTCAACACGCGAAATTGTGTTTTATCCATTTTTTCACAATAACTAAGGCTGCTTTACTCAAAATACTGTAATTCACAAACACATCACACGCATCTTTTGAGAGTTAGGGCTAACTAAAAAACATATGGATTTATTTCTAGTGGCGCCTCCTATGTGTCAGGCCGGGGACTTTTTATTTGACCTGTTATATTTTCAGGTATATAAGAATATTGACCTTAACCTTTTTATTGTAGACAACAGAAAAGTATTTAAAAAGTGACATGGTCTTCAATATGATGCTACAAACTTCTTGACCGGTCTGGTCTGATGAGTCGCGAATACAGGTTTAGAGTTGTTGTTCGATACAGTTTGCATCTAAACTTGCACAATTGCCTTTAAGTCTTCCAATTTCAAAACTATATTCGAAAAATTCTACATGTTGCTCTTCGAGACTGTATTATAAATTAAGCCATTCGATTAAGTTTAGACATTCAGTGAGCTTTTAACGTGAAGGTAAATGAATTGCTCACATTCTTCATCATATAGAGCAATTTCAGTATAATAGTGATGTCACACTGGACTGCATGTTAAATTGAAAAAGCTTTTGCCCCATATGCACTTTCAACTACTGAAATCATTCCTCACAGACAGACATTTTATTGTCAGGGTCGATATATTCGGTTGTTCCCCAGAGCAGTGTCTTAGCCCATTGTTGTATCTATTGTATACAGCTGATCCAATATCAGCGACAAGAAACCTCTAACATCGAAACCTACCAAGTCGAATTGTGGTCGAGAACGTGGCGTATCAAAGCAAATGAGATAAAATCTACCCACGTGACATTCACCCTTTATAGAAGGACATGTCCCTCAGTAAAATAAAATAACCATGAACTTCCGCAAGCAGACAACGTTAAATATCTGGGAATAAATTTTGATCTACGTTTGACATGGAAAAAAAAATAGTGACAAAACGCAAACAGCTTAGGCTTAAACTAAACCATATATATTGGCTGATAATCTAAATTATCATTAGATAACAAGGATTTGCTAATTAACTGATTCAGCGCGTATCCCCTTATGGCCTATAACGAATGTGATTTGAAGTGTTAGTGCGAAGTACCCTGAAAGACTATTAGTGCATCCCAATGCACTCACTAAACACTTAAAAGTGCTCCATGACGGTGTAGTGCATAGGCTGAAGGCGCAAACTACATACGAACTGATTAAGAGACACAGAGTCAGATTTAATAATCTCTAGAATAAGTTAAAATAGTCTTTAGAATATGTTAGGACAGACTTTAAAATAAGTTACAACATTATCTAAAATAAGATTTATATTATAAATTGTACAGCAGATCACTTACTAAAGTGATCTTCTAAATGTGAGGATAGTTATATAACGGAAATCATATAATAACTTATTGCCCACGGGCAGATTGTTGACGTTCTGAGATATTAATTGAGAAAAAAACCTATAATTGCTGATTACAACAATCAGTGATTATTTAGCAGCACAATATAATAGTATTACAGCGCAAAAGCTAATAAACGCAACATTTTATAGACCAAATAATCAATATATTTATAGTTATACAGCAATGAAATATCCGTACAATTTCTTATATTTTCGGTATTATATATTACTAGTCTTCCGCTATCTGTTGAGATGAGGGGTCGACATTTCCAAACTTTGACGGATTTGATGTCAACATGGAGGGTGACTGGAGACGCCGGATTACCGATATTACATCGGCGAAGTGTAATTGTGTATCCATCAATAGGTTCGAAGATAAGCATAAAGTAATCCACGCGTTTATATCATTGGCGGCGTGGTAACGAAATTTAAAAGTTTTGTACAGCTTATATGGAAAAATAAGGAATATCCATCAAGCGTTTGTTAATCAGTTTTTGGTAATTTTATTTCGAAACATGTGTATGAATATTATGTTTTTAAATTTAAAAATCCTGATAAGTTTTAAGTTAAATTCGCTTAAAAATATTATTAGAGTAAAAGTGACTGAAAAGAGAGTATTTTTCTTTCTGTAAAGAAAACTTCATTTTAGAAATCAATACAAATGATTTTAGAGTTTATAAAGAGGTAACTAAAATTAAGAAACCATGAACTCAGTAAGAACTGTGATATAAATAATTTTATGGTATCTAAGTGTAAATCTTTTATAGAAAAAGTTTAAAATAGTTAATATTTTATAAAGATGAACCTTTCTTAAAATAAAATTATACACTTTATAATGAAGATTAACAAACTTATATGTCTGACTTTTTCCATTAATAATTTCAGTCCACCACATGATATGAAGAAAATATTAAATATTTATACGTATTATATAAGTATATGTATGAAAATATGTATTAAGTAAGATTATGCAAACTAAAATTACTTCAAATAAAAATAAACTAAAGAATTTTGCTATGAAATCTTTTAGGTTCAATTGATTTCTGCTTTTCTACTTCGCAATACATTTGTTCTTGTCTCCTGATAAATTTTTTAATTGCCTAGTGTCCATTTCCAACACTTTGTAGAAATTATTTCAGTATTTCTCAGTATTTTGTTCTGAAGCTGACGAACAATATCTTAACATATCTTTCTTAACACAACCCCATATTCATATAAAAAATCTTTATTTAGTATTCCTACTGCTTCCCATATGATATAGTTAGTGCTTAAAAGGCTAACTGAACGGCTTTTGCAGTGAACGACTTTGGTGAGCAAACCCTTACTAAAAACTCTTCGAAAACCCCTGAAGGGTATAGCGGTCCGATCCCTGCTTTCATCGTCACCTTACCTAAATAATTTCAAAGTATATAATTAGTTGTCCGTGCGTCCTCACAATATTTAAATATGTAAATATCCTCTTAATTAATTCCTAACCATTGAGGAGTGATGTCTTCTGTGACATCAGCTCAGCTCTTATTGCTGAGCTGATGTGACAGATATCCGAATATCTGAATAATTTACATAAAAAATATGTGAAAACATTGTAGGTGCCTTTGAAATTTGAGGGTTTCCCTCGATTTTCCCGGATTCCACCATCAGATCCTGACTTGGTTCCAATGGGACCACCACGGAAGAGCACTCTTTCTAATAAAAAAAGAATTTTGAAAATCGGTCCAACATACAGCCGAACATAGAACATATATATATATATATATATATATATATATATATATATCGCTAGAAAGATGTCAGTTCTTTTTTAAACAACACATTAACTATCACAGAACTTTTTTAATAATTTAATACATAAAATGAATACAATGTAATATTCTTTACTAAAACACTAGAAATAAAAATTTACAGATTTTTAAAGTACTATTACCAAAACGACTACCGCACTGGATCATTTCCTCCTAAGCCTTTTTGTATCCACACTATACAAACCATCCATTATGCGACACTTCTCGATAAGTACACATTATTACGCCGTTATTACATGGGGATTTTGCTCTATGGGTCCAGATTAATTTGCCGAGCGACATTGTTCTTTTTCCTCATTTTGTCGGAACTAATACCTCGTCACTTTTATGTTTTCCTTTCAGATTACTTCCTTTTGAATAAGGGAGAATTATTCCAAAGAAAACAAGAGCCGTTTTCTTTTTAAGAGGATTTCGCGGGAACACATTTTTCGTTATGTCGCGGGCACTTTCTTGAATACATTTTTTATTATATATATATTTTTTTTTAATGAGAACCTCAAAGAAAGCGTACAAAAGATAAGTCGAAATGAAAATTAAGGCAAGTTAATAGCAAGTATTCATTAATATTCTGATGATAAAGCGGTTTTTTTTCGTGCTTTTGTGATAAATATAAACAGATATAATTATTTTGGTTGGAAATAATAAATTGGAAAAAATTGAAAATGTAGAATATGATGTTAATTTACTGGGTGAATATCCCAACATGACCTGTGTGGTTACATAGTTCGAGAACATCCCTAGCGGGCACTTTCTTGAATACATTTTCTATTATATATATATATATATATATATATATATATATATATATATATATATATATATATATATATATATATATATGTATATTTAATGAGAACCTCAAAGAAAGCGTACAAAAGATAAGTCGAAATGAAAGTTAAGGCAAGTTAATAGTAAGTATTCATTAATATTCTGATGATAAAGCGGTTTTTTTTTTCATGCTTTTGTGATAAATATAAACAGATATAATTATTTTGGTTGGATATAATAAATTGGAAAAAATTGAAAATGTAGAATATGATGTTAATTTACTGGGTGAATATCCCAACATGACCTGTGTGAAAAATGTTGAAAATAATAATTTAAAAAATTATTTTCAGGTTACTATTAAACGTTCTCATATTGCAGAATTAAATTTTTCTTTTGCATCACATTTTCATCAGATCTTTACTGCTATAACGATAAGTTGTATCAAATGCTCTTGTCTTACTGCAGTCTTCTAATTCCTCATCTTCGTTCATATTTCCTCCACTACGTTTTTGTTATTTTGAAGCTACTCTCAACAAGTTGCTCTATTTATCAGGTGTACTGTGCTGCTAGGCTTTATAATCATAAAGCTGATGATACGTATATCATTTTGTTTTACTGACTTTAAGCATTAAAGCAATCTTATTTTATAAAATTAATTTCTTACCGTTGTTCTGTTCTACTTACATCAATATACAAGCAAGGCCACTGTGATATAAATGCATCAGCATATATTTCTCATATTAGAATTAAATTAAACTAATCAAGCTAGAGTTAGCAGTAAACTTATACAATATACAAGTTCATGTGGTTTGGTTCCCTTCAATCTTCTTATTTCCTGCCTGTTGTCCAGAAGCGGAATCACTTCCACGTTGTTAATATTTTAGTACATCATCATATTTAAACCTCATAAGTTAAAATAGATTTTATGATCGAATATTAAAAGAGTTTCTTGACTTTTAGCTCAAGTTTCTATTATTTTTTGTCTGATGACTTTCGACCTGAAATATCTAGTTTAATTTAACAATCGAGATGAATGCCGAGGTTTGTTTCTGCTTGGTTGCTAACATTTTACGCGGTTAAATATGATAAATTTCTTTATTAATAAGCTAGTTATTTTATTCTACTGACATCAAGCTTCGAAGCTAGACATGTTATATTTTGCGAAAATAACACCGTCACAGGACCTATATGCCTCTTTGATGATATAAATGTCAAATTTCGTACCTGAAAACGTGCGTTTACATTACTTTTCTTATTCAATCAAAATAAAAATCCGCTGAAAGTCATCGTTTGTTGGTAGAAACTTAGAGTGAGTATACATAAACTTAAGAACATGTACTTAGTAAGGACAAAGAACAATTGGCCTCAAAAATAATTGACTGCATGTAATTTTTGCATCAAATAGTGAAGGGCATCGAAAAGTGGATTTATTTTGAAAACCATAAGCGCAAGAAATTATAGTTATCACCTCGTGAAGTCGTCCGATCGACTCCAATACCAAATAATTTTAGTTGCGAGACAGTGATCTGCGTTTGGTGGGATCAGATTGGCGTGGTGGACTGTTGAAACCTGGCGAAACAGGTAATAGTGGTCGCTACCGACAATAAATGATTAATTTGAACTATGCATTGTGTGCAAGTGCACAACGCAGCACGATAAGGCTTTGTCTCATAAAGCAAAATGGGTCAGGAAACCGTTGAAAACACTTGGATGGGATATATTATCGCACCCGACGTACTCGCCAGACTTTGCCCCGTCCGACTCTCAACTTCTCGCATCAATAGGAAATGCGCTCGCAGAGTAGCACTTTTATGAAGAAGTTAGAAGTTACATGAATGGTTCGATCAAATAACAAACAATCTTTTTGATATTCTATCTTTAGGGTAAATGATGTGGCTCGATGAATGGAGGTAAAACGAAATAAAACAGTGGTGTTTACATAATGTGACCGTTATTTATTGGCAATATAAAAAAATGTGAAAATACAAATAATAAAACGGATGGCAGCGGAGTTACCTGAAGACGAGGCTTGAACAGTCGATGGTGGCACGTCTTAACCAAACGAGGGTTGAGCACTGAATGACCGAAATACCCTTCAATAATATCCCAGATAAACGTCTCGGGGTTGCCGCCAGCTATTCGTTGTCGGGTTCCAGTTGGCACCCCGCCCGTGTTCAACATCTGGGATTATATTTCTGGGTATTTTGTAGACCGTTATTCCACGATGTAAAATTCGACATGCTCAAGATCGCTACAATACTGCCCTGCCAGAATTTTACATAAAATTATTTCAAGCAACAAAAATACAAAAATGTATGAAAAAATACTAAATACAAAAAAATATATATACCAAACAAAATGTGCTGTGTAAAATGGGCTTTGAAAAATATGATAGTTCGAAATGGTTGTGGTTGGTACGGTTGCGATCTGGTACGGCTGTTGATATCTTCCGGTCCTACAGATACCGTTGCATCATCGTCGCTTTGGCACTTGAATGTGGTCCATCGACGACGTTGAAAATAAGCTATTGTTCGGACAGGGCTCCCCTAATCGACGCTGTGGGAGGATCGATTGTTCGACGACGTGGTAGCTTATTTTCTTCGACGACGAGACGTTGGCAATTCTGGTACCTCGGCGAAGACATGACGAGTCTACGGTGACTGCAATCGGTACCTAGCTTCTGGAGCTGCTCTGTGACTAATCCGTAGTCACATACGTTAGGTTAATTCAGAAAAAACAAATAACGACGGTATCCGACCGAAGCTGCCCAAAGCCTTTCAAATCAAAATATCTGCCATTATGACGGAGACGGCGAGCGAAGGAAGACATTATGATTTAAACATAGCGCCGAAAGAAATGTTTAGCCGAGACGCTGATGATTAAGCAGTGATGTAAAAATATTCCAAAAGATTGTGAAATAAAAATTTTGACAAAAAAAATTTTTAAAACATTAACTGGAAATAATGATATTAATCGGAATAAAATGAAAATGAATCTTGAAGGTAAAATTGAAAAGGAATCGAATTAAAAATATTTAAAATTTTGAAACAAAAAAAATATAACGGCCACGTAAAATACATACCAAACACCATGTTCCACATACCCTCCATTCACGAGTCCAAACCCAATTTTCCGAAAGATCACGTCGGGGTCACCACTTTAGGGTATTTGATGTGGCTCGGTGAATGGAGGTAAAACGAAATAAAACAGTGGTGTTTACATAATGTGACCGTTATTTATTGGCAATATAAAAAAATGTGAAAATACAAATAATAAAACGGATGGCAGCGGAGTTACCTGAAGACGAGGCTTCAACAGTCGATGGTGGCACGTCTTAACCAAACGAGGGTTGAGCACTGAATGACCGAAATACCCTTCAATAATATCCCAGATAAACGTCTCGGGGTTGCCGCCAGCTATTCGTTGTCGGGTTCCAGTTGGCACCCCGCCCGTGTTCAACATCTGGGATTATATTTCTGGGTATTTTGTAGACCTTTATTCCACGATGTAAAATTCGACATGCTCAAGATCGCTACATATCCATAAATTATCTTAAACATGAGCAAGATGTATAGAATCAAATTGTTAATACCTTGAATGAATAAATTTTCCCATTTTCTTCAAAATTATGTAGTCTTATTTCGACAAAACCGGTAATGGCTTTCCGATACATCTGGTATGCTTAATATATTAACTTCAGCTGCTTTAAAAAAAAGACGGAATCATATTTGTACACATACTAGTACTTGAAATAGCAAAATAAAATTAACAAATATGCTCGTAACGCATTATTTCCTGCTATTAATTCGAGTATAATGTTTGTCATTAAATTATTGTAGAGGTAACCCGGTCAAGTCCGAACACTATCCAATTACGTTATGATACTCGACCTATAACTCATACGTATAACAGAATACTGACATGTCGTCGTCGAAACAATGTGAAAACTCCCAATTATCTTATTAAAATGATCTCTGGCAGGCCCGAGGCCAGTTTCTTTTGCTTCAATAATTACTAAAAATGCTGCCTTTAGGATTGTCCACTTCGATCAGATAACCCGAACAATTCACATAATTAAAAATCAACTGTTCGACGCTGTGTGTATAGTATTTCCTGCTTTGGAAAACATAATGTATGCGCCGTCTCTTATTTACATATTGTAAATATAAAACGCTTTAATAAAAAAGCTAATTTTAATTGTCGGAGATGTCGAGGAAACCAGTTTCGAATCGGTCGGTCGGTCCATCTCGGAGACAAAATGATTTTTTTCCTTTTATTCTCTTTCTTACTGCACTTTCACATTTCATTTTTGTATACAAAGACGATAGGATTTTTTTCGATATTTTATTATCATGTTAGATGTTATATAATTAATATCAATAATTAATATACTGATACTGTGAATTCATTTTAACAGTTTGATAATAGACAGAGAACAGAACAAGAAACACAGAACTGGTGTAAGCTCAATGATGAAGGTAAAATAATAAACTCTGATTATTCTAGTCGGCTTCTGTCCTAGTTATATATAAAGATTATATAATTAGTTAGAGAAATAGCCTAATTTAGAGAAGAAAACCATATGTTTTCGTCAAACTATGCATCTTTCAAACAGCTATAGTCTCTATATAGAATTGACTTAATCATTTTGAAAGATGTCCTGGTTGCCAATTATTGAAAAAATTTATGAAATTCTTAATCATATTCTTGATCGTATAGCGACGTTTTCCATATTGCGACAGCATTGGCGAACTTAAACGTTGACTCTAAAACAGTTTCAAATTACTTACAAAAGAGAGGATACCAAAAGAAAATTAATACTTGAGTTTTACGAGAATTAAGAATGATAAATATAATGAACTGTGTTTCTATTTGTGAGTGGCTGGTGAAACGAAACTAAGTCAAGTGATTTCTGGAACGAACATTTACGAGCTATGAAAACGGGATCACACACGATAATTTTGTCAGATAGATATCATAGTTGAGGCTCGAAGAAGTTCTACATGCGCTTGCAAAGCGCGCATTAACGTCAAGGTACTGTATCATTGATTAGTGATATATGAATAAATTATACTAAAAAAACACCAAAAAACTGAAATTACTTTTTTTCTCAACACAATATTAAGGTGTTTAACTAGTAATATCTGATCTGAATGTGTGAAAACAACACTTGGGGGCAAAAGATATATCAATGTCGATAGGTACTAAACCATAGCTGTAGGAGTGTTAACTATAATGTCTGCCTCTATAATTACCATTATGCAGTAATACTGAAACCATCAAAAATAGTTCGACAGTGGTACATTTCTACATGAACAACGTTGGAACAAAATACCATATTACTGAATTGTGCAAATTATTCTTAAATATATACTGAAGAACTGAATATATATGAAACCTTATTGAATATGCCCTAGACAATTAATAGTAGAACATATTATAATGGTAATAAGGCTTGTCTTAACCAAGTAAAACCCTCATTGGTAATACCTACCAACCATAATTAGTACGTTTGAGTATTACAATGAAGAAAAAATGGTCGGCAACAAGAGCAAAGTATTCTATATTAAATACTTATACCTTTCTTGCTTAATTTCTAGATCATATTATTCATTGACAGTTGTGACAGTCTCAAAATGTTTTAGTCATAATTTTTTTTATTATTTAATTAATATATTGTTACTGGTCGTTTCCGTCTAACCTACAATTTGTCTTTATGATAACTTAAAACTAGGTATATAACTAGGAGGACCCATCGGCCCTATCTCAGTATCTGGTGAAATAATGTTTATACATGTCACTGCTGTATTTTTAATATATGCACCTCACTACACAACACTACACAAGATCAGATGGTTTGATTCTTTTGAGTCTGTGTCCTGTTCTGTTGGTATCCAATAGTTGCAATATTTTAATATTCGTATGAAAATGGAGTTTTTCCTCATGCCCCCTTGACCTGCCCACTTCTCTTGATTTCTTGACTGTCTGTGGGTATCTGAAGGTACGATGTAGGTAATCAATCCCATAGTATTTGGATGCACCCAAAATACCTCTCAGGACTTTGTTCTGAAAAATTTGTATTTGATTTATGTTACTCTATACAGAACATCCCCATAATTGAACTTCGTATGTCCATATAGGTTTTAGTATTTGCTTATATAATAGTAATTTATTGTGTAGTGATAATTGTCATTTTCTTCCAATTAGTCAGTACATTTTCCTATATTTCAATTCCAGTTCTTTTCTTTTCTTCTTTATATGTTCCTTACAGCGAAGTTTTGCATCTCGATGCAAAATTCATTCTAAGATATTTAGCGTTGTTGCTATATGGAATGATAGAGTCATAAAAATATAATACTTTTACAAACAGCAGTTATTTTTTACAAAAACATAACAAATGCATCATTACATTGAACGTGCTGTAGGTTAGTGTATTTTATATAACAAACATTTATTTTTTAGGTCTCTCCCCTTATTCCTATATCCTTTTTATTTTAAAATGCATTGTCTATTTAACTGTTTATAGAACTCTTTAGTTTAAGAGTTTTAAGTAATTTACTTTTGTAAGTCACACTATCGTTCCAGCGCCATTCTAACATTTCAGTACCACTTTTGTAGAACGATTGATCCTTTGCCTCAAAAATAGGCCTGTCACCAGTTGCTGTTCACAAGTTGCTCAGATGACGATAGTTTTGATTCCGGTGTGATGTGATGGATCCATATTTGGACCATTGTCACAACTCGACGCAAAAATTCCGGTTTATGACGTTTGAATATGACTAAACGCTGTTCAGGATCATCAACACGTTCTTGTTTTTGGTCAACAGTAAGCAAACGCGGCACCCACTTTGAACATAGCTTTCATCTCTTTGATCTTTGACCAAATGCCCATGCAGTATAAAACTAACAAGTCCTTTTGATATCTTTACGATGTTAATGTGTTTGGTTGATGTGTTTGATGTTTTTGGTCCTCTGTTTTGAAAATAGCAAAAGTAGTGTCACTCTTAGAACAATAACTCGCAAACTTATGAACAGAATATCATGAGCTTTCTTTTAAAGGTTAATACTAACTGAAAAAGCGGTGAATGCGATAAAACTAGGACACTTTATGTGTTAGGCCCTGAAATTTTCAGTCCATGTCTTAAGATATTTTAACGTATGTACCTTAATTATTCAAGATGATCTATTTTAAACTGTTTCTGGTTATAAAAATGCAGCATCATCAATACTGTTAATTTGATAACCCTTATTGAAACATATTGAGAAACTCATATTGATTGAGAACACAGTTTTTTTATATAATGTAATAAATTCATAAATAAAATTTTGATATACTTTAACTTTCATCTTTATTTCGGCAACACTTGAGTCACTTCCCTTCGAAATTCGAAATGCAAGGTTATATTTAACAAAACTATTACATTTTTTACAATAAGAAGAACTAACATAATTGAACGTGATTGTAATCTTTGTTTGTTTTTTTTTCAGGTAGGAAATGTTCAGTAATCATCTATGGTGTAATAATAATCAAGGTAAATCACTATTACTATTTTCATAATTTAGGTTGAAGGAAGAATTGTTTTGGTAATCTTTATTAGGAATTATTTATAGGGAATTCCAAATATAGTTCACATTAAACAAGTATCATAACAAAATGTCAGTTATTTCATATAAATTGTAAACTAAACATGTATTAACCATAATTGTATATTTAAAAAATATAATTAAATATTTTTTAAGGCCTAAATGAAAGCATTATAACATCAAGAATCGCTAAAGCAGCGCATGAGCAAGGTGAAAAGTTCATGTCATGTTTCTACATAAACTTTGTTGACTTTAGCACATGTAGCCCAACGCTTTTCCAACATTCTTTCCGAAACTAGACCGTCATTTATCCCTTGTCATTTGTCAGCAGACCATAAAAGTATTCGTCTATGGTCATCTGAGTCTAATTATATCTTACATTCGATATACTTTTATTTATATACTTATACCCTAATATACAGCACATTAGCATGTAATTCCCAAATTAGAATAAAACTGATCTTCTTAAGCTAAAGTTAAGAATACACTTATATACTAAACTAGTTCCTGTGGTTTGGTTCGCTTCAATCTTCTGATTTCTTGCGGATTACCCAGTAGCTGTATTGCTTCCACGTTATTGTGATTTAAAAACCTTGCTCCATGTATTCGGGCGGAATCTTGGATCACTTCGTGTTTCCATTTGATTCCAAGATCATGGTGCAGCTCTTCGTCGGTTACGCAGCGATAAGCATTGGCTATTAAACGTAGAACTTTGTTTTGGGTGCGTGGGATTACTAGTTAGTTTGCTCATACTTGCACCCCATAGGTCCAAATAGGCTTTATGATTGACTGATTAACCAATATCTTAGAGTTTAGATCAACTTGAAAGATCTTCCGACTAACCAGTACAGTTGCTTGACTTTGAGTCTAATTTGGTCTACTTGTTGTCTCACATGATGTTTCCAGTTTAACATACCATCGACATACATATATATATATATATATATATATATATATATATATATATATATATATATAGCTGGAATATTGTTTTGTTGTTGGGATACCAGCAGATACGAGAGCAGATATATAAAAGGTCCCAAGACACTACCTTGTGGAACTCCAGCCGAAATAGGTTGAGAATGCCTCTTCATGCGAGACAGAAGTCGACAATAATTCCGCAGTAGCAATTTCCACACTTTGTAGATTAATCCCAAATGTCATACCCAGTCAAAAGTTCGTGAGACATCCAGGAATATTGCAGGGCAGTATTTCTTTTCTTCGAATGGCTTGTCAGCAACCGTTGTTACTGTGTGCACTTATTTTTTATATTACCTGATTATATTTTTTATAATTCCTAAGTTCCAAACGAAATAAAAACTGCATATTTTTCGATATATAGCAATAATATACTTAAAAAAACAATGTGTATTATAACAGTAATGTTTTACGTTAGCTAAACCAGTAATTTAACGTATGTCGTCAATTAAGGTTAAACCATAACATTGCAAGTGCTAAATTCCAACCCGACTATGGGCAAAAACCTGCCGTATCTTCAGTTATGGTTGAAATTAGTGCTTCGTGTACAAGAAACAAACAAGACTGCTCTATTTTTTACGACAATCGAGACCGCACGATATCGACCATTACGCGTTGTTTCCTCTCCGATCGCGACTTGTCAATTATATCGGTAAATTGCCACAAAGCTTAATAATAATTTAATTAATAGTTATCGGACGAGCTGGTAAACAAAAAAGGATAACGGAGCAGGTGGTTCATTGTATTGGAGTCTTGAATAATGTATTTAAACCAAATTTAAATTCTTCGGGTGCAAAAGCAAGAACTCGTCCGACTACTTTCGTGAAGGGGACCATATAATTTCATAAGTGTAGCCGATTGGCCGGCGACGCTGCCCGAAAAGAGACAAATATCTGTTTTAATAGCGTTTGTTTGAAGGAAGTAGTTTCGACAAGTTCGGTTTTTAACCATATTCGGTGGGAATTTGATCGCTTGATGGTCATTTTATGTTAATTAGGATCTCGATTCGAGATCGCCCAGAATCAGGAGGAAATGGATATTTTAATGATTTGTTATCCCTGAAACAATTAAACCAGATCCCGAACGGTTTTACCGTTACGCAAACGACATTCCAACCGAGTGCCGTTGATTAATGTGAGTAAAATTTAATTGTTCCGGACGGCGTTTTTTTTATTGCTTTTCGTAAAATGTATCAACGACCTTTTAAAATTCAATGTGTGTTAGGAATAAGAACTAATATTGATTCTTATCCATACCATCTACTTGTCGTAAGGTAAACACAACAGCTAGGCTCGATGATGTAAACATGTTATGTAATACGGTCCTGACTATCCGGCCTTCTGTTTTAAAACTACCTGAGTGCTGAACGAGTCGGATTGCTCTGTTTTCTAATAAATAACAACCCCTAGTGTCGTTTTCTGTTACCGTTCAACAAGTCGCCTCTTCTTTCCATAAAATAAAACAGATTTTTAATTATATTAATAGTTTAGCCAATTTAGTTGGACAATCCCCGATTTATTTTCACAATTCAACCGACACAAGACTATGTTATCCATATCCGAAATGTTTAAAATTAGGTGGCAGAGCAAGAACCATAGAAAAGGTTGCGCATGGTGCGCGAATGACACACTAGACAAAAATATGGAATATCATAGCAAGAATCTGTAAAAATAAACTAACATATAGAACAATTTTACAACGCCGATGAATGTGGTCATTACTGGAAAATGTTACCAGGAGAAATGTATGCTGCATTATCTGAAAAATCTTTCTATTCATAATTAAAATACATATACGTATATAATTTGTAGGTAAAACATATTTCAATAGAACATAACCTTAAAGTAAAGCCATGTTACCAATAACACCATGTTAAACAAAAAGCAAAATACATTAAAACCAAAATAAAACAATTATACTGGATAGTCGGAAGATACTCTCAACTTGACCTAAAATCCAAGAGGTTGATTTATGAGACAATCATAAGGCTAATTTGGACCTATGGGGTGCAAATATGGGGTTGCACCAAAAATTCAAATCAACTAGTTATCCAACGCTGTCAAAACAAGATTCTTCAATTGATTACCAATGGCTATGGCTGCGTAACCAACAAACAACAACACGATGATCTGGAAATCAAATGGATTTGCGAAGTTATCCAAGATTTCGCCTTGATACACGAAAGAAGATTACTAAATCATACTAACATGTGGAAGTGGAAGCAATCCAACTGCTGGACAGCGCACAGGAAGTCAGAAGATTGAAGCGAACCAAACCATACGAACCTATATAAAGTGTATACCTTTAGTGTAAACTATAGCTATAAGTTATTATAATTTTATAATTGAGGAATACATATTGATGTATTTTCTCGCACTCGTCTTGCTTGCGAATTAATCCAAGTACATAGGAAAAGTAGTAATAAATTAATTTATAGTTAAGATTGAACTAATAATAACACTAAATAACATTTTAATTGTTATTATCGACGCGAAAAGAATGGACCGCCATTAGAAAAGAAAGACAATATAGTTTACTATTTTCTCTGGTTTATACTATGCAGAAGAGTGCACATGCACCAAAACCAGAGTCATTTATCCTGATACTACGAGACTATTGTTTTAAATTTTCATATAACTGAAATGTTCTTAATTAAGAAACTATTCGAAAATGTTGAAACAAATTCTTCTGTACCTATGTTCTCTTAATTATAATCAGGGAATAATTGTAACTCTCATTTCAACTCTCCTTTTTATCCATCTTCTTCATCATATTTCTCACTTTTTTGTTACGTCTACTCACATTTGTTTCAAGGTAGTTCTATATTTTAAGTACAAATATATGTATAAAGCCATGTTACCAATAACATCATGTTAAACAAAAAGCAAAATACATTAAAACCAAAATAAAACAATTATACTGGTTAGTCGGAAGATACTCTCTATAGACTCTCTCTCTCTCTCTCTCTCTCTCTCTCTCTCTATATATATATATATATATATATATATATATATATATATATATATATATATATATATATATATATATATATATATATATATATATATATATATATATATGGTATCCGACAGCAAATAAAACGACAAATATTATATTTGGTTTTAAATTATGGTGTATAAAAGGCCATTATTATTAGCTATAATAAATTACCTTGACGAAGTTATCAGAAGAATACAAATCAGAACGATTCAGTCTTGTGTAATTGTGTATATATTTTATTTAAAAAAAAATAAGTTCTTAACTTGATATCGATGGTATTCATTAAGATGTTACCAAGCAAAATAACGCCATGTATTTCAAACGGTTCATGACCAAGTACCACATCAAATACATACATACATCCATCATCATTTATTTCACATATTGAGGTAACAAACCTATTACATCATAAAAAGTGGTTAAATATTCCTATAGAAAAATGCTAGGCAGTTCGAATGTTGTTGGCATATTGCAAAATGTAAATTTCTTTGTAGTCGAAGAACAATTATTGTTGAAGACAAATTATGCTGTCCGAAAATTAATTTACAAAAGAGGCTACATTCAATGGAATAACAGATTTTTTAAGCAAGTAATGATATAAAAAAGTTTCAATTATTCGACGTATTAAAATATTAGGTATAAATGATCGCAATATGAAATATTTAAAAGATAAATATATATATATATATATATATATATATATATATATATATATATATATATATATATGTATATATATATATATATATATATATATATATATATATATATATATATATATATATGTATATATATATATATATATATATATATATATATATATATATATATATATGTATATATATATATATATATATATATATATATATATATATATATATATATATATATATATATATATATATATATATATATATATATATATATATATATATATTACAGGTCAATTGCATTCCGTCACATTTTTTCGGCAAAATTAATTTGTTTTTTATTCAAGATAATTCCTATAAAACCCTAAAGGTTGGTTCCAATCCTTTGGCATGGTTTTCACTGACTTGTAACATGGTGCATTGTCTTGTTAACAACTTCTTCAAACGCTGGCTTCAAATGATCTAATAACGCTATGTAATAGTCGCTGTTGATGGTCCGTCCTTTTTCAAGGTAGTTAATGAAAATTATTCCATACATATCCCAAAATACAGACGCCATAAACTTGCCAGCCCATTATTGCGTTTTCCCGCGCTTTGGAGTGGGTTCACCGTGTGCAGTCCACTCGGATGACTCTCGATTGGACTTCAGAGTGAAATGATGGAATCATGTTTCATCAATTGTCACATATCGATGCAAAAACTCGGGTTTGTTACGCTTGATCATCTTCAAGCACTACTCCGAATCATCAACTCGTCGTTGTTTTTGATCAAAAGTGAGCTCGCACAAATATTCGTGAATGATATGATGTACACGTTCAGATGATATCTTTAGAGTGTCTATTATTTCATTCGATTTGAATTTATGGTTATTCGAAATCATTTTGTGTTTTTTTAAATGTTTTCGTCTCTAAAAACCTCTTTTGAGCGTCCACTGCGTTCACCGTCTTCGGTGCCCATTTCACCACATCTAAACTTAGCATACCAATCCTTGATGATTGATTTTCCGGGGGAGTATCTGGAAACTCGGCATGAGGGCAAGTTTTTTCTTGATCTGTATTTTTTCCTTCAAAAGGCAATATTCTGTCACCACGCGAACTTCCTTTTTACCCATTTTTTCCACAATAACAAAAGTTACTTCACTCAGAATGCTATAACTCACAAACTAATGATCCGACACCGGTGAAATTTATACACGCATCTTTTGAGGGTTAGGCTTGACTAAAAAACATGGATTTAATTATAGTAGCGCCATCTATGTGTCAGGTCGGAGACTTTTCAATTGACCTATTAGTAAACTGTGGAATTCGTTTTCCATAGTGTGTCTCAAGATTGTTGATCTGAAAATCACTAAATCATTTTCAGTAATTTTTATTTGATAGATATAACTATAATGATGTAAAAAATTATTCCAAGGAATACTGTTCCTTTTGTGCCGTTAATAAAATAGTTAATAAAAAAATATTAAGCATTGAACAGAAATAAATGATACGCCAATGCTACAAAGTGGAAAATACGTATATTCGGTGCTTTTATTAAACTTTTCAGGACTGATAAAGCTCGGGCAGAACATAAGTTCGTTAATGAATAACCTGAACAAACGCGAAAGTTTCTGAAAACGCTGAAAGGCGAGATAAAGGAATAAAGGGTCGCAGCACTGGAAATACACTACAGCCGGTCACATAATGGCGCTGTTTTCTGACGGATAGATTTAGCGCCCGATTCATACGACGGGCGGCGCTTTGAAAATTACCAAAGTAGCGGAATAAAGATGTCGTACGATAAAGGACATGCGAAATAATTGTGCTCTCTCTCTCGTCTGCTTTAATAACCTTCTGCGAAATTACTTTATTGTTCCCCGACTCAGATCAATGACGACATTTCCAATTACTTTCTTCGAATAGGCCTATTCGCGGCAATAGCGACAACATCAACTTTGATTTATTAGAGCGAGTTTTGGAAAACCCCAACCAATTTTTATTATGTTCATATTACCAATTTAACTAATTTCAATAGTAATTCAGCTATTGTTATATATTAGTATATATGTCGAATATATTTTGCGTTTTTAGTTTTATATATTTTATATTTTATTATTATATTTATCGAAATTTGGAGAAAAAGTAATTTCCTTTCTTCCTAATAGATGGAAATAAAGCCGGGTACCTCTGACAATATTTATTCAATGAAGCCATACTATAAGCATGTTTGAGACGTAACAGTCCAATTAACAACTGTAAAATGTCAAAGTTAGAGCACTTTGAACATGAAAATATGGAAAAGGAGAGGGTCATTTCGCCTTTTTACTTCCAAAAGTTAAAAAATTCAGCGCGAGATACATCAAAATATATATAGTGCTCACTTATTAAAACCGATTATATTCTTAGTCGTCGTAGAAGTATAGAAACATATCGTCTCTTACAGCATCGCTACAGACCTAAACATCGACCATAAAAAGTGTTTCTTCATTTAAATAAACCTAGATACCAAAGGAAGCTCAAATGAAGAATTAACAGTAAAAATTTTCAGCTAAAATCAGTTTTTACTAAAACGAAACGAAATCAAGTCATCCTTGCGTCATACCAATGTAGTCATGACCAATGGAAAGTGGTTGACGAACGAAAATTATGTATGAAAAAGATCGGGGAAGAAGCCCTGAGACATTCCACAAGAATTTGCAAAGCACGCATCAACTTTATTGATTACCTTATTTAGTCTCTCACCCACACTCTATAAACCAAATGAAATAAAATCCCCTATAGACCTATATCACTGCTGCCAGTAATATCTAAGGTTTTTGAAAAATTCCTGTTGAAAAGAATAAAACCAATCATAGAGAGAAAAAACCTAATACCAACACACCAGTTTGGGTTTATTAACAAGCACTCAACAATTGACCAGGTCCACAGAATAACAGATGTTATTGAAAAAGCCTACGGAAGTCAAAAAGTATGCTCAGCTATATTCTTAGATGTAGCAGAAGCCTTCTATAAGGTGTGAACACATGAAGGCCTTGTTCATAAACTACAGAAAATGCTACCAAAACAACACACCGAGCTATTAAAATCATACATTACAACCAGAATGTTTATAGTCAAACAAGAAGAAGCTTACTCTACAATAAAAGAAGCTAAAGCAAGTGTACCACAAGGAAGTGTATTGGGACCAATGATTTATCTACTTTGCTACTACTTTTACACTTGTGATATACCACAAATGAAGCCTCACTAAAATTACAACAGGCAAGTGAAAATATAAATAATTGGACACACGCTCGGAGAATAAGAATTAATGAAAGTAAATCTGTACATGTGCAGTTCACCTATAAACAGACCGTACAGGCACCAATAACATTAAATAACACTATTATTCCATATAGCAACAACGCTAAATATCCTGGAATGAATCTCGATGCAAAACTCTGGAAGGAACATATAAAGGAGACAAGAAAAGAACTGGAATTGAAATATAGGATAATGTACTGGCTAATTGGAAGAAAATCACAATTACCAGTACATAATAAATTGCTGTTATATAAGCAAATATTGAAACCTATATGGACATACGGGGTTCAATTATGGGGGTGTTCTGCAAAGAGTAACAAAAATAAAATACAAATTTTTCAGAACAAAGTCCTGAGAGGTATTGTGGGTGCACCCAAATAATATAGGACTCATTACCTACATCGAGACCTTCAGATACCCACAGTCAGTCAAGAAATCAAGAGAATTGCAAGGGGACATGAGGAAAGACTCCATTCTCATACGAATATTGAAATATTGCAACTTTTGGATACCACCAGAACAGGACACAGACTCCAAAGAATCAAAACTTCCAATCTTGTGTAGTGTTGTGTAGTGAGGTGCATATATTAAAAAAATCAGCAGTGACATGTATAAACATTATTTCACCAGAAACTGAGTTAGGGCCGATGGGTCCTCCTAGTTATATACCTAGATTTAAGTTGGCCTAAAGACAAATTATAGGTTAGACGGAAACGACTAGTAACAATGTATTAATTAAATAATTGAAAAAAAAACTTGTAAACCTCTCTGTTGCATTGAAGTTCCGCCAGTTGGTTCACACAGTTGGTCATTTTGAGGACTTGTTTGGTAAATGCCGAATTTGAATGACTCAACTCATCAACTCAATCATTATTATTCAACCTCATCAGTCTTGTCGCAGATAAACACATTATAATGCTGTTTAAGTCGGTTTTTAGTTTCAATATTTTTTATTTCCCCAAATGTAGCAGTTACCCAACGCGTAGCCGGTCGAACTAAGTGTTTAGCTGGCCGACAATAACGTACTAGGATCGACTCTCCCTGGGATTAAAGGTCATTTAAGAAGGTATGTAATATAAAATAAAGGATAATGTTTATAAAAATTCAGTGAGTGTTTGAACACAAGAATGTTGAGACGACTATAAGCAAATTGAAAAAATTACATCTAATTATAGAACTTCTTTATCAGTTATTTTGAATGCAGTATAATTTGTACCACTAAAAATATTGCAAGTTTTAAACATAGAATAAAGAAACTTAGAAGCGCATCTCCTATGTTACGTTCTAAGTTTCTATATATAAATCCAAATGCTTTATATAAATAATTATGTATGTACTATGTAAAAGCAATGCTAAGTCACACAGGCACATCCTTAATGTAGCTAACTTGAGTTGTTTCTTCCAAGGAAAACACTTTTGGAAATAGAGATAAGACACAAAAATGCTGATTGCATTTTATGTCAGACAGACAAAAATGGCATTCTAAACAAACTCAAACGTTAGAGAAATGAGACAATCAAAGGCCCTTGTAGGCCAATTCAAATGAAGCAATCAAAAAGTGGTCTCAGGGCCAGAATTGAATGGACCACGCAAAAATTTCCTCGGTTTCGCCTATTTCAGTAAAATCTCTATATGTACTCTATGGTTAGTACTATCCAGAAATCAGATAGGTCTTTCAACACTGGTGTATTTTGTGCGCCACCTGTTCTTTGAAAGTTAGATCAGCTTATAATCGACTAGCGACCCGCCCCGGCTTCGCACGGGTGCAATGCTGATACTAAATTAAATACACTACAGAAAAAATATGAACGTTGTATATAAAAACATAGCGGCCTGCTCCGACTTTGCACGGGCATAAAATATATATGCCTGTGTCACTCAATGAAAACATGATTAAAATCGATCCAGTATTTTTGGTTCATTCATTACTGCCCTTGGCCTACACGCATCAAATTTGGAGTAAAGCAATTCCTCTTCCTCTATACTTACTATGAAGATTTCCTGCTATCTTTGGAATATCTAAATTCATACAATTTTTAGTAAATTACACATTTTTAAACGCAAATTTTAAATTTGTAATATCTCCGAAAATATTTGTTTAATTTACATGCTGTAAGGAACCATATTGATCTATATTAATTGCACACTGTATTTAAGGTACTTAATTCGATAAGGATTAATGCCGTATTGCTTAAAATAGCTTCGTAAATAAGCCATTTTCTCACGTAAAAAGTAAACAATAAAAATGGTTAATGTGGGTTATCCCTAAAAGATAAACATATACCATCGCGGACTTTTTTGTAGACCTTTTTATGGTGTACAATACTGTAGTACATTAATTTGATCTAACTCGTAGGGTTAGGCAGCGTTTTTACTAATTGCTAAATAAGCCTAAAAAAATAGGTTAATTTACGACATCACTTTAGAAACCTCTAAAATTAGCAATGTTGCCTTAGTATATTATGCATGTATTATACATACAAACCTTCCTCTTGAATCACTCTATCTATTGAAACAAACCGCATCAAAATCCGTTGCGTAGTTTTAAAGATTTAAGCGCACATAGGGATATAGGAACAGAAAAGGCGACTTTGTTTTATACTATGTAGTGATATACCACTATTTATATAGTACGCATCTAATATTTTATTTTAGATATTTTATTCTGTATGTAGAAATTCTACGTACAATTATTTATTGATTCCATAAGATCTGATTAATTTTATACCATCTTACACATGTTTAATTCTACGCAATCAATTCCCAAAATCTGTGAACTCGTAAAACTTAAACGAGATCCTTTGTATCGAAAATAAAATGGCAGGACAATTTCCATATAAATGTTTATAGCGGGCAATAACAACCAGAATCGTTCGGCATCCAACTGAAACAAATAAAAACCCCAAATTGGGAACGAAGCAGATGTATTAAAAATATGTTAAATACCCGAAAACGAAATATATTATACGAAATTGTTTCTTTTTTACCTTATTGTGTATAATTATGAAGCGTTTAACATCAGATTTTATGTCTAAATAAAACTACGGATAAAAATCGAAATGATAGTAATTCGAAACCGAGAATAATTGATCAGACTTTGTATCGGTTTTAAATCGAACTTTTTATATCTATTGTTCTACATAATAATAAAAATAGTAAGAAACGAAACAATAGAACTGGATCAAATAGGTTTAAAAATGTTAATTACAAATTATAATTAAAAATAATTATAAACAAGATTATTAGGAAGATCAGTACTTTTTAAAAGACCTAAAAGGGAACTAAAATCCTTGCACACTTAACAAAACAAAATAATTTAACTAACTTCAAGAAATAAAGAAGGAACTCTAAAAAACTAAAAAAATATCAAACTTAGATATTTAACACAGTAAAAATATTTTCAAATAAAATATGTATATAATAATCGTTGTAATAACTAAATAAAAATAAACAAAATCATTATTTCGCCTATATACTACACTTATTTTATAATCTACTACATACACACAGTTTAGCTTAATACCTACATAAAGTAAAAAATAATTTTTTGTATATGTCAAAAAATTATATTGTTAATTTTTCTATTGTTTGGGTTCGGCACCGACTTCAAGATTATCAGTGGTAATAATTAAAATAAAATTGTAAATAAATAAATAGGTTTATGCAGGTATTGAGCTAAATTGTGTATATATAGTCGAATATAAAATACGAGTAGTAGATAGGTGAAATAAGGTTTTTGTTTATTTGTATTTAGTTATTACAGCGATTATTAGGTACATATTTTATTTTAGGATGTGTTTTATGTTAAAACCCTAAGTTTGATTATTTTTTAATTTTTAATGAGGTCCCTATTAACTATTGAATTCTGTTCAATTTTTTTGTTAATAATATTTCAGCTTTCTCTTTATATTACAATGGGTAGTAAGAGGAAAAATAGGAAAAACGAAACAATGAGAGAAAATAAGGAGCGTTTCAGGCCCGCTATCTAGACTAGGTGATTTGTCAAATATTCTATGCAAACAACAAAATGTAATTGTTGACGCTGAGAATCGAACCAGCGACCCCTGTTTGGGAGCTAAACGCTTTAATCATTACACCATAGAAACAGTTGTCTTCAATATTTCTCCGAGGTATATATGCTACGGTCAGTGTTTAAAAAGCAAACTGAATGGCTCTTGCACTGAAGGCCTTCCGATTTTCCGCCACATTAGCTCATGAAAAATAGGTGAACCTTTGAAATTTGAGCGGTTCCCTCGATTTGTCGATCATGATTTAGTTTCAATGGGACCACCTGGAAAGTGACTAAAAGAAGGATTTTAAAAATACACACATAGGAGCATAGGACATTAATAGTTAGACTTAGTTGTTTAATAATTATTTACTTCAAAACTTTTCACCAATGTCAATGAAGTTGTAAAATATATTTGTAATCTAGTTGAAACCATAAAATGATATTAACCTTAAAAATAATTAGGTAAAATTATTTTAATTATATCATTAATACTAAATATATCATATATGTGCCTTTTGGATCGATGACATTTTGCTTTTTTTGTCAGTAAATCATAATTCACAGTCGATTTCATGAGATTTCCGAACGAAAAACTGAACCAAACCCTATCGATTCTTAGGCACAAAACACAGCATCCATGTCTGACGGCAATGCAATGCGGGTCTTACAACTATTTTTGAAGGTTCTTTATGCCTCTACTACAATATATTTTGCACACAATCTACTTTTCAATTGACCTGTAATAATTATTTGTTCCAAAAAAAATGCTTCGAATTCATTAAGTTCGAATCTCACCAACAAATATACTGACTGGGACAGATTCTGATTAATACTGCAGGAGCAGATCAGTTTAAAAGCAAGTATAGATAATCTTGAGCAACAAAACCAAAAATATAATTAAACAAATTCGGTCAGCTGCAAAAGATTCTTCCCCAATAGCAAGAGAGAAATCAGAATATGGAGTAATTTACCCCCTCGAAATTAGAGAAATGATAAAAGAAAGGCGAAAATCTAGAAGTGTATGACACAGAACCAGAAATGCTGCAGACAAAACTACTTTTAATAGAATTAGTAATGAGACGAATCAAAAGATCAAACAATATAAACAGAATTGCTTTCAAAAATATGTAAGTGAATTTAGCCCAAAAGCTGACAAAGATTATTCGTTATGGAAAGCAACTCGAAGATTTAAAAGACCGCCAATTAAAATGATCTAAATGAATAGAATAGAAATAAATAGGCTTTTTTGATGTCGGTTAAAAATAGTGAATATTAAAAATATGACACTGAAAGTCCCATGTTTAGAGACTGTATACAAAAGAAAATTATTTTATGAATTTCATAGTTAGGGTTGGTTGTTTAATAAATTATTTACTTCAAAACTTTCAACCAATTTCAATGAAGTTGTAAAACATATTTGTAATCTAGTTGAAACCATAAAATGATATTAACCTTAAAAAAGAATTAGGTATGCATTATTCAAATTTGAAACTTAATATTCTAATTAATATTAATCTTCTATGAAAAATATTATACGCAATATATAGGGAGGGTATTAAAAACAAAGCCCGTGTGCCACAGGATCGTCTTACTAATATTTATTCAAATAGAATCAATCCGAACGTTTCACCCAAGCTGGAATTTAGAATTAAGCACGCCATTAATACCGAGCATTGACAGATACAAGGGCTGAAAATTGAATGCCCTTGTCGAACAATCGAAGGATTTGAGATTGTATAATGCTAGCGCTCTATACCGGCAACATGCTCCTGTTAAGTCGCTTTTCTAAAGACGCCGTAATTGAAACTGCTTCTTATACCGAGCTGATAGCGCGGTTCTTGTTTGCGGCGCGCTATTTCCAGCTCATAGATGTACGGTTCGGAATAGGGTTCATTACTCAATACGAATATGTTAACTTCAACCAGACAATTTTTATTTTCATACTCGGGCAATATCACAAGTAAATGTACATACAGAGTAACAAATATCAGTAATGAATGAAATTATATTCAAGTAACACTAATTTATATTATTTGTTTATAATAAAAAATTTATAATAATTATATTTTACATCTTACATTAGCTAGGCTTAGTACAATCTTAATTTAGGAATTAATTTATTACTACTGTTCAGTTTTACTTATTCAGTACGTTACTGCATCAGGATGTATGTCCCAAATTAAAATAATAATTAATGTAACATAAATAATTATCATCAAATATCGGGAGGAGCTTTTGCTTTTGATGAAGTACTGTTCCAACTACTAGAAAAATATATAGAAAGAATACATACAGTGTATAGGAAATAAAAATTGAAAGTAAGAAAAAGGAAATACATTTCAACACTGGAAAAGCTGTAAGTTCATACTTGAATGAATGCTAAATGTATTATCCCAAAGAGATACCAAACGACAAAATAAAACAAAATTCAAGTAACAAAAATGGACCGGATGGGAAACGCAGAATTAAGAATATAACCCAACATAGAACCACTAGAAAAATATATAGAAAGAAGGGGACACATACAGTGAATACAACAAAGCCAAAGAATATGATAAAATAAAAGGTTTATTGAGATACTATTTGTATTCCTTCTTATATATTGGCCAAGCAATTGTCCAAGCCAAGCCAAGCCAAGCAATATATATATATATATATATATATATATATATATATATATATATATATATATATATATATAATTCATTATATTGTCGTCAATTGTGAACCGATTTTCAAAGTTCTGTTTTTATACAAAAGAGTATATATCCGAGGTGGTCCCATTAGAACCAAAACAGTTATATTTGTAAATGTTGAAAATTTGCGATTGTCCTAGGTAAGAGTGTAAAATCCGACAAGGAAAATGATCCCACTCCCGCCAGTAACCAAGTTTACATTTTGCTAATTTATACCAGAAGGAATAGAAATTATATAATTGGGAATAAATGAATTTCCTTATTTTAGTTATAACATTATCCTATAAGTGTTGTTTTCAAATATTATCTATATAACTATTGTATACATGAGATAAGAAGATGTACTTATGTGACTACATATATTCTTAGTTTTTAATTCTAATTAAATGGCATTGCACTGTGTAAATAGCATACTCCCTAATTTTTCTCCATTCCGAAAACATCGAAATACAGACCAAATATCAACATTTGCTGCAAATTTTATATTTCCTGTTTAATTTTAATACTGCAGACAAAACTACTTTTAATAAGATTAGTAATCAGATGAATCAAAAGATCAAAGAATATAAACATAATTGCTTTCAAAAATATGTAAGTGAATTAAGCCTAGAAGCAGACAAAGATTATACGTTATGGAAAGCAACTCGAAGATTTAAAAGACCAATTATTCCAGTACCGCCAATTAAAAATGATCGAAATGAATGAGTTCGATGCAACGATGAAAAAGCTGAATTGTTCGCACAATACTTAGCTAACATATTTCAAGCTAATGATATAGAATCTACCATGGATACATCTCCTGTTTATCAACCCGATGTAGATCTAAATCTAATTTCTCTATTGCAAGTTGCCACTGAAATTGATAAACTCAATGCTAAAAAGGCACCTGGTATAGATGACATTTCACTTGGATTATTGAAAGAACTTCCACAAAAAGCAATCATCATCTTGACATATATATTTAATGCTTGTTTAAGACTGAAGCATGTTCCGGAATGCTTTAAGGTGGCACAAATAATTATGTTCAAAATTAATGACAATATTATTTCATTGAATACGTATAACTAGAAATATACAAATTTAAAACCATCTAGGATATATCAAAATTACTTTTTCGCCTACTTTATGTTATCTAGACTTAAAAAAAACCTTTACCATTCTTCCTGACGCAATAACATAAAATAAAGCTTCGTATAACCATAATTTATTTGAAAGTAACGTAATAGAAATAAGCAATCGATCCAAATATAGAAATAACATAATAGAGGATCAAAAATTAGTATTAAAATATCAAGGAAATAGAAAACGGTAGATCTGAAACAGCATTTTGCATCATATTTTACCGACAAAACGATTCGCACGGACAAAAAACCGAAATTAATGCCAATTAAGAACTTTCTATAATCCCATTTGGCACGATAATATTGAAAAAAACTTCTAGATCGAACTATTAATTATTGTTACTAAATAACAAAACTAGTGTTAATCGCATTATGAGTTATGAGGTTCTCCTATACTAATTAGAATTCCGATACGTCTGAAAATAATCTTTTCTCATTACCTATGGTAAATTATGCGGCAGGTTGTTTTATTAATCTCTTTTAAATCCCGCAATGGTGTAAAGCTTTCTCAGTTTCTCTCTGAGCGTTAGACAATAATTATTTACATAGCAATCATTCATGAATATTGATGAGATCTTACATAATATTCGAGTAATTTAGCGCTGAATTTCTTTTTCTAGACGGCGATTACCACTACACAACAATAATCAGAGATTTATGTAATATTTTGTTATGGTCCATAACAATTTAATTTAATATCATACTTTACAGAAATTCTATTTATGTTATTCGTACACCCAGGAAATGTGGCAAGCAATTACTGTTACTATATATTAAATGCTTGCATGTATTCTGATAATTGTTTCACTATAACAAGGCATTTATTCAGAACAATTGGTACAAATGTTTCATTACAACTTACATTGTCCAGTAGTTATATTGATTCCATGTCGCTGTCACTTATTAAACTTATTTCATGTTTTAAGACGCCTTCTTGGAAAATTTCGTAAATCCATGTAGATCATCGTGCAGTTCTTCATAGATTACATAGCTCTGAACGTTTGTAAAGCCAAACTTCTTGATAGTGGATTAAGTTGGAAGTATCTTGAGACCACTTGGGATCAACATTATTTCCAATTACCTCCTCTTGGCTCTTTCCCATAGCATGTAAACATCTGAAAACCATCAATTCATGAACTAATAAGCTGTCTGAAATCTGAAAAGTTTAAACTGCATTTTTATTTGTCTCCATACTACTGTATCGCCATGACATGACAATTAGAGCAGGTTGTGTAACAGTTCTTTACATTTATAATTCGAATTTTCATCAACGATACTATAATAATGTTATTAAAACTCTAATGCCAAAAGCTAAGCTTAAAACATATGTTAGAAATAAAAGGAATTTGTAGGATCCCTGGTTATTTTATTAAGAACTGACGCTCCAGTAGAATAATTTCGTTTAGAGAGAAGACATTTTACTAATTCATAAACAATTCAAATATACATTGCTGCAAATTTTTAAAAAATCTCCTGTCTTAGTGCCGATTCTTTTTGAACAAAATTCTTCGATATATCACACAATTTATTATTAGTGTTGATTACAATTATCATGTTTCTTCATGATTAAAATTAGAAATAGAAACATATCATGACCAGACAGATATGCCCATATATAATTTAATAATTAATATTATGTAAAGTTTACTTAAATAATAATTATTTAATATTATTATTTATTTTATTCAAATAAAATAGCATTAATAATAAAATTATATATGAGTACATCAATATGAGTGAAATTCACAGTTTCAAAAAGATATATACAGTCACTTTATTACAAAAAATTACTTCTGGGGTAGTTATATAAATTATTATTGTTAATTTCTGAACATCTTGGTTGCAGTCTTACACTTTCATAAACTTAGATACCTAAAACTTACAAAATAGAAAGGAACAGTGTTATCAACAAAAAATAAAACATTGTCGCTCACCCTATACTTAAAAATTCTCTATCGATACTGTTAGGCTGTTTATTGCAATAATTAATGGAATAAAAAGTTTCTTGGCTTTTGGTGCTAATAATTTAATATAATTATTTATTTCATTCAAATAAAACAGCACTAATAATAAAATTGTATATGAGTACATCAATATGAATTAAATCCACAGTTTCAAAAAGATACCTACAGTTATTTTATTACAAAAGTGTTATTACTTCTGGAGTAGTTATATAAATTATTATTGTTAATTTCTTTATATCTTGGTTGCAAGGTATCTAAACCTTACAAAATCGAAGGGAACAGTGTTATTAAGCACAAAAAAAAGATTATCGCAATAATTAATCGAATAAAACGTTTCTCGGTTACTTAGGTCAATAATTTGTCATATAATTTTTTTTTATATTTTAAAGTCTCCTTTTACCAACTATGGGTTTATCTGGACTGGGCCTAAAGGTTAACGTGATCTCCGAACTACGGTCCTCAGCATTAAGCCTACTGACTGGCGAGAAACCGACTGTAGAAGTCATCCCAGAAGACATCCGATCTTACCCAGCCTGGTTACTGGCGTGACTGGGATCATTTTCCTTGTCGGATTTGACACTCTTGCCTAGAACATTCATAAATTTTTAGCAATCACAAACATAAATTTACGACCATGCTCCAGCAGGATTCGAACCCGCGGCTATCGCAACAGTAAGAAAACCGTCACATCGCCTTTACCTCTGCGACTGTACTATCAATTTATTACAAAAATTTTATTACTTCTGGGGTAGTTATATAAATTATTAAGCTTAAGCTTACATAAACTAAGGTATCTAAAACTTACAAAATAGAAGGGAACGGTGATATTAACAAAAAACAAAAGATTGTCGCTCACCCTGTATTTAAAAATTCTCTATCGATACCGTTAGGCTACTTATCGCAATAATTAATCGAATAAAAAGTTTCTCGGTTACTTACGTCAATAAGTTGTCATATAATTCGATATATATTACTCGGTAAAGTGACAATTCCCCTTGTACCGCGTCACCCCCGCCCACTGGCAGCCGTAGGGGCCCGCTATCAAACGGAATAATTTATCAGTTCGACGCATTGTTCCCCAGGCAGTGTTCCAGAGAAGTATCGGGGGATTTTATTTACGTCATACGAATTTAGTTTGGTGACTGAAGAAAGTCGTCACACGCCGACGTTTTGATTACCGGGACGTGGCATCAATATATAAAAACCGACGAAATGTATTATGCGCATTGCCTTAGGTGGCGGTGGCAGTTTCTCTATTTGTTCGTGGATGTCCTGTCGAGGCCCCTGCAACGAATAAAATGTTACGTTAGCATAAACCAACGAAGAACTATTCAACAGATCGTCTTGACTAACTGAAAATGTATAAATATTAAAGAGCAAACTATATAAAGAGTTGATCACCTGTTGGTATCATTTTAATAATGGTAATGGTAATGATTTATTACACTGAAACGTTTTTCCATCATTTCTGTGTTATGTTTAATATTATACACTTTAAATCTATCTATTATATCTCATTAGACAAGCAATCTTAATTTACATATTAATTTATTATAATTGTTCTGTTGTACTTAAAACATTATATTGTTGAGTGGAACAGCCGTGGAACGTACCTATATGTGGTGCAAGTTCCGGAATGCACCCGCAATCACGCAAACAAACGCCCGGGGACTGTTGATGAGATGGGGATCCCAACCTGAGCGAGGAGTTTTACGGGATCAGCTGCCATCGGAGCTGTAGCAGGACGTCGTTCGTCTTGAGGCGTTTAGCTTTGTTTGAGGGTACCTGTAAATGTGTTACGTGTCCCGTTTCGTGATGCGAGGGTGCTCATGTGTTGCTGGTATACATGATCGGCTTCTGTGGTTTTCGTCCATCAGGCTAGTCTCGTGGGATGTCGTCGACCACGTGATGTTGATGGGTTCCGTTCCTCGTGCTATCCTTCCATGCACGTGTCAAGCACCTGTCGAGTGGCTTATGTTGAGTTGATTTACCTGTTAGGCACTTTGATCACGTCGGGGTCACCAATTGTAGGAATGTTCGTCGGGTCGGTCGATCGGTCGAAATGTGTGGCTGCCGTTGCGATTATTTGTCAGAACACTCACTACTATATTTGGAAGGAATTTGCACGGGAACTAAAAACACTGGTTGAATCGAAGTTGTTTATTTTAACTTACGAGTAATACATGTGGTCGATGGGAGGATTGACAGGATATTAGGTTAAGGTGAAGGAAGTACGGTAGCGCTGTGGAAGTGGTACTGTTACAGGGGGACGGTGATAAGAAAAAGAGCGAGACGTTGTCGTGATGGTCTTTTATACCCTGGAACTTGCATGGTACCAATCCACCGGCGTTGCCAACCTTTGTAGTTGTTGATGGTGAATTGGTGGTGGCCTAAAGGGTCGTGGCGGTCGCCACAGTTGCAATTAAATTAGACTACTTAAACTAAAGTTACAAGGAATTTTTATACACTAGGAGACTAGAAGACTAGAAGAGGAGATACAAAGCGACAATGAGATATAACACTCCACAGCTTATAGTACCTTTGTTTCTGCCCAAATTTCCATGGTAACCCTCTAGGAAATAGTTTTCCAAATTTTGATGGCTCCATATTTCAATACTTCACGGCTAAAAAACTTAGTTCCTTTAATTGGCCTTTGGTGGCCGTTCACCCTCAACTGCAAGCTTCTATCCAAATTCCCATAGACTATGTTAATTCACAGCAACTTTAGCTGTCCCTTGGTGGGTTTACGCATTGAACTGAGATTTATTTGTCGGTAATGCACGGACTATGGTAGTTTTTCAAAGATTGAATTTTTTTCTTGGAATAGTTTATAGCTAGAGGGCTTTGATCAGCTTCAATCCACAATTTAGGTTTTAAGGTTACACACTTTGGAGATGCGATACTTTTGTTTGAACTCCATTTAAATACATCAAGAAATGCTTCAAGTAACTACGGAACGATTGTTAACTTCCGACTAACCTCTGCAGTTCTTTAATTTTAAGTTTGATCTACTCTGATTTTTATGTCACGTGATATTGTTACGAACAATCATAAAGAAGTGAATATACATCCATAATAATACTATAAAATACAAGGTGTTTCAAAATAAATATTAGTAAAAATGTTTTATATTTGCATAGATATTCAATGCTTCGCATTTTAACACAAATATAGTTTTAGAACTGCACCCCTATAAAACTCCTCAATTAGTGGAAGAACTGATACCACTAGATGCCAGTCAGAAGCTTAAATTTGTAGATCAGGCAATTTTTTAACGAACATCTTGGGTTCACGTTGGTTAGTCAAACTGCAACTATTGAGTGTTTAAGTGAGTGCCCAAAACACGAACCTTTACATTTAAAAAATATATATTTTTTCTTACATCTTCCCAAATTATATGCTTTAATAAGTAATAAACATATTGTCAATAGACAGCTTCCTTTATTTTTAATCAATTCACTAATTGTAAACTTTAACCTTGTACTGTACTTGTGTTTTAAACGTTGTTGTCATATATATATAAAACTGTATCCCATATATTTTGAACCACATCTCGTATAGAAAGATAACTTTAGTAAAATATTTTTGTAGGTTGTAAACAAACAAATAATTGTTTTGAAAGTTAAAAAAGTTAAATAGAATTAATGGGATGTAAGAATAATAGACGATACTTTGACTAGATAAAATGTACTACTAAGATTTGCCCTAAATCGAATACAACATATAACATTAATTATCAACGACACCCTTATGCTATAATGACTGCAAATCTGAAGGTAAAGGTGAAACAAACAGGGAAAACTGATTTATTTTTATAAAAGAGTACAGGTAAATAAGTTATTGTTCTGTAAAAATATACTAAAAATATATAATATACAATATATATGTGTGTATATATATGTGTGTTTATATATGTGTATATATATATCTATATATATATATATATATATAATAGAATATGACTTATTATGTCCCAATGTTTCTCAATATTTATTTACTTAGTAAACACAATTACAACACTTTCAATTATTAAAATGTGCATTTAAATTAGTATTTAACTTAAAATATTTCATAAAAAATTAATTATAACTTTTCAAAATACTAACATTGCTGGTCTTTGAATAAGTTCACAGCCCTTAAGAAAGTATTAACAGTTCTTTTACTATTGAAACATATGTTTGATTTTTCCTTTTTAGTTCCATAAAGCTAAAAGGTTACCAGAAGAGCGGTTGTTCCCTCAGACTATTACTTGAAGTAAATGAAAATGCGCATATGCTAAATAAAAATTACATTCTGTTTACTGTGTGCTGGAACTATCGTAGTAGTATCTACTTTTCATCGCCAGTCGTTGATACAAGATGTTGAAACAGTTTGTAGCTATTTTTGTAGACAGAATTCATATTGTAGCATTTTCCGCCCTTTTGGATCTTCAAATGGTTTATTTGAGAGTTTGAACTAACACCTAATATACAGGTAAAAAATTAAAATAACAGTAAATATGTTAATCTCTTAATATTTGTAGTTTCACCTAAAGACTAAGTCGAATTGTTTATATAAAACTGTTAATAATCCTGTAATAATATAGTTCCGCACCTGTAAATGGTTTTCGGAGCTTTATAACGACTACATTCCGTGAGGCATTTTATTAAACTGTCTCCATTTTTTTTAATGTGTAATATTAGAAACATTAACAACAGAACGTTGCTGCACCATAACCAATAATTTACAAACTTTCTAGACACACGGCTCAACCTAATTTAAATCCGTATAATGATCTATTTCATTAAAATATACATCGCCGTCGTATAACTGCACCTCAATCACTTATTTTTATTAGGCCACTTAGACAATGCTAATATATTAGAGTATTTCGCGAGACATAAAATTTATTTCGAAATAGTTATCCGTCATTACCCCTTTCTGGTGTAAATAAAGCCCGCGGTTACCTTAAAAGCGGATTGATTATCTCGATTAAATGATAATTCAATGACAGTTGGTAGATGGACGTCATAGGCTTTTATAATACGCGGCGGGCACGAGAAAAAACAACACGAGTACATCAAGGAAAAAAGGTTTATGCTGCTTGTCTTCCGAACAAATTCATGAGGTTTCGATTTTATATGAAATATCTTTCTGAGGCCGTAATGTTAACGGTGAAATATTTTTATGTAAACACTTGACAACATCTGCCACTTTATTATCCTCTAACAAATATTTATCTATTATTTTGTAATATAGATTTTGTAATCGAAAATGTATGGTTCTTAAGAATGGCTTGTTATGGTTATTGTTGATTATATAATGTCAAGCCGTATGTAAAATAGTGTTAAGTGTGGTTTGCTATAATGAACTGAAGATCAACTGAACTTATATGTTTTAGAATTGTCAGTAAAATAATGAAATTGCAGCTGGTGTAGAAAATAGAATGCAAACAGAACTTGACTTTTATGTACAATTATATTACAAGTAACAAAGCATAAAATTTGATAATCACAATCACGTCATTATGTATTATTTCTCTATATTATGCTTTATTTTATCAAGACATTTTAAGTTATATATATTTCATTCTTATTATTTAAGGTGTTTCTTAAGGAATTTTGCTGCTTAGTTTTGTTCAGAACATTATCACAACATTGGAATAGAAATAAAGCACTACAATATTATGAAAACTTATAGAGTGTAACCATAAGAGAGAATATATTTTATTTAAAACAATTATACAACTTATGCATAACTTATAACTTGATTGATATTGATAGATATTAAGTTCAAAAGTTGATAGATATTATTTCATTTTACTATTAAATAAATAAATCATATTGTATTTTCATCAGTTAATTACAAAGCTTCAATTATATAGGCTTCAAATATGGAGAATCAAACCAGTTAGTAATCCAACGTTGCCAAAACCAAGTAGTTAGTTTAATTACCATGGCTTATAGCTACGTAACCTACGAAGATCTACACGATGATCTCGAAATCAAATGGGTTGGCGAAGTTATCCAAAATATCTACCTAAATCATGAAATAAGGATACTAAACGTTGAAGTAATGCGGCCACTGGGCAACACGCTAAAAGTGAAAAGACTGAAGGGCACTCCGCATTAATTTGTTGGGTGTATAAGTTTTCATTTTAAACATTAGCTGAATGTCGAAGATGTTGAACACGGGCGGGGTGCCAGCAGCGACAACTAGAACACGATAGCGAATAGCTGGCAACCCCGGGACGTTTATCTGGGATGTTACTGAAGGGTATTTCGATCATTCAGTAACCGACCATCGTTTGGTTTAGACGTACCACCATTTTATCTCTTTTGTATTTTCCACATTTTTATATTACTTCAATAAATAACGGTCACGGTCAAAATAATAACGGTCAAAATGTAAACAGCACTGTTTCACTTGGTTTTACCTCCATTCACCGAGCTATATCAATTAAAAAATTATATTAAACTTACATATGTAAGACCAATTATAGTATATTTGTTATAAACTTTAAACAAATTTTATACCATTTGTTCAAAGAGTAATTCCAAATTTCAAGATATTCTATTTTTTATAGTTTTCGAAACGAATGTGTTACTATAAGTTGAAAAAACTAATCAATTATATATGAATATTTTGCCACATTTCTAATAAAACCCTTATTCGACCACTGTAGAACTTAAAATTTCTAAACGTAGACAACTGAAAACTCGCTAAATTCCAAGTGATTTTCACAAGCCTCGTTTGATGAAGCCTAACATCATTAAAATAATTTTGTAGAAACTGAAACAAATGGTAAGTTAATTGTGACATTTTATTTGTCTGCCTGGGCTTCCTAGGCCTGCCTTATCACCTTCCTGTTATCAAGGTAGGTTTTCTACTGGTACTTGTTAAAATGTTCTTGTGATGCTTGTTAACCACAGCGATTCACAAATAGGAGCTCCGCCCATTACCTTCGTCACTGTTAATTCATATGGAATGTAAATCCAGTTGTGTTTCACAGCTTCCTTTAGTAAGTAGTTTTATGTAAATGATTCGAAATTTTATGGAAGTTTTTTTGTCTAGTAGCGATGTCATGAAATGAAATATGTGTACCTTAATATATTTAAGAATTTTATCGACATTTATAACTTTTAAGTGACTAACCAACAAGAACGAGATTCACGCTCTATTTATCCTTTCTTAGAATTAAGAAAGAAAAATATAACAAAAACGAACTTCTCTATTCTTTATTTTCAAGGAGCAATAACTTTGAACTAGCTTTTCTCAACGAATAAAACTACCTTTATATTTAACATGATTTTGTGAAATATTACCTTTCAAACACTATAATATTACTCGACTAAATAAATGCGACAAAATATTATAATGCTATAAACGATTGTAAAGGCCGTCCTATTAGGAAAAACCAAAATTAGTTTTTCCTCAACCCTATATAGCATCAGTATGTTAACTCCAAAAGTAATCAATCTAAACTAAAATATGACTGAGGAACCAAAACACATTTCAACCTCTTTTAAACTACTCATGATGCATTTCGATGATGCACTCGAAGCTTCATGATTTATAAGATGTTCTTCATGTTGATCACAAATTGCCTTGGATATTACTGCTGAAGGACACCCCCGCTGAGAATATCATCCTAAAAAAACAACCTGTAAAATTGTTATAACGAACAAGAAAAAAATCTAAATCGTATTCGTTTTTTTTTTTGTAACAAGGATGTCTTCTTCACAAGTCGAACCTACATCTTTGTTAGAAATAGGTCCGTCCTTATTAAATCCTAAGCCAAACAGAAATTAATTCAACGTATTAAGCCCATTATAAAGTGATTTAAACTGGCTCTTTTGTTGCGAATAGCGAATGCGTGAACTCCTTGAAAGAAATTCCTATTCTCTCACAAAGTGGTACAAAAGATGCGACTGATCGGCAGCATAATGGATTTTAGAATGTGAATGGGAGATTTAAAAATAGGGTCGTGGTCATGAGCGTGTCTTGGGATTTCGGTAGCGAGGATGATGGGGTGTTTGCGACTTAAAAGATTTGTGCACATACTAGTTTTGTATTATGTATGCTTGTATGAGTATTTCGTTTGATGAATGTGTAATGTATTTTTAATTATCAACAGTTGTTTGTTTTTCTATTATTAAGATATTATTTTTTGAGGTACTGTCTCTTGAATGGATTCATATACTATTAAGCCAAGGCAATATCTAACCAAACAAGTGATGACAAAATAGGATTATAGATATGGCGAATTGGTAAGCATTTTTGTGTAGGCGTTTCCAGATCAAGTTTCCTCTTGTTTAACAACAATTTTGTTAAAGATAATAATTATCCATTTTCATGTATTATACGGTCCTAACATGTGGTTTTATATCGGGCAAATATTAAAAATAAAAACGTATTTAAATACAAAATATAAGTCAAATATTAAGATATGACAACAGCAAGACTGGAAACTCCTGTATTGCTATTAATTTCACAAAATATTTTTGATGAAGTCACTACCGTTCTCAACTATCACAAATAACACTTCAATTGAAAAGTCCCCAGCCTGACACATAAATGGCGCTACTAGAATTAAATCCATATATTTTTTGTTGGCCCTAACCCTCAGAAGATGCATGTATAAATTTGACAGCTGTCGGATCATTGGTGTGAATTATAACATTTTGAGTGAGGCAACTTTTGTTATTGTGAAAAAAATGGATAAAAAGGAATTTCGCGTGTTGATAAAATGTAGCTTTTTGATGGGATAAAATACAGTTGAAGCAAAAATTTGGCTTGATGCCGAGTTTCCGGACACTGGCACAGGAAAATCAACCATGAAGGATTGGTATGCTAGGTTCAGACATGGTAAAATAAGCACCGGAGACGGTGAACGCAGTGGACGCCCAAAAGAGGTTGTTACCGACGAAAACATTTAAAAAATCCACAAAATGATTTTGAATGATCGTAGATTGAAATTGAATGAAGTGCAATAAAGATATCAACTGAACGTGTACATCATATCATTCACGAATATTTGGGTATGAGAAAGCTCTGTGGGTGCAGTGGGTGCAACGCGAGCTCAGTATTGACCAAAATCAATTTTAGACTTTAAAACATGAAATAAGTTTACCAATTCATAGTAAGGTTGAAGAAATACATCCACTGTATAAGGCGCACGTAATCAGAAGATTGAAGAGGACCAAACCACATGAACTTATATAGCCTATGAATGTGTAATCCCAAGTTTCACTTAAGTCATTTAAATTATATTTAATTTGGAAGTACACTAGTATTTCCTACATTCGTCCTTCCCGTATATTGATTCAATTAGCCAATTCAACTGGCTAATTCCAGAAATGTCGGTATATACTGCCATTCCAATGAACTTACTTGCAGTCAAATGTATAAGAAGATATATTAAAAGCCTTTAAGGTTGATTTTTAACATAAAAAATTTCAGAAATCGCAGCGAGCAAACCAAATACTCATCGCCACAGTAATCACACCATTTTTGATAAACCAGCACGGTTTCAAATAACATTTGATAAACCAGCACGGTTTCAAATAACATTTGACAGAGCAATATGTTCCATAAACGCCTTCCTTTCAAACTGGTCATAGTATGACTTCATTGAATAACTATTATTTTAAAGCCGTCTATTAGGAAAAACCGCAATTTCTTTTTCTACAACTTAATATATTATGAAAACAGCGAATATCTCTAAACCGTTCCCATTTACTATATAAACTTAAACCACAGAGCTGTCTATAATTTCTTTTGTACACCTAACTAATAAAATTAATAGTCTAGACAGACATCATACAATTTCTAATAAAATTTAACCAACTAGATTTTATATCCTCACACAAACTTATTATGGGTACCACTACGTTATTATTTTCAGAATTATTAGATTCGAACCTATTTTATATTGTATATTCGTCCTACCTGTATATTGATTCAACTGCAATAAGACAATAGTAATATATTACTTTTATAAATTAAGATTGTATTGTACCCACCATAATGTTTTACTAAAATATTTACACCGGTTACAACAGAACTTGTATGGATATAACAAACACATCATCACTTAGAATATAATTATCTAATTTTCCATCATTCAATGATCACAAAACTCTAACAGGACATCAATGAGTCATGTATGTTTTATAAAACTCCATCAGATACACTTTATAACGACATATTTCATGAATATTAGGTCCAATCATGACAATACAAATCAACCTGGTAAAAATAACGTTTTTTTATCGGCTATAATACAAACGATCGTTTTATCCGCCAGATATGAATAACACGATTTAATTAATACGAACCGAGACATAAATCATAAAAAACATCAATAACAATGACAAAAACTGGTGTTGTTCCAAACAGACACGAACCAAAACAACACTCGGCCAAAAATAAACAACGGTTGCCGAAATATGACGCGCTTCATATTGCCGAGACAATGCACGAAAAACAAAAACGACGACATATGGCACCTGTCATCTTTTCGAGTTTAAAAATACTCATGTAACATTTTAAAATTGGGTTGTCGTCCGGCAATAATAGACTAATGGAAGTCTATAACATCAGTGTCGGAAATTATACATTAAATCTAAAAATATCGGCCTGCTGCCACCATAATGATTTCGATCTGGACGATCGGATACGATATTTTGACGTTATTGTGGAGCGCGCATCGAGTAGATCAGAGAGAAACGGCGGAAGGAAGTTGTAGAAGCCGCTGTCTAACAAACAGCGAAACTTTATTCCATTTACTATAATTAATAATGGAAACTTTCCTTCGTCTCTCAGATCTTGGACAAACAATTTTGTATTTTCAAGATCCTTCATGAAAATTGTTAACATTAAATATAATTATTTTGTTTCAAACGTTATATATTTTTTATTAAAACACAACATGGCACATATAATACAACTAACTTCTCCCATCAATTCTAATATACAGACTGTAACGACCTCGAGGCATGTCGAATTTTACATCGTGGAATAACGGTCAACAAAGTACCCAGAAATATAATCCCAGATGTTGAACACGGGCGAGGTGCCAGCAGCAACAGAACTAGAAGACAACTAGAACACGATAACGAATAGCAGGAGAACCCCCGAGACGTTTATCTGGGATGTTATTGAAGAGTATTTCGATCATTCAGTAACCGACCATCGTTTGGTATAGACGTGCCACCATCGACTGTCCAAGCCTCGTCTCCAGGTAACACCGCTGCCATGCGTTTTGTCTATTTTGTAATTTCTACATTTTTTATATTACCAATAAATAACGGGCACATAATGTAAACACTACTGTTTCACCTCCATTCACCGAGCCATATCAATTTACCCTAAACAGACCTTAACATTTGATGGATGTACTCCCACATGTTTACTCCACTTACATAATTATTTAAAATAATAAATAATATATATATATATATATATATATTATACATATATATATATATATATATATATTTAAAGTCTCCTTTTACCAACTATGGATTTATCTGGACAGGGCTTAAAGTTTAACGTGAGCCCTCGGCCCTCGTGGTAACCACGGTCCTCAACATTAAGACATTACCGACTGGCGAGTGACCAACTTTAGAGACCATCTCGGAAGACATCCGGTCTTACCCAGCCTCGTTAATGGCATGATTGGGATCATTTTCCTTGTCGGATTTTACACTCTTGACTAGAACATTCACAAATTTTAAACACTTGCAAACATAAATTTACCACCATGCCCCAGCAGGATTCGAACCCGCGGCTATCGCAATAGTAGGAGGACCGTCCCATCGCCTTTACCAGGTCGCCACCAAGCCGGCCGGAAGTTTCCATTTATGAATCGTTGCTCAAACCAATGGAAATCGAGACATTTTTAAATTAAGAACGATACAAATGAGCAAATACTATTGTACTGGAAACCAGGAAAACCCCACAAATTGTTGTAATTCCCACATTGCGGCCAAGGAAAACACCATTAATTATTTGATGCAAGTGGAAAGGTATTGTTCATCACGGTCTGTTCGAACCTAGTCAATCATTAATCGACTCACTCTGTGTTCTGCTGAATAACTTGTTATTGTGAGTTCTTGAATATTCTTGAAGAATATCAGTAGGCATTCAATTATGCTCTTGTTATTTACTACCAAATATTCAAATATGTAGTTTTAATATTCCAGACCTGTATACCTTACATTCCAATTTAAAGATTTGCGCTTTCGCCATACTGTCATGTATACAACTTAGCAAATATCCAGATTATTGACTATATAATTGTTGAAAAATATACGTTCTTATGTAATTTTAGGATGAAGGAGTATTTATATAACACTGAATTATATTTAGCAAATGTTACAGGTCTGCCTAACTATATACAAAATCTCAAATCGTTTTTCATGAAGAATATTTTCAGGAATATAATAACAATTTTATATTTTTTAAAGCCTTAAAAATTATAGCTGTTTTGTTGTTGATATTTCTTATATTTTCTCGTGTCTTTATGTAGTGTAACAGGTCAATTGAAAATTTCCCGAGCTACCATAGTAAAATACATTTTTTTGACAAAATTAGTTCTTGTTATTCAACATAATTCCCTTCAAGGGTGATACACTGACTATAGCGACCATCCAATTCTTCGATGTCATTTTTGTAGTACCATTTGTCTTTTGCTTCAATATAGGCCACAGTTTCGGCGATCATCTCTTGATTCGACGAAAAGTTCTTACCAGAGAGCGTTCTTTTGAGACCTGAGAACAGATCTGGAGAATATGGTGGATGAGGAAGCAATTCAAGCCCAATTTATGGATTTTTGCCATCGTTTTCACTGACATGTGACACGGTGCATTGTCTTGGTGAAGCAGCACTTTCTGCTTCCTTAAATGCGGCCGTTTTCGGCGATTTCGTCCTTCAAACGGTCCAATAACGCTATGTAATAGTCGCTATTGATGGTCCTTCCTTTTTCAAGATAGTTAAGGAAAATTATTCCATGCGCATCCCAAAATACAGACGCTATAACCTTGCCAACAGAATGGTGCGTTTTCTCACGCTTTGGATCGGGTTCATCGTGTGCAATCCACTCGGATGATTGTCAAAAGTGTGCTCGCGCGGTACCCACTCTGCACAGAGCTTTCTCATGCCCAAATATTAGTGAATGATATGATGTACACGTTCAGGTGATATCATTAAAGTGTCTGCTATTTCATTCAATTTCAATTTACAGATACTCAAAATCATTTTGTGGATTTTTAAAATATTTTCGTCGGTAACAACCAACCACTCTCATTTCATCTTTGGGCATCCACTGCGTTCACCGTTTCAGTGCTCATTTCATCACGTCTAAACTTAGCATACCAATCCTTGATGGTTGATTTTCCTGGGGCAGTGTCCGGAAACTCGGCATCAAGCCAAGTTTTTGCTTCAATTGTATTTTTTCTCTTCAAAAAGCAATATTTTATCAACACGTGAAATTCCTTTTTCCCCATTTTTTTGACAATAACAAAGTTGTTGTAAAAGTTATGTAGGAATGTTCGTCTGGTCGGTCGGTCGGAATGTGTACCTGTCGATGCGATTATTTGTCCGAACACAAGCCTGTTTCAATTGACCTGTTATATACTAATATATTTTTTTAATTTTTCTGTCCTCTTTACAGGTAGAATTATTGTAAGTTGATAAATCTAACTACTGTTAACAACTACGCGACATAAATAAATAAATGTCTCCGATACGTAGCTCTTTTTTTCTAAACTACGAAGGCAGACGTCGTCGTACTTAACGCGCCCGATGATTAAATGGCGTCGAAAAAGCAGCACACAGACCCGCATCGATCGCCGCTACCGATTATCCCAATTAACCGAGACCCGGAACACGCGAACAAATTGGAACCGGTGTCGATTGACTTTTATTTCCGACCTGACGGCGTCTATAACGGGGCGGCCGACCGCCAGACGCTTCCTCGCCGCCCAACAATGGAACCGAAACGGCTCACGGACGTGGGAGGTCCTCCTCCAGTTCCCATCGGGCCGGTATGGAAAGGCTCTCGAGACCCTTGCTCCTGCTACAGCGGGGATTTCGGATTAATGGGAACGGTGAAGTGGAGGACCGCGCTTGGAGAGGCCGTCGATAATTGTTTCGGTTATTTTCCCAGCCGATGAAGTGAAACGGAGCGGTGAACAATTCATATATTTGTTATCCAGCATTCATAACGCTGCAGGATATGTCTTGCATTTACACAGTTCGAATATTGTTCATTTGAATCAAGAACAATTCCTTCACATATGTATATAGTCGCATGTAACGTAAGGAACTAAATGAGACAGTAATGCATTATATTTCAAGCGATAATTATCGCTTATTCGTAATAATAGTTGGTATTTTGCTTCATTGTTGATAGTGGTAATATAGGAAGAATTCAATCCTAAATAATTAGCGTTGGGAACTATCGACTGAAAACAGACGAAACAGTCGCTAGTCCCAAAACAGTCGAAACAGTCGATAGTCAAAAAAATTGCGACTGAAAATAGTAATTACTATTTTCAGTCAAATGCACGATTCGACTGTTTTTTTTCATTCGTGATGTCAGACGAAGATGTACGAATTCTTGTCTGTATAAAATCTGAGATAGAAAAGGACGGAGATAAATGCTTGAACCAGTTAATTTTAAATGTCTTTATATTCTCCAATGGTACTACAAGTAAGACAGTGATGTATATATATTCATTCACGTGATAACCTTAAAAAAGAAAAGGAAAACAAAACTACTAATTTCCTAATTTCTATTATCATGTAATAAATAAAATAAATTTAAAGGCAGTAGGATTACTTTTATACTGAATATTCTGTGGATGTGTAAAAAGGAATGGAATAATAACTCCACAAATGTTTTATCGTGTTTTAATATATTAATTGCTATTTTTAAATAACAGCATAATAAATATAAATAGTACAATACAACTTAAATAAACCCTAAAAACAAAAGATTTTCCATAACCATAACTACTAAATAAAATGTACAATGTATACCTAATCATTAAAAAATCTAATCCATGATGAACCTGAAAATGATCGTACACTAACTACCACACCCTTTTTAAATATAAGTTTTATTTACTTTTGAATGGAAATATTTTTAAATTACTGTGTATTATCATGTTCAATTTTTCTCTCGTGAGGCGATTTCTTCGATCTTTAAGAAGCACATAAAAGCAAATAGTCATATCATTTACAACAGCTTCTTCAAAAGGTTACCATGTATCAAGAGGATTGTTCCCTCTCCTGTGTGTATTAACAATCTCAAACTACCACTCCCTATGACATGTTCCATTTTTTTATATGGTTTGTAAGAATACACTTATACGTTACATAAAACAACTTCGTGTGGTTGGGTTTGCTTCTATCTCCTTCTTCCACGTTGCTGTAATTAGCAACCTTATTTAATGTTTTACGACAAAATCTTGGATCACTTCATCTTGGAGCTCTTCGTTGATTACGTAGCGATAAACATTGGCAATTATTCGTAGAATTTTGTTTTAGGTGCATTGTACTGAGTCCAAATTAGCTTTATGATTGACTAATAAACCAATCTCTTTGATTTTAAGTGAAGTTGAGAGTATCTTCCCACAAACCAGCATAGTTTGACTTTGAGTCTAATTTGCTCCGCTTTCTGTCTAACATGATGTTTCCAATTTTACCTACCATCAAGATATATTATGATGTCTGAAGATGTGTTATTGTATTTGTGTATTTGGCTGATTTTTCCTAAAAAATTGGGCATCCATCAAGTGATATAATTTGGTTTTTGTCATTTCGCCGGAACGCAAAACTAAGGTCCATCTTAATGAAGAAATGAAAGAAAGAAATGAAGATATCAAGAAACGAAGAATGAAAGACCTATCTAGGTCTTTTGCCATGATAACTGTGTCATCGGTAAATGTTCCAAGTCCGGTCTCTTTTGTTGTTGCGATAATAGAAGTAAAGAACAATTACAGGAGTGGTCCCTATAGCGAAGCCATAGGTTGAGAACGCTTCTTTATGCCAAACTCTAAATTTCCTTTCAAAATAATATGATTCCAACAGTCGAACACATCGGCTGAAAAGCTCCGGGCTTAACAAATAAATGGCGCTAGTTTTTTACATTCGCCGTTTTTTCAGTCAGTACTAACATTCATAATTTGTTGATTGTGCTACGAATTACACTACATTTGTTATTTTCAAAACCATGGTTTAAAAACAATTTCGTGTTTTAATTTTACATTGCTTCCTGAGAGGAAAAACTATCGCTCAAGCGAAGCAATGACCTAAAAAGTGTTATAAGGACCACACTCCGCCAGAAACAACAAAAAACGTTGATTTGCTGACTTCAAACTTGGTTGTAGAGGCACCGATGATGCAGTGGAACCTTCAAAACATTTAAAACATCTACAAAATCGTTTTGAATAATCGAAAAGTGAAGTTCGTGAGTTAGTTAACATCGTAGAGATATCAAAAGAATCGTGTTGGTTTTATATTTTATGAGCATTTTACTATGAGAAAGTTCTGTTAAAAATTGGTGCCATGTTTGCTCACTGTTGACCAAAAACAAGAACATGTTGATGAATCTGAACAGTATTTGGCCATGTTTAAACGTAACAAACCAGAATTTTTGCGTCGATATGTGACACTGGATAAAGCATGGATCAATCATTTCACTCCGGAACTAAAAGGAACGTCATCGACCAGCAACTGGTGACAACAGGCCTATTTTGAGGTAAAAGATGAATCATTCTACAAAAGTGGTATTGAAATATTAGGACGGCGCTGGAATTTTTTATGGCTCTTGATAGAGGATACGTTGATGAATAAAGCCAATTTTAAACAAAAAAATATCGTGATTATGTAGTGTTATATATTTTAGAATTTATAATAAAATATTAAAATTTAATAAATGTAGACCTTTTTCGCCATAAATAAAAATATGAGGGTTTTCGGAAAAAAAACCTCGTACCGTTATTAAAACCTTTTATTCGTAAAGTGAAACGAAACCCCGGCCGACTTTTTAATTAGTCTTTTCCAGCGGGGCTGTTCGCTTCCACCACATCTGTTTCAACTTAAGTAAGTGTTTTATTACCTGAGGAGCCCACGCCTTACGCCTTAGTTGTGGCCATTTTTCATTATTAACGTCAAGAAATTATTGTTTTCATTTACTCGGGCCCGGTTGTCTTTCCTATTCCTAGAATAATTGATAGTCGTTTGTGTTCATATCGAATTTTAATACGTAGCTGATATATGCATGCATATTTTAGCTGCGAATGTATTTTTCAAAGATCGTCGAAAAGTATCAAGGCACACCATTATTTTTATGTACCGTTCGAAATCATAGTTATATGCTGTTTAGTTGGTATGCATTAGCATACATTTATTTATTTTTAACAATCGTTGCTGCATCAACGGGAATGGCTTTGAGATAAGTAGTTAATTGAGAACATAAAACAACTTGAAAGGTAGTTAATACGTTATTTTTATTTTAAATATATATACAGCTTGATAATGTTAATAATAATAATGCATTCAGTATATTTTATTGATAGAAGGGAATGTTTTTCTTCAAGATTCTTATTGAATAATTTTACTATAGCTGGGAAAGAGCATTTTAGAAACAACATTAAAAAATAAGAACGAAAAATTCTCAATGAAAGCATTCTGAACACGATTAATTTTATAATAGATCTAATAAAAATTCCATTATTTGTTTAAGACAATTCCATTATGCCTCTTTTATAGAAGCTGTTAAAAAGTTCTTACTATTGATGGTATGTTCATCAGATGGTACGCACTTGTTGCCGGGTACGAAGTATAAGGTCTGAGACAAGAACATCCTGACCAAGCTTTTAGAGCTCATGACGAGTCACTATATAGGTTCGTAACTTCATATTGTCTTAATAAAGCACAATTTTGATCCTATTAACCAAAATTTATCGCTTCTAGGAAATTACCATCTTAATGTTTGAGATAATCCAATATTTCGCAGTGTAGGTTCAAATTATCAACCTTGTCATAGAGAAGCAGCTCATCATAACATTCCTGGCTTAGTTACAGTTTGCGCGGGCTCACCACACTTCACTTGATACTACCGTAAGTGACCTGGTTTTGAACCCCATTCACTACTCGCAGAAAGGGGGCGATTTTGTTACCATTCAGCTACGATACACAGAGAGAAATTCGGTCTATGAGGTTTTCTTTTGGTTTAACTATACATCAAAGTTGTTCTTGTATCTAGCCATTCCCAAATGATTCCAGACGGTATTCTGTGCACTGTTTAATTCTAATTCTTGGAAACAATCCTTTTATAACTACCGAACTCTTCAAAATTTGCATTCCGGACCCTACTGAACTATATTCGAATAACCAAAACTGCACTTAATTAGCTCTTAAAATAGAGTTTTCACTTCTGTCGAAAAAAAAACTGTAAAATAGATCGTAAAATATCCTTGTCGATATCCATTTTAATAAATCCATCCAAATAAATGTATGACAATGTTCTTTGGAATTTGCATCAATAACCAAACATAGCAAGTGTTTAACTTAAGCTACATTCAAGACAAACACTTATACACTATACAAATTCGTCTGGTTTGATCCACTGGCTATACTGTTTCTACATTGCTATGATTACTAACCCTATTTAATGATTTAAAACATAATCTTGGATAACTCCTTAAATCAGTTTTTAGAATTTTTGAAGTTATTATTGATTTTCGTGATAATTTCCACTGAAGAAGGCGAATTTAGAGATATTTCGGGTAGATAGTCAGGTGTTGTATGCATTGTAGATTTCTATATTATTTGGTTGAAAAACCCTACGTAGATGCTGTGCGAATAACTCAGTTTCTTCCACATTCCATCGAACCCATTGATTTTGATCGTTTCGGCGGTACTCGATTATTAACAAACCTGTCAGAAGTATTTTCAGCACAAAAGGTCAATTTTCTAATGAAATCTATCTAGCTGGTAGTATTTTTACAATTTAAAACAATCTACCGGAAAATTATTTATTTATTTTTAAAATACCTAATATAACTACAAACAAAATTAATTATACTATGTATGCTTTGGACGCAAACAACTGTTTTCTTACTTACTATTTAACATTATCGAAATACGAGTAGAACAAAGAAAGACATTTGTAATTTTGTGATTTTGTTTTTGTAATTTTATCCTTAATTCTAAACTATTACTTTAGGAGAATATTCTAGTCTAGACATTTTTAAAAATTGATTTTATTTAATATTTTCAAAGCTAACAGAACAGGTGGGACAAAAGTTCTGCTACCATTTAGATTGCGCGCCATCTTCATTATGTGATGTTTAGCTGAGTTACGCTTTAACCACTGTGTCGCCGAGACGTCCACATTTTATTATAGATAAACATACGCCACAAGAACGAGCAGAAATAGCGACAATATTTATTGAAAATAATCGTTTCGTTATTGCGTCAAAAATATCCAAATGTTTACATGCAAATTTTCAACAGTACAGTATGACGGACATCGCAAAACGCTGAGAATGTGGCTCTGGTGCGCGATAGTGTTGCAGGGTTTCCAGAAACATCAATTCGGAGCCGTGGTTCCTAGTTACACATTTATGCACGCAGTTAAGGCGAATTTTAAATACTAATTTGAAAATGTTCCCATACAAACTTCAATTAGTCCAAAAATTGCTACCGAGAGATCCTGATCAACGAGTTGAGTACTGTAATGCAATCCTAAGGTTGTCTGGTGAAATTGAAGATTTTTCGTCTAAATTGAAAATGAGCGCCTATTTTCTTCTCGCTAGCTACGTCAATAAACAGAACAGTTGGTTTTGGAGGAACAGAGAATTCTCAATTAATTCATGAAATATCATTGTATCTACTAAAAACAACTGTATGGTGTGGTATTCATACTGGACACATCATTGGTCCCTATTTTTTTGAAAATGACCAAGCTGTTCAGTTACTGTTACTGCTGAATGGTACCAAGACATGATTCAAAATTTTCTTGTGCCTGGAAAATGGAATAGCAAGTATTAGAGGACGTGTGTCTTCAGCAAGATGGGGCCACAGCACAAACAGCTCTTTAACAATTCTAGTACTGAATGATTTTTTCCACGGAGACTAATTTCGCAAAGGGACGATTTAGCACGGCCAGCCAGATCTCCGAATATAACAGCAGCAGACTTTTTCTTACGGAATTTTTAAAATCAAAAGTTTATGTGAATAAGCCCCAAACGATTCAACATCTTAAAGATAAATATTCGTCACGAAATAGAAGAAATACAACATCAAGTGCTGCAGGATGTCATGAAAAATGCCTAAAAAAGAGCCGACAATTTCATAACGAATCAGGGTCATCATTTAGCCGATATAATTTTTCAATCATGACGAAAAAAAATGACCAAATAAACCTTTCATGAAAACCAAACTTCCTTATCTTTCCTTTATGCAGAGTTATAGGTAATCAAAATGGTAGCGGTACTTTTTTCCCACGTTGGACTTCTTACATTCTCCTATCATAAGTAAACCTACAACTAAATTGAGATATTTCCTAGTTTAAAAAAAATTCTCGTTTTCGAACCAACATAATTTGATGGAAAAAAAATGTGTTTGACTCTGTGATGCAATTGAAGAGTGTATAGAGAAGGCTCACACTCAATTTCAAGTATATCGGTTCAGTAGAACTTGAAGCATCATGTCAACCGTCTCGAAAAAGTAGATTCGAGAAAAACTATATATTAGAAAACATATACACAAATAAATTTTCAAATACACTATTTAGGGCATGTTCTTAAAGGGTTAATCTTCGAAAATATGCTAGAAAACATTTTTTTTTCACATTTCTAGACTAGAATATACCCCTAATACCTTTCTAAGTAATAGAACTGAAATAAATGACTAAGAAAACGCCATGCGCAAATCGCGATAAAAACGCGTCGGAAATTCTAAAGTAATTTTTCATTTTCCGAACGGAGCAGAGACACATACACACACACGTTTTTACCGAGAGGTCGTTATCATTCTAGCGAGAGACGGGCTTTCTTGTCACGGCTTGCATTGCACTTTTTTCAGCGACTTGTCAATGACGGAGGATCCACCCTGATAAGGTCGGAGTGATTACTGCGTAGTCATTGGCGGAAGAAAATCAATACAGGTCTAAATAAAACGTTCTGGATTAAACTGATATTAAAGAATATCCTGCGTTTTTCGTTCCTTTGTAGCTTAACATTTTATCACTGTAATTTACTAAAACATTTTACAGTTTTTATTAAACGAAAGTCTGAATCAATTACAGATATTCTAAAAAAAAATACAATTGGTATAATGATCCTCAGGTCAAAATAATTACGGGTATAACAAGAATATTTAGGAATATCTTCCAGTAGCATTCGTTATTGCCTATATAATATACACCTATTGGGAACATATTCTTAACAAATCAATTGAAAAGTCCCCGGCCTGATATATAGATCGCGTTACTAGAACTAAATCCATATGTTTTTTAGTTAGCCTTGACCTTCAAAAGATGCGTGTATAAATTAGACAGCTGTCGGATCACTCGTTTCTGAATTATCGCATTTTCAGTGAAACAACTTTTGTTATTGTCAAAAAAATGGTTAAAAAGGAATTTTGCGTGTTGATAATATACTGCTTTTTGAAGGAAAAAAATGGAATTGAAGTAAAATCTTGGTTTGATGGCAAGTTTTCGGATACTGCCCCAGGAAAATCAACGATCAAGGATTGGTATGCTAAGTTTAGACGTGGTGAAATGAGCACTGAAGACGGTGAACGCAGTGGACGCCCAAAAAAGATTGTTACCGACGAAAACATTTAAAAAGCCACAAAATGATTTTGAATGACCGTAAATTGAAATTGTATGAAATAGCAGACACTCTAAAGATATCAACTGAATGTATACATCATACCATTCGCGAATATTTGGGTAGGAGAAAGCTCTGTGCAAAGTGGGTGCCGCGCGAGCTCACCTTTCAACAAAAACCAGAATGAGTTGATGATTCGCAGCAGTGTTTGAAGATGACCAAGCGTAATAAATCCGAGTTTTTGATCTATATGTGGCAATAAATGAAACATGGCTCCATCATTTCACTCCGAAGTCCAATCTACAGTCGTCCAGGTGGACTACACACGATGAACCCGCTCCATTTGAAGAAAAAGAAAGTGCTGATTCACCAGGACAATACACCGTGTCAAAAATCAATAAATTGAGATTCGAATTGCTTCCTCATCTACCGTATTCTCCAGATCTGTCTCCCAGCGACTATTTCCTGTCCTCATATCTCAAAAGAATGCTCGCTGGGAAGAAATTTTCGTCGAATGAAGAGGTGGTCGCCGAAACTGGGGCCTATTTTGAAGCAAAGGACAAATCGTACTACAGAAATAGCATCGAAAGGTTGGAGGCTCACTATAATCAGTGTATCACTCTTGAAGGGAATTATGTTGAATAAAAAACTAATTTTGCCAAAAAATTTTGTTTTACTATGGTATGCCGGGGACTTTTTAAAGGAAAGAAGTTTGAAGTATCTATTCAAAGAAAGATTTTCAACCAAACCTACATAAAACATCATCATATAAAGCATCTAGCCAATCTCCGAAACGGAGGTTGCGGGTTCAATTCACGGCGGGTACAATATATTTTGTTCCAGTTTAGTTAAAACATTTGTCAAATCTGGACTAGATAGCGGACACCAGGGCTTGAAGCGCTCCTTATTTTCTTATATTATATAAAATAACTCCGTAATTTATTAAGTAAACATCTCATACTAAAAGAGAGAAATAAAATATTTTTAACAAAAAAATGAACCGACTTCAAAAAAAAATTAGTAGCTCACTAAACATTAAAATATAACAAACTTAGATTTTTAACACACTAAACACATTTTAATATAGAATATGTAAATAATAATCGTTGTAATAATTCTATAAACATTAATTATTTAACATTATTTAACTCATATACTACACGTATTTTATATTCTACTATATACACACAATTTAGCTTAATACCTACCTAAACCTATTTATCTATTTACAATATTATTTTAACTACTACCAACTAACTACTTTGAAGTCTTATTTATTTTTTGAAGTCGGTTCAATTTTTTTGTTAAAAATATTTCTTATTTTTATATTATTACATTTTGTTAAACTCACAGAAATCTTGAAGCAACCTCACAAAACAAAAATAGTTTCAAAGACACATTACATGAAATTATTTAACACAGACAAATCTGTGTTAAATAAATTAAACTTTACAAATATGTAAACCTTTCTCGAGCAACATTTCTTATATACATATTCAAAATACCGAAAATTATATTGTCATTACTGAATGTCGTTTCCTTAGATAGCGGTAAAACATTTCCATATTGAAAGTTATATTGACCATTTATACGTCGATATTTAATGAATCTTAAAGCAGTACAAGTTGTGTTCATGTCCTTTACGGTAGACATATATAATATAATTCGGACACATTAATAGTTATTAGTACCAAAACGCATGGACCATTATTATTTATACTCACATTTACAAACCAATGCTCACACACACGTAAATGGATATTCGATTGGACTTCGAATATTGGAAAGCCGGATTTCTCGATTTCAATTTTATTAAGTCACGATTTTACATTATTCTATTTTCCGGTGATATTTTTTAGTTACAATTAACTACTCCGAGGTTAGTTGGTCCTTTCGTATGCTAATTAGCATTAGGAAATTGATTGATTAGTAGTTATAAGTTTCAGTTGAGTACTAAATATGTAAATATATGAAATTACGAACTGTGGAAATGGAACCTACGAAATCATCGCTTTTCTATCATTCTGATAGTATTTTTATTCTATAAATAAATAAGTTCTACTCCAGAAAAAGAATGATTATATTACGAAAAAACGCCCAATTATATTACTAATCAGTTATAAAATAACTAACCAATAAGTCGGATTATATATTTATACCTTACGTTTTCAACAGCACCCATGACTTCCCGTAGCAGTTTTCCCATCGTTGGAGCTAAAAACAGTGTTTTATTTAAATTCAAAACAACAATACATTTAATAAAAACTTTTTTTTAATTCATCTCTTAGAATGTCAACAATCTGCCCGTTGGCAATAAGTATTATTATATGATTTCAGTTATATAATATAACTATACTGACATGTAGTAGATCACTTCAGTAAGTGATCTACTTTACAATTTATGATCTAAATCTAATTCTAGATACTATTCTAACTTATTCTAAAGTCGATACTAACTTATTCTAAAAAACTATTCTAGCTTATTCTAGAGATTATTAAATCTCACTATATGTGTCTATTAATCAGTTGGGATGCACTAATAATATTTCAGAGTTCTTCGCACTAACACTCCGAATCACACTCGTTATGGGTTTTATGGGAATATCACGCTGCATCAGTTTATTAGACACGTAATATGGGACATTGACGATGACTCGCAACCCTTTATTCTGGAACCTCTGGAGGATATCTATGTTAGATTTGCTAGTAGTACCCCACAGTTCAATACCATAGGCTCAAATGGGCTTAAGTATTGACTTATACAACAAAACGTTATTATCTAATGATAATTTAGATTTACGCCCTATCAGCCAATACATTTGGTTTAGTTTAAGCCCAAGCTGCTTGCGTTTTGTATGTGTTTCCATGTCAAACGTCGATCAAAATGCATTCCCAAATATTTAACGGTGCCTGCTTGCGGAAATTCATGATTATTTAACAATATTACTGAGGGACATGTTCTTCTACAAAAAGTGAATGTCACATATGTAGATTTTGTCTCATTTACTTTGATACGCCACGTTTTCAACCACAATTCGACTTTGTTAAGATGAAGTTGGAGGTTTCTTGTGGCTGATGTTGGATTCTCGTATGATGATAAAACCGATGTATCATCAGCATATGTTGCAACAGTGGAGTTTAGGTCAGATGTATACATAAGATATAACAATGGACCAAGGACACTGCCCTGTCCGAATATATTGAGTGTACGCCAGTGAATTTGTCACCCTATTTGAAAATAAAATGTCTGTTTGTGAGGTACGATTTCACCAATTGAAAGTGCGTATGAGGCAGAAGCTTTTTCAATTTAACATGCAGTCCAGTGTGCCGAAACCTGGTCGAATGCCTGAGAAATATCGATAAATGCAGCGGAGCAATCGTTCAAGTTTTTGGTAATATGGTTAACTAATTTATGTATTTGTTCTATTGTTCCATGTTTATTACGGAAGCCAAATTGATGGTGTGGAATAATACTTCTCCCCTCTGCGATTATTTTAAGTCTCTTAACGTATAATTTTTCGAATAGTTTAGAGATCACAGGTAACAGACTTATAGGACGATAAGAGGTGACGACTTCTGATTTTTTCCAAGGTATAATAATCATAATGATTTGAGCCACTTTCCAAATACTAGGAAAGTAATTATGCCTTAGCATGGCACTAAATATGAATGTACTTAATTTTATACACTCTCCTGGCAGTTCTTTTAAGATTCTTCCAGTTATTAGGTCAAAACCAGGAGCTTTTTTAGAATTGATTTCTTTATATATTGTTTGTTTTACTTCCTTAACAGTAAATTTCTCATGTGGTAGATCCATTTGAAACCGAGTGCGAAGAAAGTCAACTATGTTATTTTTTTCTGTTGAGGATATTTCAGATGAGTACGGATTAAATACTGTCTTTAAATATTTAGAGAAAACTTTCGCTTTATCTTTATCATTCCTAGCGCAGGTATTGTTGTCAATTTTAATGGGTGGATTATGTTGTTGATATTTCTTGTCGTCGTTCTGTTGTATCAGTTGGCGTTAAGTTTTCTAAATAGTTTTGAATTCCTTGATTTGTATTCCTTGTAAATATTCCTCCCTGAATGTCTCTTTTTGTTCTTCCATTTGCTTAATCATCTGGATGTTTTGTGTGATTGAGCTTGTATTTCGGAAGCCGTAAATAATTTCTATCAGTGAAATGTGTTTCGGATGCCAACATGATATCAATATTTCGTTCATATAAAAACATTTTAAGCTCCCTGGTATGTTGCTTGAGTTCATTAGCATTACAGGCGTCTATTTCATATTTGCTGTAATGTCTATCGGTCATTAGGCTAGCTTGGTAACGACAACGGTGAGTAAATTCATCATTGTACTCATTTGTTCCATAAGTTTACCCATCATTTCCTCTAAAAGTAAATTGTGCAAAAAAATAAATAAAAATATGAATCAGCTTCATAATAATTTTGATAAGAACTACATATTATTAGGACTGTTATTAGATTACAGTTTGGATGCTGACACACACTCAACAAGAGTGCCTCAAACAACGTGATTTGACTTTTGGCAATGAAGCTCCATCAAGAACCACCGTTTTATAGCTGGTTTAGTGAATTCAATCGTAGTCGTGGTTCGCTGTCCGACGAGTTTCGTGAAGGTCGTCCAAAATCGACTGTTGTGCCAGAAAACATCGATGCTGTGAGCGAAATAATTGAACAAGATCGTCATGTCACCTATTGTGAGATTGAGGCATCCCTAAGTATTAGTTCCACCAACATATATATGATTTAACATGCGACACTTAGCTGTACGAAAGTTATGTTTGCGTTCCATACAATTTAACAATCGCTCCAAAAAGGCTCGTATCGATTGGTGCAAAGAAATGCTTAAGAAATTCAATCGCGGTGCTTCGAAAGACATTTCTAAAATCGTGACAGGTGACGAATCATGTATATATTCGTATGAGCCCAAAAGTAAGCAGCAATCTACTGTGTGGGTGTTCCAAGATGAACCAAATCCGACATTCTTCGCGCACGAAGCACTTCAAAGGAAATGATGGCCTGCTTCTTCGGGAAATCTGCTCATATTGCAACAGTGCCTCTAGAGAATCATAGAACAGCAAATTCTGATTGGTACACAACCATTTGTTTGCCGGAAGTCTTCGGTGAAATAAAGCAAACAAACAAGAGACGCCGGATTGTTCTCCATCATGACAATGCGGACTCAAAAGATCAAACAAGAGATTATTTGAGCACTCAGAACATCGAATTGATGGGTCATCTGCCGTACCTCCCTGATTTGGCACCCAAAGACTTTTTTGTTCCCAACCGTGAAGAATAAACTGCGTGGTCAAAGTTTTTCATCCAAGCTATTGAAGCGTTAAAAATAATCTTTTGAAGATATCTTATATTATCTCATTATCCCATTCGGAATGGAATAAATACTTTGAAAATTGGTTAAAGCATATGCAAAAATGTATCGATCATCGTGGCAAATACTTTGAAAAACAATAAAAATATATTCGCAGCTTAACTATTTGTTTTTTTTTCCTATTCCGGAAATATAAATAGTGACCATCGTAATACATTGAGCGAAATGTTGATTCAAAATTTCTTTGGAGTGAGCAAATGAAAAAGAAAAGAACTATAATAGAAATACAAAATAAAATGTTGATTATTTGGAAGAAAATCTAAATTATCCGTCTAGAATAAGTTGCTACTGTACAAACAAATACTAAAACCTAATGGGATTCAGTTATGGGGATGTTCCGCGAGAAGTAACATCAACGTAATACAATTATTTCAGAATAAAGTCCTGAAAAGTATTATATAACACCAATATCTTCGGATTTTATCTTTCATAAAAGAAATTAAGTGATTCACAATACGAGGAAAGACTCCACTCCTAGGTAAATACCGAAATGTTCCAATTCTTGGATAATACTGAGCTAGGACTCGGACTCAAGAGGATCAAACCTAATGATCTTGTATAGTTTTGTAATGAACTGACAACTAAATTATAAAAACACTGAAAAGTGCTAAATCTTTTATTTTATTATATTACAAACTAAGTAAAGGTGTCTTCCTACATATTTACGTATTTAGTTTAAGTTGCTTTAAATTACTTGTAAGTCGGTAATAGCCAGTTATTATATATTAATAAGCAATAGTAAATAATAATTAAAAAATGTATCATAGAATATAGCGCAAAAAAGTCACAAAAATCCTTGAGTTAATATTGCTAAGTATTTTAAGATGAATTTTTGCAATATTCACCCTAAAATACATTTTGCTATATTAAATTTGACAACAATCATTGGTTCATCATAACAACAAATGAGTTGAATATTTCCGGGCGTAACAAAGAAAACGTAGTTTTTTTTAATAGGCTTTATTCATCAACATAATCTCCATCAACGATGCCTTTACGATCGAGTTTTTAAGTCAGCAAACCAACGTTTTATGGTTGTTTCTGATGGAGTGGTGTCCATATAAAACTTTTCAAGCCATTGCTTCTTGAACTGTATTTTTTCCCATCAAGACCCAGTGTAAAATTAAAATGCTAAATTGTTTTTGATCCATTGTTTTGACAATAACAAAAGTAGTGGTACTCTTAGCGCAATAAATCACAAACTTATGAGTAGAATATCATGAAAATTTAACAGCTCTCTTTTGAAAGTTAAATCTTACTAAAAAAGTGGCGAAATCAATAAACCTAGTACCATCTATGTGTTAGGCTCGATACTTTTCAGCCCATGACATATAATCATTTGTTTTATTATTGATTAAGAAATAAATAAATTAGTATACATGCACATTATTAATGATTCAAACTAATATAATTATACATATCAATATTGAGCACCCCCGCCACTGGTAAATAATAAGAAAGCTATTACGATATCGGCAGATGCTCTACGGTTCAGAACGCCGACGCTATCTCGGGTCGCCTGCCGAGGTGTTAGCTCGTTTCTTGGGTGATTAATGACGTTTTGCATTAAGCATTGACAGCTTGCATTGTCACTCAGATGCCACATCGGATATTAGGCTGCTACTCCTGCCGGCTACCGCGCTTGGTTTTATCCCTTTATTGAGGGTGCCACTGGTGAGATGTCGAATTGATAGTTTGATTTCAATACGGATGCAAGTTATTGTTTCACGAAAATTGAACCGATATTTTTGGTTATCTGTATATAGATTTACCGACATTTTTAGCATATTTATCTTAGGGAGATATTATCAAATCCAATAGATAGATATAATAATGAACTGGCTTACATTTCGGAAACTGCTAATTAATCCTCAAAAGCCCAAGAGATCATTTTCCACCTTATATTTTTCCTAACTGAGAGCAATTTACTGGTTCATTTTTTTTACTTCGTAACTAAAAAAGTTTACAAACCCTCAACTTCATTTCGACTGCCGTCTAAGATGATCAGATTAAATACAACAAGCCACTAGAAGAGCTAATGCATATCGAGAGTACTGTTCACAAATAAACTATCAATCCCAGGTCAATTGAAAAGTCCCCGGCCTATCATAGTAAAACACATTTTTTCGGCAAAATGAGTCTTTTTTATTCAACATAATTCTCTTCAGGGGTGATACAATGATTATAGCGGCCCTCCAACTTTTCGATACAATTTTTGTAGTACTATTTGTCCTTTGCTTAAAATGGGCCTGAGTTTCGCCATAACCTTGCCAGCCGACTGTTGCGTTTTCTTCAGAGTTTCTTGCACCGGGTTCATCGTGTGCAGTCCACTCGGATGACTGTCTATTGGACTTCGGAGTGAAATGATGGAGCCTTGTTTCATCCATTGTCACATATCGACGCAAAAACTCGTGTTTATTACGCGTGATCATATTGAAACACTGCTCAGAATCATTAACTCGTCATTGTTTTTGGTCAAAAGTAAGCTCGCGTGGCACCCACTTTGCACAGAACTTTCTCATACCCAAATATTCTTGAATGAGGAACACTTTCAGTTGATATCTTTTGAGTGTCTACTATTTCATTCAATTTCAATTTACGGTCATTCAAAATCATTTTGTGGATTGTTCAAATGTTTTCGTCGGGAACAACCTCTTTTGGGCGTGTACTCTATTCACTGTCTTCGGTGCTCATTTCACCACGTCTAAACTTAGCAATCCTTGATGGTTGATTTTCCTGGTGCACTGTCCGGAAACTCGGCATCAAGCTAAGTTTTTGCTTCAACAGTGTTTTTTTTTTCCTTCAAAAAGCAATATTTTATCAACACGCAAAATTACTTTTTATCCGTTTTTCACAATAACAAAAGTTGCTTCACTCATAATGGTATAATTCACAAACTAATGATCCAACGGCTTTCAACTTTATACACGCATCTTTTGAGGGTTAGGGCTAACTAAAAAACATTTGGATTTAATTAAACCATATATTAAAAAAACCGTATAATTTCCGTAATATAAAACACAAATTTGTGAAACAAATATATTTTAGTTTTTCACTTAGATAACACAAGATACAATGAAGAACTATACAATGCAGTAGGAATATTAATTAATGATCAATAAAATTTCATGATACTGGACTTTACGTACTACATCAGTTTTAATAAATAAAATTATATCAAATTATGTTTGTATTAAATAATGTGATTACTGTACGCACATGGATACGTAAGTTCTATGTTAATTAATGATGAATTCTTTGCCAAATCGTTGCTATAACTTTGAGTCACCTTTGACTGACGTATTCAGCTGGTATTACGCCGCTATATCGTCATCGAATATGCATACTTGTAATATTTTCTAAAAAATATATACACTGGATATAAAGTTACTGCTTCTGTTAAAAATATAATTCATATTCAGCTCTTGGTAATCTTCAATTATATACCTTAAAATTTCAATCGTATTGTTAATATTTTCATTTTCATTTTACATACTGAGACGTAAAATCAGTTCACGCACACGCAAAAATAGATTTAGGCACCTAGATCTTCAGCATTTATTAAATTTGATTCAATAAATGTATTCTAACGATTATTTAATTTATCCATATCATCACTACGCAATACTTCTTGCTAAAGGTTTGCAATATAATCTTACTTGACAGCTAAATGCAGAATTCATAAAAGAAGATATTATATTTCCTTATTTTGGGGAAAAATACTAGACTCACCTATAATTTGTCATAACTAAGTTACCATGGTAAACGTAACATTATTTAATTATAATTTCCCCAGAAATCCGTATCGGATAGAATACTATTATTTACACCTACCGGGTTTATAAAGTTATATAAGTAATTCTACAATACACGAGTTGTTAATGCACTGAGTGTTTTAAATAACGACACAAATTAATAATAAAAGCAACTTGCATCAGGACTCATTGCCAGAACGAATAGAACATGGGCCTACCAAAAAACAAAGGAATATGAAAGAAGAATTTTAACAATTTTATAAAAAGTAGTGGGTGTTGTATAACCATCATTCTATTTCTAAGCAAATTTTCGTATAGCTGTTCACACATTTACTTTTAAGTTGACCATTTATAAAAGAAACAACTTTTTCTCTTTGTACTTTTTTACGTTCTTCTTTTTTAAATGGTCAGCAGTCAGGTCCAATTAGGCCTTCAACTCCTGTTGCTGTTGCTGTTGGTAATAATACATTTGTGTAGAAAAGACAGATCAATTTTGTTAATTCCATGTATAGTATTTTACTGTATATATTGAACTAAAACAACATGGATTGATAAAATAGCAAATTATATAACAGATTGTTTATTAAAAAACATATTTCATTCAATAGTAAAATCTTACATATATATATATATATATATATATATATATATATATATATATATATATATATATATATATATATATATATAATACTTATTCTATAAAATCTCACAATAGGGATTTTAAAATGTTCACTGAATAATCCTAAAAAAATCAATCAGTCTAAAATTATTGTATACATAATGTATTAACCTGTATTTTAAAGGCAAATATAAAATGGTATTTGTGCCAGTTAATCAAAAAACCATTCAGGGCTTTAAGTTTCCCAAGGAGCTATAAATGATAGAACTGATGCACAAAAGAAATAAATAGGTAAGACAAGATCTGACAGAAAAAAGATTTTAAAATAAATAATTGACACTATTGTTAATTGAAATATATTCTACATCATTCAATAATCATCGTTTACCTAAAAAAACTAATAATAAAAAACATTATATCAATTTTAATTCGGAATATTGGGTTTGGTTATTTCAAAATATAAATTTTAAAGGCAAATATAAAGTGGTAATGCTGCAAGTCAGTCCCAAAACAACGCAGTGCTTTATATATCCTGAAGGAGCTATCAATGATATAACAAATACAAAAAAATACAGAGAAATGGATAAGACGTGATCTGACAGAAAGAATATTTTAAAATAACGAACCGACAGTTTTACTATCATGTTATATTGTTCGTCAAAGCTATTAATTAAAAATATAACTCATGTAATAATAAATAAATCATTATTCATAAAAATAACTAAATTACTTTTCTTCAATCGGTATTGTATTCAAAAAAACATTTATGATTTATTTTGAATTGTAAATATACCAGTAAGAGTCATCGTTTTTCTAAGGAAACTAATGACGAAAAACCTTATATCGATGTTAATTTGGAAATATTGGTTTGGTGTTACTCAAAATATCAATTTTAAGGCCAGATATAAAATGATGAAGGTACAAGTAAATCACAAAACCATTCAATCCTTTAACTAGCTGAGTTTTAAGCTATAACTAATAGAAGTGATATATCAAGCAGAAAATGGATAAGACATGATTTGGCAGAAGGAATATATTAAAATAAAAACTATAGTATCAAAGCTATAGAATTGCCAAATATTCTGCAAGCATTATTACCAATAACTGAGCGAGTTCATATTGACAGTTGCATGTTATATTCTACGTCAAACCCATTAATTAAAAATGTAACTCGAAATGTTTCACTCGAAAAGAATTCCAATGTAAACATTTTAATGCTTTTACAAAGTGTAGGAAATAGAGACGGGAAAGCGGACGGAGAAATACGGTTGTCAAACAGCGTAGAGTTTTTGTGAAACAAACTTATCTCTTATGTAACGTCGGACGACTGTGACATCTAGACCGTCCTTAAAAGCCCACTGATGCTGTTCACTTTGTAACCGTTTTACTCACGGTAAAAAGTAAGTTTTATCAAAATCTAATCGGACCAAGCTGGCTACGTGGGAATGTTTTGTCAATACTGACATTGTTTATATCTTTGAATAATATTATTGTGCTGAGATGCGTCGGGTAGATCTTTGCCGACTGCTGATAGCGCTTGGTGAACTGCTGAACGAGCTCCAGAATCGGTCAAATTTACAATTTCGCCTTTTATAAGGTGTTGTTTTTTTAACAATGGTCGGCTCCTTTGAACTCCATCTTTCAGATGCAACAAAATATATAACAGGAAGACTACTGCGATTATGCGTTTCTTTGATATCACTGTTAATGTGCTCTTTATAAAAGCGGTTACTTATTATTCAATTTCTTTTTTTTTGCAACATTTGCGGTTATTTTTAATACATTGTACTACCTTGACTAATCTTATTTGAAATGTATTTTTAAAAATTATTACTGTAACTGGTCCAAGAATCTGCATAGTCAGCAATAACTATTTTTCTTTTATTATACATATACATGACATGTAGAAAATAACTTCATTAAGTAATGACATGTGTAAAATATTATCTTAATTAGTTAGTTCTATTCTATCTACTATTTTCAAATCTATATATGTTCTATAACTAAATCCAGTGGTGTTAACATTTTAGTTTAGGCACTTCACTGCAATGTCGCAGATTCAGACATTGGGGTGCACAAACACTGTTTTAAAGTACTTGGCAAGTACGACTATAGCACGCAACACTTTATTTTGGAAGCGGTGTATGATGGCTATGTTATACTTGCTAAAAGTACCCCATAGTTGGATACCATATAACCAAATAGGCTTTAGTATTGATTCGTATAGCAATACCTTTCTTTAAGTCTTGTTCTTGTACGCATAGTGAGTTTTACATGGGTAGATTTTGTTAAAAATTAACTTAAATGAAATATAATACGTGGTGAATCATAACACAGTCTGAAATTGTAAAAAACCAGACACTTTATACCTTCAAAAGTCTGTTAATTAAATATGTTATGAGTATATTAACTAATTGATGAACAATTTAAATTATTGTTTCTATGCTACCTAGCGTTAAAAATATGATAGGAAACACTATCCCGTTAGAACCACGTTTTTGAGTTCAGACTTCAGTTAGTTCATGAAGCTTTATATTTAAAAATTTGTTGCCGTTTATCCTATATTTTTACATGAAAAATGTTAGTGCATACTAAAACAATTTTTGTCCACACTTGGAAGAACATACTTTGTTCTCGGTTTATATTATTTTCTCCTTAATTATCAACAATGATTAATAATTAAATATACAAGCCCTATATTTTTCTAAGCCATTCATATTTCCCTTCATGTTTTTAAAATAACAAGTTATACAGATTCCTTCTCTGCGATCTCTACAGCTATCGTATGATGCACGAATATTCCTCTTCAGTCTCTTTTTATCAACATAATTAACCATTAAGTAAGTATCAATAGAAGTAATGTTAAATTCGACACCTTTAACAACTCCACAGAAGAACTATCAGTTTTTTATTCAGTATTATTAAGCTGAATCTGTCTTGGAACGCTCAAAATTGTACTTTCAAGATGCATTACTCATTACGTTGAAATCCTACTCAAGAAAACTTTAAACGCTCCATGGTTTGTCAGAAATAATCAAATTCACCAGGAAACTGAATAAAATCAAGCACTTCACATCTCAATCCTTCCACAAACAACAACATAATTCAAGATCTTCTGAAAACGCATTTGTTCGTGAGCTGGCCGACATGCTGGAAGCTTAACACCGCGTCACCGCTAACCTCCCCTTTTCCAGGCTGAAATGACCTCATCCGTCGCTGCAGTCATAACTTTTGCCCCTCTACGACAGCATCCAGTAGTGTGCTAACTCAAGTTTGCGAATATATAGTTCCTCGTGTCTAATAACGGCTGCCCGTTTAGCGAGTGTCATATCCCCAAATTTATTACAGTAGCAGTAGCAATCTACAGGGGTCAACTGTGAGGCGGTTTTGGTTTAGTGTATCTGTATTGGCCTAGAGGCAGTCTCACATAACCCGGTCCAACTTGTCACTGCAGAACAAGTCTCCGTGATCCGTGATTCGTGAGGTATATGTCATGCATTGTACTTCCTGGTTTTAGGCAAGGACAAAAAAAACATTGAAATCTACTGCGGAAGCCCACCAAACACTTTTCGTATCTTATAGTGATGGTGCTGCGTCATGTACCAATTGTCACTTTTAACTTCAACGATTTAACAGTGGTAATTTTGAAGTCAATGATAAAGAACGACCTGGAGGACTCAAAAAATTTCAGACAATGAATTGCAAGACTCATTGGACAAATATCCAGCTGAAATTCTTCACAAATAATTTATTTAACCTTCAGACAGCTTAATAGTAACTGTTTATACCCAATGGGAAATATTCAAAAGAAAGTAAAATGAATTCACTGAAATTTAAACAGAAAGTAATAGTAAAATAAATTCCACACGAATTCACCGAAAACTTCATTTCGAACCGTTTCAATATCGTGATTTCATTGTTTACCAGGTAAAAAGAAGAGTTTTCTTGGCGCCTTGTAACTGGAAATGAGAAAACTTCCTCTATCACGACAAACCCACCGGCAAAAAGGCATGAGTTGAAAGCCCACAGAAGCGAAATATTCAAGGCTGTAAAATCTTATTGTACATAGAGTGATCAGCAAGGTGTAGTGTATTACAACCAAGTACAGTTGTTACTGCAGATGTCTGTCAGAGTGAATTCAACAGACTAAATGACACATATAGGGACGTTTTGCCAAAAAAAAATTGTTGAAACTCAACCTGCTCAACTCAACTTAAACATCAACATGCTCAGAACACGATCAAAATATATGTAAATATCTAATCTTACAAAAGTTAGTGGTCTTGTAAATGTTAAACGAAAAAAACCTATTTACTTATTTATGAAGACAGCTTTAAACATAATAAAATTTAACTCTTGGACATATCAGTAATAGATAATGGACCAAATCATACTTATTAATGGTAATAAAAAATAATATTTTCATTCCTAACAAAATAATTATCTGTAAAATTAAATTAATACACTTTTCATGCACTTTTACAGGCTTACGGTAACTGTATAAATAATAATTAAGGATAATAACATTTTAATAAGCAGTAAACTTTCTCTAACACCAAAATACTCGAAAAACGTTCCTGTACTAATTGAACTGTTGTGCTAATTACCGGATTTTTAAAGATATATTTTATATAATCAATTTATTTTTAATGATGTTTAATGTTTGTTATAATTTCTGCGTCATGGTAGTAATTAACAATTTGGTTTCTAATGCAGAATATTCCGTTGAACTTTAGTTCTATTTAGTGCTAAATATGGCGAAATTATTTAAATTTTATGTAAAAATAGGTTTAATTTAACTGTAGAATAATATTTCAATGTAACATCAAGTAAACATTCATAATTTTTGTAATGTTTATTTTGAAATAAAAACATATAGATATTTTGAGACAAGATATGAAAAATACCAGTTTTAAACCACCAATAAGCTCGCCAAAACCTGGGAAGTCACCAAACAGAATAAAAGCCTATAGATCTATATCACTATTGCCAGTAATATTTAAGAATTTTGAAAAACTCCTGTTGAAAAGATTAAAACCGATCATAGAGAGAAAAAACCTAATGCCAACACACCAGTTTGGGTTTATTAACAAGCATTCAACAATTTATCAGGTACACAGAATAATAGATGTTATTGAAAAAGCCTACGAAAGTAAAAAAGTATGCTCAGCTATATTCTTAGATGTAGCACAAGCCTTTGATAAGGTTTGGCATGAAGGCCTTGTTCATAAACTACAGAAAATGTTACCAAAACAACACACTGAACTATTAAATAGTACATTACAACCAGAATGTTTAGAGCCAAACAAGAAACAGCTTACTCTACAATAAAAGAATCTAAATCAGGTGTACCACAAGGAGGTGTACTGGGACCAATGCTTTATATACTTTACAGTTGTGATAAACCACATATGGAGAATATTACGATGGCTACATTTGCTGATGATACTGCGATTATAGCTGTCGGGGACAATAGTAAAGAAGCCTCAGGAAAACTACAACAGGCAAGTAAAAACATAAATAATTGGACATAAGCTTGGAAAATAAGAATTAATAAAAGTAAATCTGTACATGTGCAGTTCAGCTATAAACAGACCGTACAAGCACCAATAATATTAAATAATACTATCATTCCCTATAGCAACAACGTTAAATATCTTGGAATGAATCTAGATGCAAAAATTCGCTGGAAGGAACATATAAAGAAGAAAAGAAAAGAACTGGAATTGAAACATAGAAAAATATATTGGCTAATTGGAATAAAATCGCAATTATTAATACATATTAAATTGTTATTATATAAGCAAATACTGAAACCTATATGGACACACGGAGTTCAATTATGGGGATGTTCTGCAAAGAGTAACATAAATAAAATACAACTTTTTCAGAATAAAGTCCTGAGCGCACCCAAATACTATAGGACTGATTACCTACATCGAGACCTTCAGATACCCACAGTCAGTCAAGAAATCGAGAGAATTACAAGGGGGCATGAGGAAAGACTCCATTCTGACGAGAATATTGAAGTATTGCAGCTTTTGGATACCACCAGAACAGGACACAGACTCAAAAGGATCAAACCATCTGATCTTGTGTAGTATTGTGTAGTGAGATGCATATAATAAAAAATACAGCAGTGACATGTATAAACATTATTTCACCAGAGACTGAGATGGAGCCGATGGGTCCTCCTAGTTATATACCTAGATTTAAGTTATAATAAAGACAATTTGTAGGTTAGACGGAAACCACTAGTAACAATCTAATAATTAAATAATTAAAAAAAACCAGTCAGCTTAAACTATTCTAGAAGTCGTTTATAAGTCTAAAGAATAATCAGAAATAAAATCAAGCTAAATCAAGTGAATATGATAGCTCCTTAATGACATTAATTTAATGATTGAGATCGTGAAGACAAATTATCCTGATGAACAAAAAAGATTTATTTAGGGACTTAGGGGCTATCTAAATTTTTTTCTATTTTTTTATTAGTTTAAAGTTAGACAAAAATTGAAAGCCTCCCTTACTTTTGAAACACGTGAATGACGTGAATTTGTAGCTTCACTGTAATATCAAGCAATAATGAATTGCGATGTTCATTGATTAACTATGAAGTGTTCCCATTGTTAAGTAAATATTTGAAGGACCAATTTCATTCTATTCTCGCAGATTTTATTACATTACACTTCCCTTATTCCACTATATGTACAACACTACTTTATGGCCATGAATATCCCAGTTCGGAGTCGATGTCTTCTAGTTATAGATTTTTGCTCTTGGGATTGTGATTGTTGGTTGAGGATGTACGCTTCATCTAATACGATAATCAAAATTGCAAAAAAGTCATGTATTAATCCAAAAGAGACAATTGCACGCAAACAGCATATTCACCTGACATTGTGCCTTCTGATTTTCACTTCTTCATGATCTATCATTGGATCTATGCCGAAGTCGAATCTATCCAATCACTTACTGTGAAGGCATTTCCTAAGAAAAACGTAGAACAAGAAAGAATAGGTAAGTTTTCTTGCAAAAACACCTTAAATATTTGCCAGCAGCCGCCACTGGTAAAAATAGTTATAACTTCGGTTGAATCACTTTCAATATAACATTAAAATATTCACAATTACACTAGAAAGACCCACGTCGATGTGAAGAGGCTCAAACTATTCACAGAAGAAGGAAATATTATTCCAGAACATCAATTTGGTTTCTGTAAGAAAAACAAAAGAATAAAGGAAGTCCAGAGATTGGTTAATAAAATAAATGAAAATGTTAACGATACAAAATATCGCTCAGGTGTATTTTTCAGTATATCTCATGCTTTTGAAAAGGTGTGGCATTTTGGATTTCAAGTTAAATTGAAAAGGCTTTTGCCTCCTCCGCACTTCCAACTACTAAAGCCATATCTCATTGATAGACTTTTTACTGTGAAGCACTTGTAGTTGCAAACTTGGCGTATCAAGGCGAGTAAGTCGTTCACGTGTTCAAATGCACCTGGATTAACGCTTAACTTGGAAAAAACATATACTAATAAAGTGTACTAATAACTGTAACTAGATGTATTGTCTATATAAGTGATTTCTTAATACAACATATCCATCCATCAAAAATTCAAATATAAAGTGCTAGGTGCCATTGTTGACGCCCTATATTATGCCAGTAACGACCTAATACAGCCCGATACCCCATAACGAGTGTGATCCGAAGTGACAGTTTTAAGCACTCTCAGAGAGTGCAAGTGCAGCCAAATGCATGCGCCAAAAATTACATATGCGTTTAAGTGCTTTAAAAAATATGTGCGATATCTTGAACTGGTTAAAACCTTTACTATCATCCGATCTAATTAATAGATACATAGAATAGTTTTTAAAATAATAGAGAAAAGTAATTAAATTAAGTATAAGACTAGGTTATCACATTGTCCAGATCACTTACTGAAGCGATCTTACATGTCATTGTATATAATTGTAACATAAATCCCATCGAATACTTATTGCCCTTTGGGCAGATTGTCGAATGCTAAGATTGAATAAAACAATGATTCATAAACAAAACAGAAATACCTTGCGAAGCTTTTTGGCCATTTACAAAGCCCTACCTGCCTTGTATAGGCCATTAATAGGTGGACCAATACTTATAACATCGGACTCAAGTATAAATTATCTATGGGTTCGCTCATATAGGGGAATATCCGGTAACCAAAGAGTTGACTATCAAGCGAGCAGAAAGGAAGATTCAATTAAACTAAGCCTCCTATTTAGCAAGGAAGACGCTAAAATACACATAGGGATTCTATACAAAAACTGGGACCAACTAAATTGTGATCTCTTAGGGAAAATAACAAACTTTTGGGAGATTAAAAGGGTATTTCATCAATCTAATATTAATAACTTTAACAGGTTCCAATTGAGCATCCTTGCTCGGCTTCGGATAGGACACTAAGGCACAGTAGACTTACCCATGAGCATTTGTTAAAAGGAAGACACCCTCCACTATGTGATGAATATCAAATACAAAAAAGCGTCCAGCACATCCCTCTGGACAATAGAAAGCTTGACATACTAAGACAGCAACTCGAGATGCCAAGGTCATTACATCAACTGGTCCTATCCAAGCACCTAGATATGCTTATCAACTTTTTGACGGGTTTGTTACAGTTCTTGTGATAGCTTCAGATAAATTAGTTATTGTGTTCCATTGAAATTTTTATTATTTATTATTTTAATTTAAATGTCTTTATTTTGTCTTCTTTTATATGTTTTAAATTCCCCTTTTACCAACTATGGGATTATCTGCATGGTTACTGGCGTGACTGGGATAATTTTCCTTGTCGGATTTTTCATTCTTGCTTAGAACATTCACACATTTTAAACAATCACAAACATACATTTACGACCATGCTCCAACAAGATTCAAACCCACAGCTATCGCAACAGTAGGAAGACCGTCCCATTGCCATTACCACTGCGCCACCAAGCCGACTTTTATTTTGTCTTGTATTTTATATATGTTATTTCTATATAATATATAATGATACTATATATCATTATCTATTTTATTTAAATATTACATTGTAACCGATCCTAAATAGGCCAAGAGGCTGATGGGCTTTTAAAATAAAATTTAAAAAAATAAACTAAATACTTTAAACAGTGTTAAATCATCTCAATCATTAATGACTTTCGAACTAACCTAAACGTTTATAATACACACGTTTACCATTATCTGTAGTTCTCGAAGCAATTCGGTCACCAAAATATTCATTCATGCCTAATTATTAATCAGTTCAAAGTGACAGGCGAAGGATAGCGAGGCATCACTGCTGGCCCACCGAAAATAACAACTTCGTGACATGGCGGACGACATTAAATATCAATTGGGACCATCTCGCGACTAGTTTCTAAATCCGCATGTTATATGTTCATTCATACTCTCCTCCTAGCTACTGTTGCTCCCGGAAGAACAACTCGCCAAAGTTCATTCACAGATTCGGAAAATATGAATATATATAAATGCGCTATTCGCCTCGAATCCCAAGATTATTTTAGGCATCGGACTGTCCCAATTTTTGTCCATCCAGTTGCAGGTGCGGCCTTTCTCGATTTCATTTAGGCGCAATAAAGTAAGATGAGGCGACATTTATTATTACCTGAAGAGTTTCGGTAGTTCTCGGGCTCGAATATACTGCCGTGGTGAAAGTCGACTTGATAAACCTTTGCAAAACATTTAAAGAGAATTTTTAGTGTTAACATTAAGAATGCGATAATATAACGCTCGTCATCTTACTCTCGAGCAAATTAAGATTATCGTGAAAAGCATAACCTACACATAATGAAACAACTATGACACCTAATGAAGTCATTAATATCATGTTATACAAAAAGTTAAGCAAACCAGATTCCAAATGAAATAACTGTACTGATTACTCGGAGTATACCCGAAAAGATTGACTTATTGCTGAATAATTAAGCCAATGTGGACTTATGGTTTGCAAATATAGGGTTTGATTAAAACATTAAACTGACTAGTATTTAAAATATAAACAAAATGTCCTCGAATATGATCCGATATTTCGCCAAAAAAAACACGAGGGAAGGTTACTAAATCACAACAACGTGGAAGCAATACAACTACTGGACCATGCTCAAGAAATCAGGAGATTGAAGCGAACCAAACCACACGATCTTGTATAGTGTGTGTGTGTATTAACTTAGATTTAAGTAGTTTAATTTAATTTTAACTTAGGAAATACATACCTCTTTATTTTGACATTAATCTTCAATGCCTGTTTGAGACTGAAGCAGGTTCTGGTATATTTTAGATTGCTCGAATAATTGTGCTAAAAAAAAGATAAAACTATAGGATCAAGCCAGATCTTAGAGGCCAATTTCGCTTTTGCCTGTGATATCACAATTATTTGAGAAACTGTTGCAGTATTTTAAACCATTTATAGAATTATCAGTTTTCCAGTGTCGACAATCGACCAAGTGAGTAATAGCGGTTGTTAAAAAGGCATTCGAAGAACAGAAATACTGCCCTGTAATATTCCTGAACGTCTCACAAGTGTTAAACCAGGTATGGCATTTGGGATTAATCTGCAAAATGAACAAATTGCTACCACGTATTTTGTGCCAACTACTGGAATCATATCAAAAGAAAATTTAGAGTCACGCATGAAAGAGCACTCAAAACTTCTTGACTCTTGACTAACCTTAAATTTCGGCTGGAGCTCCTCAAGGTAGTGTCTTGGGACTACTCCTGGATATGTTCTATACTGCTGATGTCCCTACAACAAAAGAAACATTTGCCAACGACACCGTTATCATGGCAGTAGCAGTCAACAAGATCTACAAATGGACTACCGACTGTAAAATACAGTTTAATAGCTCCAAGTCTATCCATGTTATGCGTTTCAGCGATATGACGAAAGCCTAATTATATTACTTGACGGATACATGATTCGACAAGCACAATCAGCTAAATACATCGGCATCCATCTCGATAATAGGCTAAATTATAAACATCCTGCTAGGTACACATTATAGTAGATTAGATTTGAAGTCAAGCAACTGTACTGGTTAGTCGAAATATACTCAAAACTTCACTTAAAATCAAAGAGATTGGTTTGTGAATTTATCGATCATAAAGCATAAAATAAAAAAATTTATACCTATGGGGTGCAAATGACGATGGCCTCGACATCAAATGAATATACGAAATGATTCAAGATCTCCCCTTAAAATATGAATTACAGTTGCAATATAATAGTAGAATCGATACAGCTACTGGACAACACGCTGGAAATCAGAAGATTGAAGCGAACTAAACTATACGAACATGTATAGTATACTAGCGACCCGCCCCGGCTTCGCACGGGTGCAATGCTGATACTAAATTAAACACACTACAGAAAAAATATGAACGTTGTATATAAAAACATAGCGGCCCGCTCCGACTTTGCACGGGCATAAAATATATATGCCTATGTCACTCAATGAAAACATGATTAAAATCGATCCAGTATTTTTGGTTCATTCATTACTGCCCTTGGCCTGCACGCATTAAATTTGGAGTAAAACAATTCCTCTTCCACTATACTTACTATGAAGATTTCCTGCTATCTTTGGAATACCTAAATTCATATAATTTTTATTGCATTACACATTTTTAAACGCAAATTTTAAATTTGTAATATCTCCGAAAATATTTGTTTAATTTACATGCTGTAAGGAACCATATTGATCTATATTAATTGCACACTGTATTTAAGGTACTTAATTCGATAAGGATTAATGCCGTATTGCTTAAAATAGCTTCGTAAATAAGCCATTTTCTCACGTAAAAAGTAAACAATAAAAATGGTTAATGTGGGTTATCCCTAAAAGATAAACATATACCATCGCGGACTTTTTTGTAGACCTTTTTATGGTGTACAATACTGTAGTACATTAATTTGATCTAACTCGTAGGGTTAGGCAGCGTTTTTGCTAATTGCTAAATAAGCCTAAAAAAATAGGTTAATTTACGACATCACGTTAGAAACCTCTAAAATTAGCAATGTTGCCTTAGTCCATTATGCATGTATTATACATATAAACCTTCCTCTTGAATCACTCTATCTATTGAAAAAAACCACATCAAAATCCGTTGCGTAGTTTTAAATATTTAAGCGCACATAGGGATATAGGGACAGAAAAGGCGACTTAGTTTTATACTATGTAGTGATAAGTGTACTAACTTTAGGTTTAGTTGTTTATTTTTATTTTAATAAGGAAAATACATACTGATGTATTAATTCAGTACGTGCCTTGCTTGTCTATTAAAGCAAGTACAAAAGAACACATTAATTTATAAATTAAGACTATACTAAGCATATGTAATGTAAGATGTAATTAATAAAAAGCTAGAATAGATCAACGATGATATTTTTACAGTCTATGACTTCATACAGATTTCCTAATTAGATTTTTTTAACGAAAAACAAAGTTTACCATTTCGCAAAATCAGATTTATCCGAAAATATTTTCTATCAAAAGTTCCCCTTTACCTAAAGTCACTCTTTAACAAATTATTTATAGATACAATTATGTAATCAATATGTAAAATCTGTAAGATGTAAAAATCTAATTTTTTTACAACGCCTATTATAAATATTATTTTATCAATAATAATATTTAACCAAAAGGAAACCAATTCAAACCGTTTTAATTAATATTAACAAACATAACGAAAGTTATTACCAAAATGATTAAAAGTTGTAACTTAAATAAGTCATTTCAAGTTTCCTACCTTTCTTCAAAGAGCTTGAAGCTAGACTTATGCTACCGCGATCAAACAACAAGAATTTTGAATCAAAACAGTTCATTCTTTTTCCCCAAATTATTCCGTCTCTAAAGCTCTCTGTAGCTAAACCAAGCGAATAGAACTAACACTGTTTCGAAATCATATAAGTTCAATTTTTGATAAAAAAAACCACAAAACCACCAGGAAGAAAAACCAGGAACACATGCTGTTTGAATGTAACAAAGAGTTGTCGGAGCATAATTCTAGAAATCTAATATCTTTATAGATTATATAATAATGCATATATTTATGTCCGAAAAACATAGTCAATTGAGAATATTGAAATTCTAAGGCAATATTTTATCTTAGACGAAAAGTATTTCTATATAGTCTCTGTTTCCAAGCTCCAACACAAAAGGGTACAAACGTTTTAGGTTTTGTTAGTATATATCAGTTTGGTGGTAACAGTTGTTTTTTCTGAACGTTGGTTAAATAATGTACTTTCTCGATAAGCACTTATTTTAATCAAAAATTGAGAATCTTTAAGCTAATTAATGAATATAGCAGTGACTATGAAAATCCCATTATATATAATATAAACTCAGATATAAGCAAATTAAAAAGACTTGACAAATGATGCTTACTTGGTCCGTAACTCTAAATAAAATTAAAAAATAGTTAAACTAAGATTTTTAACACAAAAAAATATTTTCAAATAAAATATGTGCATTATAATCGTTGTAAAAACTAAATAAAAATAAACAAAAACCTTATTTAACCTATCTATTACACGTATTTTATATTTTACTATATACACACAATTTAGCTTAATAAATAGCTAAACTAATTTATATAATTATATTAATTTAGATTTGTTTGTATGCTAATTTAATTTTTTGTATATGTCACAAAATTATATTATTTTTATATTGTTTAGGCTCGCCACCGAATCTAAGTTTGATTTTTAATTTTTAGTGAGTTCGTTATTTATTTTTTGAAGTCGGTTCTGTTTTTTGTTAAAAATATTTTTATTTTTTTTTTTCTTAGTGTTAAATGTTTACTTATTAATTACGCAGTTACTTAATTAATATTACAATGGGTATGCCAAATAAAGATGCAGCCCGTATGAGGAAATATAGGAATAAAGAAACAATGATTGAAAATAAGGAGTGCTTTAGCTTAGGTAATTTGACAAATGTTCCAACTAAAAACAACAAAAAGTTATTGTACCCGGCGGTAATCGAACCCGCAAGCCCCGTCAAACGCTTTAACCATTACACCATAGAAGCAGTTGTCTACAATATTTCTACGAGGTCCTAAATGCTATAGTTACTGATTAAAACGCAAACTGAATGGTTTTTGCACTGAACGTCTTCCGATTTTCCGTCACATCAACTCAGCAATAACATTATACACAAATATCTGATTATTTTAGATAAAAATATAAAAATATATAAAGTAATGTTATTAACATATATCTCATTTCAGAATATCGCATGTTTTCAGAAAACAATTTAACATATATTGTTATGAGCAAAATATTACTACTGAAATATAAATAAACTATAAATTACATAAAATAAATATTGCAATTAAATTAAAATATTAATATTTAACAGTCACACACCACTAGGTACAGGCTATTGTATTTCTCAAACAATTTCCGATAATTTTACAAATATACAGATGAGACTAAATATATATTGAAAAATATCACATTTAACACTGTTATTATTTAAATGATATAAAAATTATATAAATATATTATGATTTTGTACCTTCCTGTTAACACAACCAACAACTGGCCAAAGTAGCTAGCTTCGGTTCTGTTTCTTAGCAGAGCGCAAAATCTTATTAAGTGGTTTAATGTACGACATCCCTCCAACATCCGGTTTTATATTTAGATCCGTCTTACCGGCGTTATTCTAACTGGATATGCCCTGGAATTACCGTCAACTGTGATCTCCGTGAAGTAGCAACATTTTCTTTGACAAAAAGATTAGATTCCACAATCTATAAATAGCCGAGTCTCTTACAGGGTTTTTAACTAATTTTATTTATATCTAAGTTCGTGGTTCGTTGATTGAATATATTTTAATTGATGCTAATAGTACAGAACTCTTAATGTGTTGTAACTAATAACTCTACTTAAAGCTCTTTAATTCATTTTTTGATTTTGATCGCAAAAAAAAGCCAAGCAAATATTATTCACAAAGTTCTAGATATATATCACTTCATCAAAAATGAACAGTCGTATTTATGCATATTATATGTATTCTCGAAAGAACAAGATACTCATAAACACCTTTAAACTCCATTTTAATCCCATTTGTTTTTTTCCTCAGAACAAACCTTGAAACCCTTCTCAATATTGAGGCTTTTTCATTGTAGTGGTCCTTCACAATTATGTAAGCTGTCTCCAGTAAAAGCGTTCAATTGATACAGCTTGGCACTGTTATTTGAAAAGTTTTAATTGCCATAGAAATATTTTTTTAAGAATTGGCAGTGCATATAAGCAGAGTACAAAATCTAATGTATCTGCAATAATTTTCAGAATAATTTGTAATTAGTTCTTCAATAAATCTGAGGAGTGCCATTTATTTTAATCAAGTTTAATCGATGTTAATTTTTCCTTGCGGCAAAATAATAAATAGTTAATTATATTAACGGATGCTTAATTGCTAAAGCAGAATCAACTAAATTATTTGCATCCATTTTGACGGTAGACTAAATTTTTAAACATCATGTTGGACAAAAAACAAAACACATTAGCATCAAAATACAAGAACTATACTGGTTTGTCGGAAGATACTCTCAACTTAATTTAAAATCAAATAGATTGATTTATCAGACAATCATAAAGCCAATTTAGACCTATGTGGTGCAAATACGGGGTTGCACTAAAGTGTATACCTTTAGTGTAAACTATAGCTATAAGTTATTATAATTTTATAATTGAGGAATACATATTGATGTATTTATCTCGCACTCGTCTTGCTTGTGAATTAATCCAAATACAAATGAAATGTAGTAATAAATTAATTTATTATTAAGATTATACTAAGTATATCTAATAAAGATGTTATAAAAAAATATATGCAGCAGTAGGGCCAAGAATTCGACGCTATCTTAATCTTTTATAATAATATAACCTGAAAACATTAACATAAGCAGTTAATAAAATATACAAAATATACAAGATATATAAGGTAAAAATACAAATCGTCACGGCACCCAACTTATTCTTCAAATTTAGCTCCCTCGGGCTTCTAGTTCTATTCACATTTCAAAATAATTCTTTCGAAAGATATAACAGCTGCAGGCCTTCCAGAAAACTAATACGATAGTGAGCATTTATTATTCTTACAATATATATTTAAGGTGAAAAATATGGGTAAAAGATAAAAACTACATGAATAAATAAATGAATTTATGAGAATTTGCAGCAGTCAAAATGAATGTAGTTAGTACATAATTTTCATAGATGCAATATATAGGACAAACCGAAGAAAATATTAATTATTAACAGTAAATTTGTAAACGTTTTAAAGTGTTTAACGATTAAGGTAGTAATATATTTGACTGTATGACATTTTATTCTCTGAACTTTGTATGAATTATTTTGATTATTTACTCTATAGACTATAGTTTTGAAAAATCAATAGTTAATTTAATGATTGTACATACATTGCAAAAACTAAATTACTCAATTGTATTCTTTATTGTTTTAGTATACATGCTAAAGTAAAATATCAATTTTAAAAATTACATATTCTCTGTAATAACATTTAATATACAAACATGTGTTATTTATTTATTATTCCATATTTATGTTTATAACATAAAAGTAAAGAAAGATCATTATACTTGATGATATACTTGAATACTTATGATGTTAAAACGCTCAGTGGTGTAGTAATTACACTTCTAAATACCTTGTTGATTAATAAAACTTAATGGAAACTCGTTTTAATTAAATAGTATTTAAAAAAGTTTTGTGAATGTTAGTTCTTGGTCGAATTTCGATTACAGGGTGATCACTAGTTGGTTTTAAAGCATTAAAGATGACTCTTATCATTATGAAATCATTAATGTTTTATCAGTAAACTATTTTACACGTTTGCAAACTATAAGGATTGTTTTAAAGCAATGAAAGCTATTAATGGATCAATTGAAAAGTCCCGACCTACCATAGTAAGACAGATTTTTTGGCAAAATTAATTTTTTTTATTCAAAATAATTCCCTTCAAGGATGATACACTGATTATAATGACCCTCCAACCTTTCGATACCATATTTGTAGTACGATTTGTAATTTGCTTCAAAACAAGCCTCAGTTTCGGCGATAACCTCTTCATTCGACGAACATTTCTTCCCAGCGAGCATTCTTTTCTGAGATCTGAGAACAGAAAATAGTCACTGGGGGCCAGATCTGAAGAATACCGTGAATGCGGAAGCAATTTGAAGCCCAATTCATGGATTTTTCCCATCGTTTTCACTGACTTGTGACACGGTCTATTGTCTTGGCGAAGCAGCACTTTCTTTTTCTTCAAATGCGGCCGTTTTTCGCCGATTTCGTCCTTCAAACGGTCCAGTAACGCTATGTAATAGTCGTTGTTGATGGTCCTTCCTTTTAAAAGGTAGTCAATGAAATTTATTCCATGCGCATCCCAAAATACAGACGCCATAACCTTGCCAGTCGACTGTTACGTTTTCCCACGCTTTGGAGCGAGTTCATAGTGTGCAGTCCACTCCGATGACTGTCGATTGGACTTCAGAGTGAAATGATGGAGCAATGTTTCATCCATTGTCACATATGGAGGCAAAAACTCGGGTTTATTACGCTCGATCATCTTCAAACACTGCTCCGAATCATCAACTCATCCAGGTTTTTGTTTAGTTGATACCTTTGGAGTGTCTGCTATTTCATTCAATTTTAATTTATGGCCATTCAAAATCATTTTGTGGATTTTCTAAATATTTTCGTCGGTAACAACCTCTTTTGGGCGTCTACTGCGTTCACCAACTTCGGTGCTCATTTCACTATTTCAAAACTTATCATACCAATCCTTGATGTTTGATTTTCCTGGGACAATGTCCGCGAAATTCGACACCAAGCGAAGATTTTGCTTCAACTGTATTCTTTTCCTTCAAAAAGCAATATTTTATCAACACGCGAAGCTCCTTTTTGTCCAGTTTTTTTTCATAATAACAAAAGTTGCTTCACCCAAACTATAATTCATTGCTATAATTCACAAACTAATGATCCGACAGCTAAAATACGTGTGAATTTAATTCCAGTAGCGCCATCTATGTGCCATGCCGCGGACTTTTCAATTGATTTGTTATTAAGAACCTTTTCTAAGAATAAAATCTATTATTTTTTAAAAAGCTCTCAATAGCTTTAATTCACAGTGCTTATAGTATATAACGTGTCACATTTATCTCCTAGACGGATACTGGGCAAGTCTGTGTCAATGGATGCAGCATAATCCGATGCATCTTGTCGCATAATCATCGACGAATCTTAGGGGGATCCGACTGCAATAAGCCTTCTCCCCATTTGCTCCATCGTATCATGTCTATTCATCGAATTGGCACACAAAGACCTTTTCATACAAATTGCCCGTGTAGGTCCTCTTTATAAAACATAACCCTATGTTTCTTGTTTTATTGTATACAGTGTTTCTTTCAGACACCTGAGTTCCTTTTATGGTCGTCATATTCTTTATTTCCGTTTTTACGCCGTCTTTTATACGAGGTCTCCGAGGCCATTTTATATATCGACAATAAAGGAGCAGAGAGGACTTTGGCGCATTCTGCCCGTATAAATATAAAATGTATGGAATAATTTATTTTTCGTGGCTGGCTGGCTGCCTGGCTACTGGACGCTCCGGTATATTCCCAACAACGATCTGGCGAATCCATATTGACGATAAATCAACCGTCAAATATAACTGGCAGAAGAATATATTTCTTATTTCTTGTATTAAAATAGATGTTGTATTCGTTTCGCATTACATACGAAGATGTCATTTTTATTCTGAAGTAATTACGTAGTATTGTTCAGGATACAATTATATTCCAGCCCTTTTTATATTAGGCAATAGTTGTACTTGACAGCTGTGAAAACCATTCGTTTATTTTTTATATCGTATGCATATCAGATTCAAAGTACAATAGAACCGATTAGTAATCTAACACTGCATAGACAAAGTTCTTCTACTACCTAACCAAAGAAGAACAGCACGGATCTACGAAGTTATCTAAGACATTACCATAAAGCATAGAAGAAGATTACTAAATCACAGCAATGTAGAAGCAATACTGCTTTTGGACAACACGTAGGAAATTAGAAGATAGAGGCGATCCAAACCAATATAATTAAGTAACAGTTTTCTTAGCTTTATCTTAAGTAGTACAAGTAATTTTGTTCATTATGAATATAGGACTATTTTAATATATTGAAAGAATAAATTAAAAATTTAAATACAACTGGAATATTTTTTTTATTTAAATTATTTATTACATTGCTTAGGATAATTTAATCTAAGTATATATACTAGGAGTACTCATTTTTGTCTCTAGTATAATAATGTTTCTGTATTAACACTGCTGTTCTTCTATTAAATTTGTTTTCCTCTTCGATTTGATTGTTTTGAGTCTGCGTCTTCATCTGGTGTTATACAAGAGTTGCAATACTTCGATGTTATGAGATATACATGACAATGAGCTCTGTCCTCATGTCTCCTTACGATGCTCTTGATTTCCCCAATGGCAGTCCGTATCTAAAGGTCTGAGTGTAAGTAATGAACAATATAGTATATGTTTGTACATAATATGCTTCTTAACATCTTGTTCTGGAAAATGTTTTATATTTATATTACTTATATTTTAATGTTTACTTGAATAATAGTAATTTATTATGTACTGATAAATTGTGATTTTCTTCCAATTAACCAATACACTTTCCTATATTTCAACTCCAGTTCTGTACTTTTATTGTTAACATGTTCCTTCCAGGCAATTTTGTTTCAAAAGTAATACCGAGAAGTTTCAGGGTGGAATGATAGTATTACTTATTGTTATTATTTCCTTTGGTTAATTTTTATTTTCTAGATTTGGACCCAATCATTTCCATTTGGATTGTTTCTTTGCTATTGTCTCCAACAGAAAGAATCGCAGAATGATCTGCAAAGGTGGCCATAGTGTTATTTTCCATTTGTTGTATATCACATACATAATGCAGGTCAAGAATTACAGTTACTTGTAGTATACCTGATTTAGCCTCTTTTATGGTAGAGTAGTCTTCCTCTTGTTCCGACAAGATTACGGACTCTAAGCATTCTAGATCTGATCTAACAAAGCCGTCGTGCCAAACCTTATTGAATGCTTGTGCTGCATCTAAGAATATGATTGAACATGCTTAGTACATCATCTTCATAGTGTTTTTTATTGCCTTAGTATTGCTATAATCGGTTTTATTCTTTTCAAAAGGTTTTTTTTTGGATATTATCAGTAGCAGTAGCATAGGTCTACGGACTTTTGCTTCATTTGGTAATTTTCCAGATATTGATTCTATGATAAATTCAACCATACGCTAATCATCTTGGACAACTTTTAGTCGAAATGCTGTATTGACCAAGTTGTTGAGTTTTCAACAATTCTCCTGTTGTTAAAGCATAGCCTGGTGATTTCTTTAGATTGATATAATTGGAACAATGATAAATGATGATAAACAAACAATGATACTCCTTGTAATACTGATATATAAATGTTAAATATCCCAAGAAAGTTTCTCAAAATCAGTTCATGGCCCTTGTATACATTATAAAAATATTTTTGTGTGTTACAAAACAAAAAATAATTACTCGTGATGTAACTGTTTCTCATTTTCATAACAACAGTGTCTAATTTTTATGAAATTGATTCGTTAGGTTCAAACTAAGTTGTTTTCTAAATATTATATAAAAATCAGACGTTAACAGAGAGCTAGGCATTTTCTAGCGTGTATATTTCGTTGTTGACTAACCGAGGTAGTTTATAATGCTTTGTTGTATATTAACTTGTATTATTACTAGCGATGTTTCCATTTGTTTCCTAACTCACATACTAACGCAAACGGTAAAAGCGCCACAGCATCATTATAACTACAAAAACCGTCGTGTCGCTTTCGAAACTCAACCTTGTTGTTAACCGCGTTTTTATAGCTCGATGAATATCAACATTATTACTTCCTGGCTGGAGATTCGGTGAGATTTCTAAGATAATTGTCTACCAACATGTGATAAATGATTCACATACATCTTTTCAGCTAATTTGCATAAATAATGAGACCAGTTTCTGTTCGGACGAAAGAAATGCGTCTATGCGACTTTCTTCTCGATTTTGTTTTTGGCAAACGCGCGACGGCTCGTATCGGATCGATTGTTTTCTCTTGGCCGGTAACAATTATAAGAATGTTTTATCGTCCACGTCCGTAAGCGATAGGCGGTCATAAACAGGGAGGGTACCTACAGCTACGGTATTAAGTTACTCATAAAGTAAACTTGTTATGGCCTATTAAATATTCATAGTATGGGTAAATATTCCTTATGCATTGAGACTTAATGGAATTTTTAACGTATCTATCGATAGGATTGATTATGCTTGAAATGGGGAACAACAAAATATTAATGATGGTCATTTTTAAAGTACAGTTTGGAATTTATGTATTTATATATGTATTATATTGTTTCTTACATCCTAGTGCTTGTCCTTACCGACTAGGATTATAGACTGGATCTAGTATATTAGTATTAGTTAAAAAATCATAGAAACCTCCGGTCAGGAAACATTCAAGAAAACATCCAGTTTTTCTCCTTTTCCTGTTATTATTTATTATAACAACATACATATTATATGATATTTTTATATAATAATGTAGCAAATTAACACCAATAAACTATTTATTTCTATCCTAATTTATTATTTTACGTCTTACATTAGATATGTTTAGTATAACCTTAATTTACAAATTAATTTATTACTACAGTTCTGTTGTACTTGTATTAATATACAAGCAAGGCGAGTACGGGATTAATATATCAGTATTTATTTCCCATACTGAACTACATAAGCTGAAGCTAAGGATACACTTATACACTAAACAAGTTCGTGTGGTTTGGTTCGCTTCAATCTTCTGAATTGGTTGTTAACAAGTAACTGTATTGCTTCCACGTTGCAGTGATTTAGCAACATGATTTCATGTTTCAAAGCCAAATCTTGGATCACTTCCTGTATCCATTTGATTTCGAGGTCATCGTGCAGTTCTTCGTTGGTTGCGTAGCGATAAGCATTGGTTAATTAATCGTAAAATTTTGTTTTCGGTGCGTTGGATTACTGGTTGGTTTGATGTCTTAGTGCATCGTTATATTTGCACCCCATATGAACATATTGGCTTTATGATAAACTGATAAACCAATTTCTTTGATTTTAGATCAAGTTGAGATTATCTGTTTTTAATATGCACATAATTTTTTAATATGGCTTTATTCTCTTTCATATTCTTACTAAGCCATCATTGTTTAGTAGCTGAAGATCCTGAATATTTATGTGCTCATGGAGCCTGTGTTCATGTCTTTGAGCATAGTCCTTTATAGCGGTATCGACAGTTTCTTCGTTCAGGTCCTTATGCTGGTTGTCGTTACGAATATACCATGGAGCATCAACAACAACATAAGTCCACACTGGTTTCAAGACTTGTTGGTGAAACAAAATCTTATTATATACACAGCTGTATATCGACCCAATAACCAGTATATTGTGTTAATTAACGTTAAGGGTCGAATTGGTTAATCGCGAATTTAACATCAAAGGTCTTGCCTAGATATTTAACTGTATTTTTTATACGGGACTACTTGCTGATTAATATGCTGGCTTAAGATAGTTTTGCTGGTCAATAGAATATCGGCAATATAATTAAAAAAATCCCGACGATAAGAAAAATTAGTCTAAAAGAATCCGTGATTGGTTTATGGTGATGTTTGAACACTTTGTTTATTTCTATTTATATATGGTCTCAAGGCCACAAAAGAGCTGAAAGAGCTAATAAATAAGGAACAAAATCAAGGAATTCAAAACTATTTAGAAAACTTAACGCCAACTGATGCAACGGAATATTCTCTCTGAACAGTAACAAAAAAAAATTAAAAAACTTCAAAACATAATCCACCTATTAAAATTGACAACAATACCTGGGCTAGGAGTGATAAAGATAAAGCGGAAGCTTTCTCTAAATATTTAAAGACAGTATTTAATCCGTACCCGTCTGAAATATCCGCAACAGAAGAAAATAACATATTTGACTTTCTTAGCACTCCGTTTCAAATGGATCTGCCACATGATAAATTTACTGTTAAACAAGTAAAACAAACAATACATAAAGAAATCAATTCTAAAAAAGCTCCTGGTTTTGACCTAATAACTGGAAGAATCTTAATAGAACTGTCAGGAAAGTGCATCAAATTAATAACATTCATATTTAATGCCATGCTAAGACTTAATTACTTTCCCAGCACTTGGAAAGTGGCTCAAATCATTCTGATTCTTAAACCCTGGAAAAAATCAGAAGACTGCTGAAATCGTACCTAATAGACAGGACACTTTATTGTCAAAGACGGTGACGAATATACTGGCCTACATCAAATAAATTCGCGTGTTCCGCAGGGCAGTATTCTTGGCCCATTGTTATATCTTATCTATAAAGCTGACAATATAGCGGTTCCAATCCAAATCCACAAGGATCCTCCAACTTCATTTTAACAAAGTCGAATTGTGGTTGAAAACGTGGCGTATCAAAGCAAATGAGATAAAACCTAAATATGTGACATTCGTCCTTTGTAGAAGAACATGTCCCTCAGTAAAATTGAATAATCATTAACTTCCGCAAGCAGACAACGTTAAATATCTGGGAATCCATTTCAATCGACGTTTGACGTGGAAAAAACATATAGTTACAAAACGCAAGCAGCTTGGTCTTAAACTAAACCAAACGTATTGGCTGATAGGGCATAAATCTAAATTACCATTAGATAATAAGGTTTTGCTATATAATTCAATACTTAAGCCCATTTGTACCTATGGTATGAAACTGTGGAGTACTACTAGCAAATCGAACATAGATATCCTCCAGATGTTCCAGAATAAAGTGTTGCGAGTCATCGTCGAGTACGAGTCCAACAAACTGATTCAGCGTGATATCGCAATAGCAGCCATAACGAGTGTGATTCGGCGTGTTAGTGGGAAGTACTCTGAAAGACTATTAGTGCATCTCAATGCACTCGCCAAACAGTTAAATGTGCGCGATGATAGCGAAGTGCGTAGGCTCAAACGCAAACTACCATACGAACTGATTAATAGACGAACTGATTTAGATTATAAGTTGTACAGTAGATCGCTTACTGAATTGATCTACTACATTTCAGAATAGTTATATTATATAACTGAAATCATGTAATAATACTTATTGCCCACGGGCAGATTGTTGACGTTCTAGGAGATTAATTTAAAAAAATATATGGTCTGTTAGATTAATTTATTGTCAAAAAGCAATATAACAATGCCACAATATTTTGATTTATAATATTGAAATACGGTAACAAAAAAGAACATGAAGTATATAGAAATCTAATAGTCTGTAATATTTCTATATTTTTAAGAACAATTAATTCATAACTGCTTGGTACTTATTATTAATTTTCATTATTGTAAAACTTCAAATGTGATTTAATTTAAGATGTTGCCATATAAAAATTAAAGTACGTAGCAACTTAACAATTTATCATTATTGTTAAGAAGCTTATATAGCAAAATAGTGTCTTTTAAGAATAGCATTACTGTCTCCGGGCTAGACCCACTATCGTATATTTCGTCCAAATATTTGACATTTTAAAGCCATAAAGTTGAATTCTTCAATGGCATTTGCCATGGAAATTGACAACAATCCCAATCTCAAAATACTCCTTAAAATGACGATGTTTCATCAGGATTAATGAACTATCTGTTCTATCTATATCTGAAATAGATGTCTTAAAAATGCATAACTTATTGTGCTTAAAAGACCTGACAAACTCTCAGAACAATTCATGTCTTAAGTTTTAAAGGTAAGCCAACAATTATGGAAGAATTGTTTCTATAAATATAAATGTATTAAACTAAACTTGTGTATGTTTAACTAATATTTCAGACAACAATATGTATTATATTAATAAACACTACACAAAGAATATAAAAATAAACAATACACATGTAACATGTCGTGGCGACCAACAAATAACCAAAATAGAAGCGCTTCTTCTTTATATTTCCCCTTGCCCCCTTTGTGTTTCGCATGAAACAGTTGCAAGCCAACGTGTTTAATATTATGGAGATATTTAGGCTCTGAGTTAAAATAATTCTTAGGGACTTATTAACAGTTGTTAATTATTTATAGTAATTAATAAGTAAAAAACAATATTCAGTAGATTATTAAAATAATTAATATCGCTATTTAATAAGATTTACTATCATAACAAAGTTTGAAACTAACCTGGAAACACAAAAAATGAGAGAGGCAGTTTGTCTAACATCCTAACATAAATCACAAAATAAGTCTGCAGTAGATACTCATATGAGGAAGGACAAGCAATATTAAATTGTTTCAAAAAAGAACATGACTGAATAAGAGTGTGAACTAATGTATATATTGCAACAATAATATAAATATATTTAACATTTAGCATTAGATTATAAGAAAGTACTTTGTTATCTCTACCCTGTGAACTTATCGACGCACACCTAGGTATAGTTGACAATGGAAATATAGCGTTCATGTCTGGAAATAGCCGTACGTGGATTATGAACGTACAATGGCTCAATTGAAAATCCTTGGATAATTGCGAGAAGACAATGCTAATGTGGATTTAAGAAGCCTTTTGGCACTGACATATGATTTAAGGGTTTAACAGAGAATCTGATTCATACTGTAGACATTTTTATCATTATTTTTTATTAATATATAGTATCATGAAAATAACAACCATAATTTTATATTTTCCATTAGTTTTGTGATTTAAAATATTATCTTTTATGTTTGCTTTATCCAAACCTCTAAACTGCCATATACATACAAACTGCTAGATAACTCCAAAATAGTTTGGGTTGGACCACCTATAGTCAATTCAAAATAGCAGTGACACAGGAAACGTCGCAATGTTTCCGCAGCTATTCTGAGTTTTAGTACATTTAGGCTCTGATATATAACAACATTTTAACATAAATAAATTCTTTGAACAAATATTTTATTAAATATAATTTATTTTAACATTAAAGTACATCAAATACATTTATTATCGAAGAACTTAAAACAATAATTAATTATACAGCCACAATAATTTATAGGTTAGAGTTGTTTTGTTATATATACATTAAGTTTTTTTCTACATTAGTATCGATAGGGTTCTAAACGCTTTTTTGTATGTAATGGTATCCCTCTAAGTCCTTATGCACTTAATTAACAATTGTATATCTGAGTAATGTACTTTATTTTCATTAGAGAGCATATTTATGTTTTAGGCTTAGTTCTTGTTTCTTTCGATGCAATGTATAAATTATGATATTACTATATTTCTCTCTAGTTTTTCCTGTTTCTCTGCTTATACATGTAAACCAAACGTTCATGTATATTCTGAAGAATAACACACATGCTCATAAAGCTTTCACACTATAATACAATTCCCTATAATTAAAGTATATTAATTGTATACTGACCTTTACTGGTTTTCTCTTTCGCCCTGTCTTGGTAATCGTCAGCAGTGAATCAAAAACCAACATTCACAAAGTTTTATTCAATCACAGTTACTTTCAGAAATACTAGTCAAATTAATAACTAAGCTGTTTATTTCCAATCTATTAAAAACTTGCTCAAAATTCTACCGTTTGTCAATTTCTTCTTCAAGTTGTCTGATCGAGCTCATACAAATCGAAGGTGTTATTTTCGACAATGCCTCTTTCCATAAATCCATACTTTGCATTATATTATGACTAACAAAACCTAATCCATAGTTATTCCAAGCTTTACCTTTTTCCATGAACCTTTGCTGTCTTTATACTATATATGTTATCATCTTACCATGGACAACCCAATGTATCATTCTGAAACATTCATGTCTCTTTTAAATACATAAATTGATATAATTCTTCCTTGATTTTGTTATATGTTTTTAAAAATTATATTCATTTAAAATCAATCTCTGGAAGTTCCATTAAACCCCATCATGGGTTATCTTTATACCACTTAAATCCTCATTATCCAACAATGTATGAACGGACGTTCTACAAGATTGAGCTTGATTCGTCAGCTCTTTCGCATAAACACGATTTCTTTTTGGCGAATTTAAAGTTTTATTGTTTTTTATTTTTTGAGATATTTTAGCGACCGTGTCCGTACTAATAATATAATTTTGAAGAATTTTCAGACGTTTGGCAAACGGACAACTTTTACAGGCTCATTCCGTTACATGTTCGAACTAAATGTTCTCTAAGAGCATTCTATCAATGCTAAAATAATGATTAAATATAATAAAATGACAAGGATAATATTGTCTGACTGTAAAACGAATTTACAACTTTAGACAGACATTTATTGACACTCGTGTCACTGCTATTTTGAATTGACTATATGTCTGGAATTGATTAATAACTAAAGGTGCTCGATTATCAACTTTTGAAATTAATTACATCTTACGTTAGATATGGTGAGTACAATTATAAAATTTACTACTTTCAGTACTTTATCAATTATATGTATATATATATATATATATATATATATATATATATATATATATATATTATATATATATATATATATATATATACTATATTATATATATATATATTATATAATATATATATATATATATATATTATATATATATATAATAGTATATATATGTAGTATATATATATATATATATATATATATATATAATTGATAGACTACACATATACATACACGTATTACATACACATGTAATTATTAGTCATTATCAAATATGCATAATATTGTATCATATCATTTTTTATATAAACCAATAAAAATTATTCGATATAATTATTCAGAGATTTTTCTATTCTGTAATTACAACCAATATAAAGGCAAATACGCAAACAAAAATCCTATTTTATATAATGATATTGTTTATTAATGTTTCCATAAAATTGTACCAATTGAAATTTAATGTATAATTGCCATTTCGCAGGATAATTATTATTATAGTCCACGTCGACATAACGTTGTATATATGTAAAAATAATGTTTGTTTTATTATAATTTGGCATATATTACTTTTTCATCGATAGGTCGACAAGGGCGAGGTCCATCTCTAACATAGAAATTGCCGGAACAAAAACGAAATAACGAATTCTGACGCTGGCTTTACCCTAGAGAGTCATCAATAAGAACACCACATAATTTCCCATGATCTTGAGCTGACTTTTCTCTTTTTAGATGTAAAAAGGCGAAGTATGACGAATATCTTTTTCTGAAACATTCATTTTCATAGTTTAACAACATTTGTAGTACTTTGAAGTTAAATAAATTAATGATCTACTGTTCCTTGTCTAACTGTGGTAACTTGTCTAAGTTTCAAAGTTTATCCTTTAAAACGCACTACTCCTGAAAGGACCTTTAAACTATTTTTATTTAACTATTGATTCAATATGAATTATTTGATACTTAATTACATGTATGGGAATATGCAAGAATGTATATTATGCAAGACATTCAGTATAACTTATGTCAATCATATATCCTTCATTGAATATTAATGAAAAGTTCTCCATTTCTACAACATTTAATGTCTGAATGAATGAAAAATTGGCCTTAAAAATTCTAGTGACTTATCCATAAAACAAGTAACACTCAACAATATCTTGTTAAACAATTTCTAAACAATTAATTATAATTTATCATATATGATATCAATTATAGCAAGTTTGACAGTTTTTTTGTATTAATCTCTTAGAACTTCAACAATTGGCCCCTAGGCAAAGTATTATAATATGATTTCCGTTGTACAATATAACTCTACTGACATGTAGAATATCGCTTCAGTAAGTAATCTGCTGTGGAAACTTACAGTCTAGATACTATTCTAACTTATTCTAGAGATAACTATATCTCACTCTATGTATCTGTTGATCAGTTCGCATGGCAATTTACGTTTGAGCCTACACACTTCACTATCATCGCGCACATTTAACTGTTTAGCGAGTGTATTGGGATGCACTAACAGTCTTTCAGAGTACTTTGCACTAACACTTCGAATCACACTCGAGTTCTAAGAGGATATCGTACTGAATTAGTTCGTTGGACACGTAATATGGGGCATCGACGATGAATCGCAACACTTTATTCTGGAACCTCTGGAGGATATCTATGTTAGATTTGCTAGTAGTACCCCACAGTTCAATATCATAGGTCCAAATGGCCCTACGTATTGATTTATATAGCAAAACCTTGTTTTCTAAGTGTACGATAATAGATTTAGGCCGTATCAGCCAATACATTTGGTTTAGTTTAAACCCAAGCTGCTTACCGTTTGACAAAAAAGGTGATTGAAAGTTTTACTTAAATCAGCTGTACATAACTTTAGTAATCAATGAAAAAATCGATAGGAGCTATTAAGTTGAATTTTCCAATATGTCTTCCTTTCGTAGATTTTGTAGACTGCCACTGTCGTTTGTGATAATAATTCTGTCATCAGCAAAGGTTCCAAGTAGCGTTTCTTTTATTGTTGGGATATCAGCAGTGTAGAGCAGATACAGGGGACGATATCTTGTAGAACTCCAGCCGAAATTATTTTAAATAACGAGAATGCCATTTCGTGCGAGACTAATTTTTTTTTCGAAAAGATATGACTCCAGCAATTATTAATAGTTACGCAGTAACAATTTGCTCCTCTTATAGATTAATCCCAAATGGCAAACCCGATTAAAAGCTTGTGAGACATCCAGGAATATTGCAGGACAGTATTTATTTTCCTCAAACGCTTTTTCAATAACCGCAGTTACTCTGTGCACTTGGTGGATTGTTGAGTGGTGATTTCGAAAACCCAACTGGAAATCTGGTATTATTACAAAATGTTTAACACGTTTTAGTATTAGTTTCTCATATAGTTTTGATATTGCAGGTGGCAGCGAAATAGGCCTGTAAGATTCGAATTATTCTGCAGGCTTGTCAGGTTAAAGGTATAAAATGATGCATTAAAAACAAATATCGTACAATCAAAAATAAGAAATATGTCGCTGTTATATCCACGGCGCCCTTGTAGTTCTGAAACACGCCCAGCACGTGGTACAATTGCTACTGTCTCTTTGTTGCATCAAGAAGCAATGGTCATTCAGCATACCACAATCATTTTTTTTATTCTTGAGCGCATTATTAGACACATCTCGTATATAAATTAAGAATCTTATAAATAAATCGAGATCACACAAAACAGTTTTAATTTATGAGACACCTTAAAACTCAGGTAACAAACAATCCCGAGTTGCAACAGAACCCATTAATCTAACTTCTACAAGACTCGCGGAAGTGTTGGCAGCATGAAAATAAAGAGATTAGACCTTGTTTCGGCGAAACAACGCCAACAAATTTGTCGGGAAGATTCGTTTTTCGGTGAGCGCGTTCCGTCTTTGATTGATGAAAGAGTCGATTGTCGTGGCCCGACAATGAACCGCGGAACGATGGCGAAGAAAGGAAGGTGCGACCGGCTAGGATTCGGGATATTTTTGGTCGCGGATCCGACATTGATCGGAGAGAACCAACTGTTTCGGTTCGAAAATAACGTTCCGCACGCAAAAAAGGGGATATCTGTTGATTTATGTTAATGGATCGGTTTGCAGAGATAATTTTTATCGATGATCTAACGTCCGTTTTGTAATTAAGACATACTGTCATATATCATATGTTGACATTTGTTATTAAAATGTGAGATTGTTTGGAATTAATTATATTATATCAATACTATAATATAAGCGGTTGCTTGTAAGTTAGAATAATTAAAATGAAAATGAAAAAACTGATTTATAGTTGTAAAAAACACCTTTTTTTCTCCATAATTTATCTCATATTCAATTTCTGACAAACCGGAAGAATAAGTTGGATCGTACAGGCCTATTTCACTCTACCTGCGATATCAAAATTATTTGAGAAACTGCTGTTAAAACGTATTGAGTAATTTATAGAAATATCAGATTTCCAGTTTGGATTTCGAAATCACCGCTCGACAATCGACCAACTGCATAGAGTAACAGCTGTTGTTGAAAAGACAATCGAAAAAACTTCAATATTCCTGGACATCTCACAAGCTCTTGATTGAGTATGCCATTTGCGATTAACATACAAAATGAACCAATTGCTACCGCGGAATTACTTCGGTCTGTCTTATATCTGCTTTATAGCGCTGGTGTCCCAAAAACAAAAGAAACAGTAATTGGAACATTTGCCGACGACACAGCTATCATGACAAAAGATGTATCTCTGTCTAAGGCTTTAGAAAAAGTACAAATAGCGGTCAAAAGGAGTTACAAATGGACTAATAGCTCCAAATCTGTCCATGTTAATTTTGTGTTAGGGCGAAATGACAAAAACTTAATTATATCACTTGGTGGATACCCGATTCCTCAAGCAGTATTATCCAAATATCTCGGAATATATCTCGATGGTAGGTTAAACTGGAAACATCATGTTAGACAAAAAGCAGAGCTGATTAGTTTATCAATCTAAAGCCAATTTGGATGGGGTTGCTCTAAGACAGCAAACCAAAGTTCTACAATTAGTTACCAATGCTTATTGCTACGTAATCAACGAATAGCTGCACAATAACCTCAAAATCAAATGGACACACGAAGTGATCCAAGATTTCGCCTTAAAACATGAAATAAGGTTGCTAAATTACAGTGTAGCGACCTTGAGACATATCGAATTTTACATCGTGGAATAATGGTCAGCAAAGTACCCAGAAATATAATCCCAGATGTTGAACACGGGCGGGGTGCCAGCAGCGACATCTAGAACACGACAACGAATAGCTGGCAACTCCGGGACGTTTATCTGGGATGTTATTGAAGGGCATTTCGATGACTCAGTAATCGACCATCGTTTGGTTTAGACGTGCCACCATCGACTGCCCAAGCCTCGTCACCAGGTAACACCACTGCCATCCCTTTTATCTATTTTGTATTTTCCACATTTTTACATTACTTCAATAAATAACGGTCACAAAATGTAAACACCACTGTTTCATTTAGTTTTACCTCTTTTCACCGAGCCATATCAATTTACCCTAGAACAGCATCGTGGAAGCAATACAGCTACTGGACAACACACAGGAAATCAGAAGAATTAAGCGAACCAAACCACACTATCTTGTTTAGAGAATAATTGTATTCTTAACTTTTGCTTAAGTAGATTAGTTTTATTTTAATTTGGGAAATACATGCCGATGTATTAATCCCGTACTCGTCTTGCTTGTGTATTAATGCATGTACAACAGAAGAGTAGTAATAAATTCATTTGTAAACTAAGATTGTACTAAGCATATCTAATATAACATGTAATTGATAAAAGAAAAAAAATCAATTTATTTATTCCAAGAGTCATTCAACTTAGAAATCTCCGAAGGGGTTTTTCGGAAAATATTTCTCTATAACACTAATTCCTTGACGTTTGATTAAAATCGTTTTCCATGAAATAATGTTTCGAAGTATTTGAATAGGTAGCAGCGTTAAAGCTTACGTGGCGGTTTTTGTGCTTCCATTCCAATTCATTCCTAGGTCATTTCGTACTCCTCAAAAAACCTACATAAAATTTGAATTAGTTCTTCGCAAATTAAAATATAAAGACCGTGATTGGAAGGTATGTTGTATGGGTTAATGGTTTCTAAATAAAATATTATTTTTTCTATTCAAGTCTATTCTCTTTTATTTTAATGTAATAACTGGTATAACACAATAGTAACACAAATTGTCAAGAAACGTGCCATCGTATGGTAAAAACGAAATCATTTTCGGATTCAGCATACCCAAAACCATAAAGATTACGTCACGACACTTAAAAAACTCTTTTTTTTTTAATTTGACACGCTTTAGAAAGAACGGTATATTGGTGAATTTCGGTATAAGAACTACTTTTAAAGCTGAAGGGCCAGGTTCACACAGCCTCTTGATTTGATTTGGGATCACGATGGCAAACTCAAATCTCATAACGAAGAAATTACGTACTTTTTAAAGTCATACCGCGAGAATAAGACAGAGTCAGGACACAATACCAAATAGAGCTGTTCCATTTTCTGGTTCGTTGAATTCTCAAACTATCTTTCAATACATTTAACATAAAATTGTGGAACTGAAACGGTCGTTAAGAGTGTGTGTGTAGCATATAGATTTCAAAACTATACACAGAGCACTCTAAACACTGAAACTATCATTCTTTTTTATGGAGACAGAACAAAAGAGATAATTATATGAACATCAACTGTCTCCTCATTTTCTTAAAACTTAATTTCTTCTGAATTTTTTTCAGATACGATATTTTCAGATTTTCGTTATTTTTTGGAGACTCTTACCATCTTACTCTTTACATTCTAGCTCTCGTTGATAAGACGAGGACATAACTATGTTGTCCAAATCGATTATGAATTATTGTTCTTTCAACGAGATCTCTTCTGATTTGCTTTTTTGTGATCTTAGAACGAGGAAGAATTATTATTTGTAAGTTGCCAATGGATGGGAAAAAATTCTTCCATATCTTATACAGTAGGTAACTATTCTACAGCAGTCGATGGTTGATATTCAGTTGCTGAAGAAGTAAAACGAATAAAAAAAAGAAAACACGGATTTAATAGGTGAAATTGAAATTTTGAATATGACTCAGAAGTTTAAAATTATAACTGTGACTCTATTTTACCATATCTTTCCAATGCGATAAACAAGATGGCTTCCACCAATTTGAAAGTATTTTTAAATAACAAATTCAATTAACTTACTTTTGTAGTATTGGACAAGTACTTGCATTGGTACTAATAGTATCCAACATTAGTTCCATTTTTCACCTCCTCATAGGAGGGATTAGTCCTCCTTACACTTCCAATTGTATTAAAGGACATCAAAACAAATCTTGCAACAACTTCAGGTGAGAACGACCTCTAATAGTCGTATGTAACCAAGAAGTTATACAGTATAGAAGTTCTAAAAGCAGATACTGTCTCCTACAAACCAAATGATTCGCCATCAACATTTTCGAGATATTTTAGTATTTGTTTAGTATTTTCTATGGCCAGGATCAATTTTGTTAATAATGAACACATAACCTCTTTTGAAAATTAAAACCGATTGAAACACTTGAATAATAAAAAAAATAGGTGGTTTTTGACATTTCGATCACGGTAGCAGTCATGACAACTCGCACTAATAAATTATACCAACCTGAACAATACTTCCTTACAGCAATAGCTATACAATTAAAACCGTAACATTGCTTCTGTTCATTTTGGATATCCCCTCGTATAGATGTTATAAATAAGAGATAATTGAGCGAAAATATAAGCAAAGATGCGAAGACTGTATACCGAATACCAGTCCGATACGGAATTATGCGAAATATTTTCTTTCTGCAGTAAATCAGCCACGACCGAGATGATTTTTTTCGACCGACTGAAATTCATTTCGGCGATATGGGCAGTGTCCGTTTAAATAATGATTAAGCTTCATTAACATTCGCGATTATAAATTATAATTCCGGAGAATTAGAACTTGTTTTCAATACACGTGCTTTTTTTCACTATTGATTTTTAGACAGAATACGATTGTTGTTTTTCGGCCAATAAAATGTTGTTAACCCTATTAGAAAATAGTAAAACTTGTTGTGCAATAAAATCGATGAATAATAATATAAGCTGGCGTGAGATAAAATAATAGCCGTTGTGAATATATGAATCAGAATTTGTAAAAAAATAAACGTAACACCTAAAAATAAACTAACAGTGACAACAAATTATTAATAGGTTTTTGCTTTAAAATAGGTACGTTCAAAAAAAAGGAAATTATAAAAAAAATGCCTCATTAAATACGAGAAATGTTATATAATTCTGAGGGATCTTTACGACCTTCACCTTTATGTACAAATCTGCGTCAGTATATTTACTACCTTCATCATGTAGTTCATGCTTTGTACATATACCACCTACTAGGAAACCTGAAAAACCTCTAAAAGTTTTAGAATTACTTATTGTATTATTTCTTAAACAAGAAACAAAATTATCTGTGGTTCTCTCTCCTGCATTATCCAATTTTCAAATAGATCAAAAATCTTAAAATCCAAATTACAAGCCCTTGTATTTATGCCATAAAAGTGAAATATATTAACCCCATATCTAAAGAAATCCAAACGGATAAGAAGATTCACCTCTTATTCTTGTTAATATTCTGTTGACACATTTCATGATAAAATTATTATATATATGGTTTTTTTGCTTTAACAGCTGAATATAAAGCATCTACATTAACTACGTGTCATTACAAATAATATAAATCGTTTCAGCATTCTAGGGTCTTCATTCCAACACTCTACATTCCAACTTACCTTTGTTCTTTCATATTCACAACAGTACTGAAAATCAAAACCAACACAGACAATATTGCCTAATAGTTTGATCAAGAATTGTTAATAAGTAAATTAAAACAGCCTCATTTTTCATATGAAATTGCTTACATTGTCCCGTGGCATGCAGCTAGATTATCAAAAATGCTGGTACTGGCAGTTATAATGAATCTATCGTAAAAAAGGTAAAGCTGACAATAGCGCCTGGTCGTACAAAACCGCTGCATGATTTTTTTATGACTTAGACTCTTAACATATAGGTACCAACAAAATACACAGGATGGCTGGAGCAATTAGGCACTGTCTGTAGTATACGATGAACATACAATATCGATAAAAACATTTGAGTCGGTTCTGAATCATAAAAGAATCCTCTACCTAAGCGAAAACTTTCGACTATGAATAATAAACAGTTAAATCGAATGTAACCATCTTGGAGGAAGACTTTATAGATAGCAACTGATGCACCTCAGCCGATCATTTAAAAACTGTCCTTATATAAGCAACAAAATGATGATACAACCTGTAATGTCAAAGCACACGTTGTTAAAACTGTTTAAAACTAGAATAGTGGAAGTTTCTTGAAGATCATTCAAAATTCACCAAAATAGATATATATATATATATATATATATATATATATATATATATATATATATATATATATATATATATATATATATACTAGGAGGACTTTTTAATAAAAATTACATTCAATGTTAATAAAAGAGGCAGTCATTACTTTTACAGTGTATTTAATAAGCACTTGCTACGAAGACCCATCCTCACACAGAGATGAAGAATTTTGAGGAATTACGAGGTAGATTAAAAATATTTCAAGAATTATCTAAATAATCAGCTTTATATGATACGTCAGTTATTGCTTAATAAAAGATTATAGAAACATTTTCATAGCCAGGCCCATAAAGACTTTTTTCCTTATTCTTATCGTGGGCGTTTTATTGACATTCTACTGAACTCCAACCATATCGCTATAATTTTAACGATATTTTAATGAATTGGAAACAAGAGAATCACATGATAATACGTGGGATAAAAATTAGAACATAAAAATTTTATTAGCATTCGCTCTAAATGGAATGAAGATATATTTAACATTCGAAGTCTTAATACAGTGCAAACGATTATAATGTTATTTAGAAAACAAAAAATTTCAGAAACTACACTACGAACTCAACTTTTAAGTTATAAGTAATATAGTCAATTGTTAAATTCGTTTTTTAGCTCCATATGGAGCTCTATATTTACATGTTTAAGTTTAGCTCTATATGGAAAGCTATCTAACTAAAATATGTGCATAGAATAACAGATGTAATTAAAAAAGTATAGGAAGGTAAAAAATTATGTTTACCTATGTTTTTAAATATTGCACAAGTCTTCGATAAGATATAGACACTACTGCCTTACTTATAAGCTACAGAAAATGTTACCGAAACAACACACTGAACTATTAAAAGAAAATATTTAAAAAATTACATTAAAAAAATTATTTAAAAAAAGTATATTTAATTAAGTCTTATAGTAAAGCCAGAATGTTTAGAGTTCAACAACAGGAAGCCTACTCTACAATAAATGAAGTTAAAGTAAGTGTACTAGAAGGCAATATATTGGGGCCAATTATTTACCTACTCTACACATGAGATATAACAAAAATGGCGGGTAGAAATGGTGGGCAACATATCACGACAGGTATATTTCCGATAATACTGCGATTCCTGCTATCGGTGATAAGAGGGAAGCACATACAATTACAACAGAAAGAGAATCTGTGCATGTGCAGTTCACGTATAATAAGACTACACAAGCACCAATAACAATAAGTAAAAACATCATTCCCTATAGCAACAACGCCAAGTAACTCGGATTGAAACTTGATGCAAAACTGCGCTGGAGGGAACATTTTAAAAGGAAAAGGAAAGAATTGTAGTCCGAATATAGGAAAATGCATCGGTTAATAGGAAAAGAAAATCACAATTATCAGTACATAATAAATTATTATTATAAAGCAAGTATTGAAGCCTATATGGTCATAAAGAATTCAATTATGTAGATGTTCCGCGAAAAGTAATACAAATACAACTTTTCCAGATCAAAGTTGTGTGAAATATCTGATGAATATGAGGTGTGATACTATAGAAGTGATTACTTAACCTAGACCTTCAGATATCGACTGTGACTCAAGGAGTCAAGTGAAACAGAGGATATCAGGAGATACTCCATTCTCATCTCGATATCTAAGTAATACAACTCTAACACCCCCGGACACAGAGTGAAAAAATGTAGTGTACTATAATGTAGGAAGGGCATTTAATAGAAAAACAGCACCGTTAATACATAAACATTTTTATATCAAGGACTAAACCCTCCTAGATGGCCTGCTTCCTTCTGGCAATCTTGGGGGACATTCCGTTATGATTAGGGCGGCAATATGGTGGTGTTGAGCTGATTCTACCATTCACATCACCGGCAGGATTACTGGGAATGAATATCTCGACATGATGATGACTTGGTGATTCAATTCTTACCATAACTAGCATATTGCTACCAAATATTGTAATATTCTAAGATGATAGTGAGCCTGTACACTCTGACCTCAACATAATTTTTCATACATACTTTTTTCAACATAGTTTTAGTCTGAGCAACATATATATATATATATATATATATATATATATATATATATATATATATATATATATATATATATATATATATATATATATATATATATATGAGAAAGAATTATCCTATTATATTAGAATCTATTACATTATTACAAGTGGTTGCCGACTAAACTACAATTTATCATTACATTAACTTAAATCTAGGTATATATCATATCTAGGAGGTCCCATCGGTCCTATCTTAGTATCTGGTGTAATAATGTTTATATATTAACGCCGCTGTTTTTCTATTAAATACACCCTACTACACTACACTACACAAAATCAAATGTTTTGATTCTTTACAGTCTGTGTCCGGGTGTCCTCCAAGAGCTGTATTACTTTGATATTGACATGAAAATGGAATTCGTCCTCATGTCTCCTTCCGATTCTTTTGATTTCCTGGATGACATTGGGTATCTGAAGGTCTCGATCTAAGTAATCAATCCTTTAGAATCTCGACCCACCTACAATACTTGTATTATATTTATATTAGTTTTCGCGAAACATCCCCATAATTGTATTCCGTACCGTTACACATACAAGTGATTCAGTGCGATATCCCCGTAGAACTCATAGCAAGTGTGATTCGGAGTGTTAGTGAGAAGTACTCTGAAAGACTACTAGTGCATACCAATAACTTACCAAACAGTTAAATGTGCACGATGACAGTATAGTGCATAAACTCAAATGCAAACGGCCATACGAACTGATTAATAGACACATAAAGTGAGATTTAATTATCTCTAGAATAAGTTTGTGCCGACCGCCACGACCCTTTAGGCCACCACGAATTCACCAACAATAACTACAAAGGTTGGCAACGCCGGTGGATTGGTACCATGCAGTTCCAGACTATAAAAGACCATCACGACGACGTACCACTTCCACAGCGCTGCCGTGGTTCCTTTACCTAACCTAATATCCTGTCAATTCTCCCGTCGACCACATGTATAATTTAATATTAAAATAAAGAGTATTTCTTCAACCAGTGTTTTCAGTTCTCGTGCAAATTCCTTCCAAAAATAGTAGTGAGTGTTCTGACAAATAATCGCAGCGGCAGCCACTCATTTCGACCGACTGACCGACCCGACGAATATACCTACAAGTTAGAATATACTTTAAAATAAGTTAGAATAGTATCTAAAATAAGATTTAAATTGCAGATGAAGATTTAGTTGTACAGCAGATCACTTACTGGAGTGATCTTCTACATGCCAGGATGGTTATAATATATAACGGAAATTATGTAATAATACTTACAGACCACGGGAAGATTGTTAACGTTCTAAGAGATTAATTAAAAAAACTTTGAAATATAGAAGAAACGAAAATTCATTTGCCCCGTTCAACAACAATTGTTAAGGAATATAGGAAACAATGGATTCGCTCAAAAATACTATAAAAATCACATATCAACCTACACGTCAGGCGGCATGTTGAAACCGTCACCAGAATCAAAGCTACCCCAACGACTTTCCGACCCCTGTGACTCTTCTTTATTGTTTTTAATTGCAATTAAGCGGTAAGCTGATACACAAAGGGCATACTGCCGCCGCCATTAACAATATTTCGTTTAAATATTCAGGAGCAATAAACGAATCGTCTGTTGTTCAGTTCGGGCTAATTCGCATAACGATATTCGATTAAGCGCGCAAAGCAAAACTCCGGAACAGAATGAATTATTAAAGAAAGGGACGGGAGCGTAAATGATGCGTCGATTTTCGGATGTTTCGGGCGTGCGTTTCCGAAAACAGTATCTTCGACAATTTGATTTTACGTTGCCTGGTATGACATCTTATGTTTCGACGTTATAAAATTTGTAATTGTTTTACTAGTTATAACTTCGATTAGTTACTGAACTATTGAAATTTCTGCTGTTTTACAAACAATATTTGTTATATCGTGGTTGACTCATACTTCGAAATAATGATAAACTATAAAGTTGTCACTGGATCCCTAAAGCATCCATCGTTTGTTTAGTTTTTTATTAACTGTACAAGAACGTTTTGACATAAGAGTGATATTTGTGTTGTTTATCGCATCTCGATCTTAATATCGGCATACACATTTGAACGCAACTCTCTACTAATAACAATGTACCCACAATTCTTTGTTACCCAAATTAATCTCTGTTATCTTTATAAATCTGGTTTCTCTATCTCTATCTCTATTAATTCTGGTTCTCTACTAATCTCTATTAATTGACATGGTTTTTGGTATATGTAAAAAATAAGAAAAACATTGATATTAGTGAAAAAATCATAACTTTCTATTAACCTTCAATTTTTACTTACAATAATGTTAAATATTTATCTGTACATAGCTTTGGTTTTAGAAGCAATGACTCAACAATTGACCAAGTATATAAAATAAAATAGTTTTAGCAATAAAATTGAACCGACTTCAAAAAATAAATAAGGAACTCACTAAGAATTAAAAAGTAATCAAACTTTAAGCAATTTGAAATAAAATATGTATAAAATAATCGCTGTAATAACTAAATATAAATAAACAAAAGCCTTATTTAACCTATCTACTACACGTATTTTATATTCACACAAAATTTAGCTGAATACCTATTTATCTATTTACAATATTCTTTTAACTACTACCAACTGACTACTTTGTAGTCGATTCCGAACCCAAACAGTAATATTAATTTAGATTTATTTTGTTGGTAATTTAATTTTTGTATGTGTCACGAAATTAAATTATTATTTTTGTATTTTTTGGGCAGGAGTCAGTTCAATTTTTTTGTTAAAGATATTTTATTTTTCTGTCTTCAGTGTTAGATATTTACTCAATAAATTATGCAGTCATTTTATTTAATATTGCAATGGGTAGGCCAAGTAAAGATGCAGCCCGTATGAGGAAAAATAGAAACAAAAAAAACAATGATTGAAAAAAAGGAGCGCGTGAGGCCCCCGGGATCCGCTACCTAGCCCAGGTAATTTCACAAACGTTCTAACTAAACAACAAAAAGTTTTCGTCCCCACCGCTAATCGAACGCGCGACCTCCGTGTGAGAGTTAAACCCTCTAACCATTACACCATGGAAGCAGTTGTCAACAACATTTATACGAGGTCTTATATAGTTAGGGCTTAAAAAACAAGCAAGAATGGCTTTTACACTGAACGACTTCCGATTTTTCGTCACATCAGCCCAGCAATAACATTATACCCAAATATCTGATTATTTTAGATAAAAAATATGTGAAAACGTTGTACATGCCTTTGAAATTTGAGCGTTTCCCTTGATTTCTCCCTATCCCCCCAACAGATCCTGATTTGGTTCCGATAGAACCACCTCGGAAGTGCACTCTTTCGAATAAAAAAAGAAATTTAAAGATCGGCAAACAATTGACAGAGAATTTCGCTAACATACATTAAAAAAATATAAATATAGCCGAACATAGAACCTCCTCTTTTTTCGAAGTCGGTTAATAACAGACGAACAGAGAAAAAATTGCTCAGCTATATTATAATCTTTGGTAATTATTAGTAGAACTTTGTTTTGGGTGCGTTGAATTACTAGTTGGTTTGATGCTTTAGTGCAATTCAATATCCGCACCCCATAGGTCCAAATTGGCTTTATGATTAACTGATAAAACAATCTCATTGATTTTATTTCAGGTTTGAAGTATCTTCGGACTAACTGATCCGTTCTGTTTTCTTGGATAACGTGATGTTATATCAAATATATAAATCAAAAGAGGTGATTTATTCTCATACATCATAGGCGTATATTAAAAAAGTCATTAAAATGATAATAACATTGAAGTTTAGCGACAAGTTTGAACCCGAGGAGCTACTAATTTACTTAAAAGACTGTCTTATTTAACTGAATACAAAGCGATGTTGAGGGTAAAATTAGCCCAACCCCTCTCACTAGTTAACCTTTCAGATATATAGCCCTAAACTATATAGCCGAGTAGTCTGAGTCGTGTTACATAACCTTTGCTAATCCTTGTCGGATTTTGCACTCATGCCTGAGGACAGTCACAAATGTTAAACAATCACAAACATAAATTTACGATCATGCCTCAGTAGGATTCGAACCCGCATCTATCACAACAGCAGAAGGAACGTCGCCTTTACCACCGTGCAAGTATCTACTAGCCAGTCTAGATTTTTTATTTTAAGGCTGATTCGTTCTGTTTTTTGGCAAACGTGATTTTATATCAAATAAATAAATCAGAAGTGATTAATTATTCTCACACATCTCGCGTGAATTGAAAAAAGTCATTAAAATTATAGTAGGATATAACGTAACGGCATGTATAAATATAAAGATTGAAATTTAGCGACAAGTTTGAACCCGAGGAGCTACTAATTTACTTAAAAGACTGTCTTATTTAACTGAATACAAAGTGATGTTGAGTGTAAAAATAGCCTAACCCGTCTCACTAGTTCACCTTTCAGGTAGTAACAAACTATATAGCCGGGTAGTCTGGGCCGTGTTACATAATCTTTGCTAATCCTTGTCGAATTTTGCACTCATACCTGAGGACAGTCGCAAATGCTAAACAATCACAAACATAAATTTACAATCATGCCTGAGTAGGATTCGAACCCGCGTCTATCACAACAGCAGAAGGAACGTCGCCTTTACCACCGTGCAAGTATCTACTAGCCAGTCTAGATTTTTTATTTTAAGGCTGATTCGTTCTGTTTTTTGGCTAACGTGATTTTATATCAAATAAATAAATCAAAAGTGATTAATTATTCTCACACATCTCGCGTGTATTGAAAAAAGTCATTAAAATGATAGTAGGATATAACGTAACGGCATGTATAAATATAAAGATTGAAATTTAGCGACAAGTTTGAACCCGAGGAGCTACTAATTTACTTAAAATACTGTCTTATTTAACTGAATACAAAGTGATGTTGATGTTTCAGGTAGTAACAAACTATATAGCCGGGTAGTCTGGGCCGTGTTACATAACCTTTGCTAATCCTTGTCGGATTTTGCACTCATGCCTGAGGACAGTCACAAATGTTAAACAATCACAAACATAAATTTACGATCATGCCTCAGTAGGATTCGAACCCGCGTCTATCACAACAGCAGAAGGAACGTCGCCTTTACCACCGTGCAAGTATCTACTAACCAGTCTAGATTTTTTTATTTTAAGGCTGATCCGTTCTCATACATCATACGCGTATATTGAAAAAAGTCATTAAAATGATAATAGGATATAACGTAACGGCGTGTATATATATAAAGATTGAAATTTAGCGACAAGTTTGAATCCGAGGAAGCGTCCTTTAGACCACTAATTACAACCGCCCCCGCCATACAGCACCGCTCGCGTAATAACAAGTTGCAAGCATTTAATCTCAAACCGACTTCATTAGCGAAACAAACATCCATCCCCCGGATAAACCCATCGACAAAGAGAACGTGAAAATGCATTTATAATTTTAATTCTCGGTCGAATTATCTCGCCGCTCGCCGAACACAAGAGCGAATCTTTGCGGGCGGATTGCCGGATGCCGCCAACCGAAAAGCCGTTCGGAGTTTTGGTTTTGTGTTAGCAACATTGCGAAAAAGACATCGAGCCGAGCCCTGAAAGCTTTGTAAAGTGTATTAAACGGGCCGTTGGCAGCGGACTTTTATCTCGTTAAAAATTCTATAATCTGCTGCTACAATGCTTAAAATACTGTAAAAACTCATGCTGCGCTTTTTTTTCTCAATAGCTCGGCGCATAATTAATGTATCACAAATATAATTGATTTTTATTTTCGTATCCGAAGAAGACGGGATTAATTTATGTTTGAACAAGCTCGTCGTTGTTGTTATGTAACTTTTTTTTATATATATAGTCCATCCAAAGTTATTTTGTACATACGTCATTTAAATTTGTGACGTCAAAACGTCGCAATGTTGCCGTATCAACTCTAATATCTCTCTTCATATTAAGCATTTGTATTCATATATATTATTATTTACAGGAATACAACAGAAGAAATCATAAAAATATTACACACAGTTTAAACACAAAATGTGTCCAAATGGGGCGATGGCGAAATGACATTGAAGGTAAATGATGCGATTATTCTACATGAAAAATGTTTGTTACCCTTTAAAAAGTTGCTTGTAATGTGTCATCAATTAAAAACCTAATTATTTTGAAGGGGTTCATTTACTTGATACAAATGTATGTTGGTCAAAATACTTATAATTAATATAATTAATATTTTGGCCTAAGGCTAATAAACTTTTCAACAAGGATGTTAATAAAATACATTGATTGACCAATTGACCAACAAGATGAGCTTGATTTTATGGACGTCTTTATAATACATTTTAATTTTTTGTTGCTAAGTATTGCTTTTTGGTATGTTTTTTCCATTCCGATATATATTGATTGAACTGTTTTAATTATCCGTTCCATAATTTTCACAATAAACTTTTTGTGTTTCAACATGAAGGAACAAAAAGATAGAAACTTTACAATATCTTATTTGAATTGATAGCACTAAAGAAATATGAAATAGGGAAAAAGAGCTATAAAAAATTTTAATTATATTTGCCACGAGATATGTTAGTTTCCAATTAGATTGTAGCTATTTTTATATCCACATTTAATTATTATTTATTTCATCAATCAATAAAATGATGTCTTAATAAAATATTTTCATTACAGGTGCCTGTAATGGTAATTTAAACTAACCAATGAAATTCAGCGAAATGACGTTCTCAGCGCCTTCGTGCTGAGACCACGCAAAACAATTCTGAAATTATTTGTATTAAGTTAACCTCTATGTATCAAATCATGACATTGCATACATGGTACACGTACAAAATTGACCAGATCACATACAAGCATTAATTTTGCAATTACCCCGAAACTAAACTACTCAGTTTACAAACGCTTGGAACTGATGGTCGTATCCCCATATCTCCCTCCCTCTAGCCAAATATATTCGCTATTTCCGAAAGAAACAAGCGAACATCATTTTTTATTCGAAACTTATTTTGTAAAACCATTTATCGACGGTTACTGGTTTCGGCGAGTTCGTTCGCTTCCCGCGAATCCCGGACGAAACAAAAAAAAATCGGAAACGTTAAATAACGTCATTACGGCATTTACGTCGGAGGCCCTTTCCAGTGGGACCGACGGGGGGCGGAAAGGGCAATTTCCAGGCAGCGTCTTTACGCGACGTTCGCCGTTTGTTCGCAGCCAAACGGCTTCAAACAGAACGTCGTTATAAGTTCGGGGGCTGTTCATAAAATATGTATCGGCCGACAAACAGGGATGCGGCCTCGGATAATCCATGTTGTTACCGGTTGCCGTTTTCGAGATAATACGGTTATCCCGTTAGTCCTTTCGGCCTTTAACTGATTCGGGAAACGAGACCAAGAATGGAATTTGCTCTGCTCGAAGGTTGGCGAGGGAACGAGGAAAGTGTGGTTGTATATTTTATGATCTACCGTGAAGTTTCGTTTTAATAAGCTCTCCCATGGCTAATCGAATACGGGGTTACTTTTACAAGTATTCCGTTCCTTATTATTAAGATATTTTATCGTGCTTGACGAGCTGAGTATGTGAGATGTCTTGTAATGTGATTCAGGTCTTTGTTATTTCTTTACTTCTCATCCAGACCATTTGTTGATTTTCCCTCTACTTACACCAGATTGCTCAATAATAATCTGTGGTAATCGTCTACCTTTTCCTTTAAAACGTATCTTCGTAAGAATTTTTAAAAAATTTCTTCACATAAATTAAATTACTGATCACTTCCATAGCCGGAGTTATTATTGATTGTCCGATAGTTGGGTAAAATTTCGATAGAGACAGACTATATCACATGCGGGCCATACGGCGTTGGACTAAATGCAGCGAAATTTCCACTTATAGTCTATTTAAAGTTTATTTGTATATGCGTCATCGAAATTTGTTACGTCAAAACGTCACAATGTTGCCGCATCAACCCTGGGTTTTAGTTCAATTTGGCTTTGACATATAACAAAATTCTAATCCAAATAAAATTAAAAATATGTAATAAAACATATATAGTTTATTTTAACAATATAGTACATCTAATGCATATATTATCGGATACATAGGGACTTAAAACTACAACTAAGAACAGGTATACTTTAGTTCTCATCTTGGCCATTTGTTGAGGCTCCTGATACAAATTTTAACGCGTTATGCAAATTTTCGTCATTAAAATTGTTTATGTCGGAGACAAACAGAATTTCAACAATTAACATAGAACGATATTTGGTCACTTTAGTGTTAAGAAACACCTTTCGTTCTCTGATATTGCCATGGGAGTTATTATCACGATTTCTAATAATTGTCTCCTTTAACGTGTCTCCTAGATTGTTTGCTATAAAAAAGAGGTAGTGCACCATTTAATGTTCTACAATCATTTATTCAATAAATAATTGACAGCTTAGTTCGTAATAGTTCGTTATCAAGTATTGGATAAAAGGAATATATGACCGAAAAGTGATGCAACTACCAGATGCTCTTTAAAATGAAATGGATCTTTTCAACAATTTATTATAACATCACACACCTCTAAAGCAGAAATTCGGTGATCAAATTTACTGTTGTCTGGACGGTTGTGTGTGTGTATGTATTTTCTGATGGCTCATGACTTATTTTATCCAATGCTTCACCAATAATGTTACCAATATTATATCGAACTTGACTAGTACTGCGTTCAAAATTATCGATAGAGTCTCTTATTCTAGTGGGTTCGATTTTTCTTTGCTCTAGTTGGTTAAAAAGGATATCTACGTGGGAAATCACGTGATGAAAAACAGTTTGCCAAAAATTGGAGGTCAAATCATTTAATGTATGGCAAATAGAGGCTGCTGCACTACAGACTGTGTTGCTGGAGAATTGATCTTCTGTTTCATCTATACACTCAGTGAGATGGTTTCTATTTTCGTACACAACATGAATAGTCCGTTTATTAGAGTTCCAACGTGTTGGCGAGTCGTGGGAACATTATTACGGGAACGTTATTTTCATTGCAGTTTTTTATAATTCACTATAACTAGGACTCGCGAATGCTAAGTAGGATTTGCTTTTTGGAAGAAGTAGAAAATATTTTAATATTTTAGTGAGATTACATAATAATTTTTTGGGAGCTCTGCGGCACTGCAGCGCTTATACCAGTCGCTACTGCAACTTACTCAAATATGCGTATTGTTACTAATTATTATCTTTAACAATGGTAATTTGGCATCAATAATTAATTAATAAAAAATATACACCTCCAAAACTATCAAACATGGCCTCCATAGTCTTCTTACATCGATTACAGCCCTTATTGTAAAACCGACTGTATATATAGGAAAGCTACAGAAATTCCTACTGATTCCATCGTTAGAATGTTGTCACGTTCATATGTTAGTTTACTTTGGTTTTAGTTTGAATTCAAAATCACTTACAAAGTATTTAAACAGTAGGGGCGTTGTTACATTATTTTTAGCTTATGTTACGAATAATATTGCATAAATAATTTATATTCTTGGCGCCTGTGTCACAAAAGATTGTTATGTACTTATTGTGATTAAAGTTATCAAAAACCACACTGTAAATGCACTGAGTGTATCTAATCCTTATTAAATAATAAACAAATAAAAATGCAAACCAACATATAAAAAATATAAATAACAAAGACTTTATAACGTTTTCTATTAAATACAATGTAATTATAAAATGATTCTTAACATTGTTTACTCTAAATTTTGAATAAAAAATTAATGTTCCAAAATTAATTTAACAAATGATGTCATTGATGAAGAATGACAAAAGTATAATCTGAACTATTTCGAAAATTGCATTAATATATTTTATTGACCTCTCTAGCGCATATTTTATACTAAACTGGAACCGATTTATAATGAATTCAAATATAACTGTACAATTAAAAATTTGAAAAGTGTTTTATTAAGAAAACATTATTTATTTAATATACATAACTAATTAAAAACAAATAACTTATAATGACTAAATTATTCTCACACTTTGCACTGTAATCTGTAAATAAAAACTACTGAATAGATATTTTTAATGGGCATTTCAGTTTAGACAATCTACAAACTCACACTCCTATTAGAAAAGCTTTCCATATTAACTATGATTGATGAAGTACTGTTAATCTCTCTTTCTAAAGTAGGCACGTGTCTTCGGCAACCACTTCAAATTTAAAAATCATTGTTAATAAGCAAATTATTTTTTCATTAACTTATAATACATTGAATGATTGTAAAGGTAAAAAAAAATTTCTGCATTTTTTTCAACTAAAACTATTTCATTAAGCATATCCCAATAAGTAGGTCTTCATTTATTAACGCTCTAGCTCAGAAATAAACAAGAAAACATATCTATTTTTCATTAGTTTACAACTGTACTATTAATAAAGGTTAGATATTTCGGCCGCTATGCTTGTCGTTTCTAAAGTTATGTTTTAACAAAAAGGATGGTATGATTTCTTTATTATAAGTCCACTTAAAATAAATTAACGTTTAATTGAACACTGTATCCATTACTGTAACTAAAACTACAAAAGACTACTAAAATATAGATAAGACCAGCTTTTTTCAACTTTTCAAACTTTTCACTAGGGGTTTATCTGGACTGGACCTACTGTTGCTAACGTGAGCTCCGCACAACGGTCCTCGGCATTAAGCCTACCGACTGGCGAGTTGGTCAACTTAGAAATAATCCCAGAAGACATCCGGCCTTACCCAGCCTGGTTACTGGCGTGACTGGGATCGTTTTCCTTGTCGGATTCTACACTCTTGCCTAGAACAATCACAAATATTAAACAATTACAAATATAAATTTTCGACCATGCCCCAGTAGGATTCGAACCCGCGGCTATCGCAACAGTAAGACCATCCTGTTGCCTTTACCACTGCGCCACCAAGCCAGCTTGGGACCAACTTTTATATCAATACTAATAACATTCAGAATAATAATAGCCAATATACAATATTCGAAACAATTAATTTAGCATCAGACATTTACATATTTTCATAATACCTACTAATAAAATAGATTTTTTATACGACTTTTTTTAAAAGTTAGTTTCCCATCTGCATATAAAAGAACAACGCCTACACAGAATGCTAATATTAATTGGGTAATGTCACCAGTTCGTAATTAATTTGTTTAAAGCTTATTTCAATAAATAGCATGAAAAATATCGCTATTGTATAAGCTTTTTTTTTTTGGATTCCATAAATATAAATTTAAGAGTTGATTTAAACCAACTAATCTCTTTGATATTTTAATCCATGAATATTATATTATCTCGACGATGTTGTAGATTTAATTTTTAAAAAGCGTGGTGTATTACTGTTCACTAAAGGTGTTGACAAAAGATTTTATAAAAAAACGAGAAACTAGCTTTTAAAAATTACAATGCGAGTTTAAATATTCAGTTATAATAATAGATACAATATAAAATATTTTAACAAAAAAATTGAGCCGATTTCAAAAGTAAATAAGGAACTTACTAAAAAGGAAAAATTAATCAAACTTAGATTTTTAACACAAAAAAAAACATTTTAAAATAAAATATGTGTATAATAATCGTTGTAATGACTAAAAAAAAAAATAAAATCTGTATTTAACCTTTTTACTGCAAGTATTTCATACTCTATTATTTACACATAATTTAGCTTAATGCCTACCTAAACCTATTTATCTATATACAATTTTATTTTAACTAATACCAACTGACTACTTTGGAGTGGCAAACTGAATGGCTTTTGCACTGAATGACTTCCGATTTTTTGTCACATCAACTCAGCAATAACATTATACACAAATATCTGATTATTTTAGATTAAAAATATGTGAAATTTATAGGTGTCTTTGAAATTAAAACGTCTTTATCGATTTACCCCCTTTCCCCTCATCTGATCCTGTTTTGGTTTCAACGGGACTACCTCAGAAGTGAATTTTGTCGAATAAACAAAGAATTTTGAAAATCGGCCGACAATTGACAGAGAAATCGGAGAATATACATTTAAGAAAAAAAAAATGTATATATATATATATATATATATATATATATATATATATATATATATTAAATTTTGTCACCAAATGTAGCAACTATATTCAAAGGTATTCAGATTGTGAATGGCCACTGGTCGAAATTTCGGTTTTATTATCAACCATTTAGGATATAATGAAAAACTTGGCAAATGGAATGGAAATCTGTAACACGCAAGTAACAATGAAAAATGGACAAAGATATGAAACTTAAAATAAAAGCAAAAAAATTGTATACTGAATTCACTTACACAATGCATACATATCAATAAGCAAAAATGATAATAAGTTGGAGTAAAAGTAATTTCGGTTTTTTCAACATTTTAAACTGAACATATCCTTCCTTGACGGTAATGTGGGTTTTTCAATCGTGTGTAGGGCTTTCCCAGACCTTTACCACGGTCATTTTCAAACATTATTGTCAGGTCAATTGTAACAGGTCAATTGAAAAGTCCATGGGCTGACACATAGATGGCGCTACTAGAATTAAATCTATAGGTTTTTTAGTTAGCCATAACCCCCAAAAGATGCGTGTATAAATTTGTCAGCTGTTGGGTCATTAGATTGTGAATTAGAGCATTTTAAGTGAAGCAACTTTTGTTATTGTGAAAAAAATTGATAAAAAGGAATTTCGCGTGTTGATAAAATATTGCTTTTCGAAGGAAAAAGATACAGCTGTTGATAAACAGTTATCCAGTAAATCAACAAGTCATGAAGCAGCCCACTCTCATGTACCATGAACCGAGGTATTGCCAAACAGTTAGAAGGCAATAAAACGCAGGTTCAAAAGAATTACTCCATCTTATCTTAATGAAATAACTAAGATAAAACTTCATCTTATAAACAAGACGTTATAAGAACAATATGAGTGATGGTAAATTGTAATAATATGAATAAATAAAGATTCAATAAATTTACTAAACAAAATTTTAACATTTTAATAATTAGTAGGTGGTACTTTAAATGGTATTTATATGATTTAAAATATTTTTAACAAAAAAACTGAACCGTCTTCAAAAAACAGAACTCGCAAAAAAGTAAAAAAATAATCAAGGTTACATTTTTAACGATCTAAAATAAAATATGTACATAACAATCCTTGTAATAACTAAGTAAAAATAAACAAAAACTTTATTTAACCTATCTACTACAGGTATTTTATATTCTACTATATACACACAATTTAACTTAATACCTACCTAAACGTATTTACCTAATTACAAAATTATTTTAACTACTACCACCTGATCGCTCTGTAGTCGGCGCCATGCAGTAAATTAAACAAAGGTGTTTTGTTTGTGATTTAATTTTATGTATATGTCACAAAATTATATTATATATATATATATATATATATATATATATATATATATATATATATATCCGAGTCGAAATCACTACATAGTATAAAACAAAGTCGCCTTTTCTGTCCCTATATCCCTATGTGCGCTTAAATCTTTAAAACTACGCAACGGATTTTGATGCGGTTTTCAATAGATAGAGTGATTCAAGAGGAAGGTTTATATGTATAATACATGCATAATGTACTAAGGCAACATTGCTAATTTTAGAGGTTTCTAACGTGATGTCGTAAATTAACCTATTTTTTTAGGCTTATTTAGCAATTAGCAAAAACGCTGCCTAACCCTACGAGTTAGATCAAATTAATGTACTACAGTATTGTACACCATAAAAAGGTCTACAAAAAAGTCCGCGATGGTATATGTTTATCTTTTAGGGATAACCCACATTAACCATTTTTATTGTTTACTTTTTACGTGAGAAAATGGCTTATTTACGAAGCTATTTTAAGCAATACGGCATTAATCCTTATCGAATTAAGTACCTTAAATACAGTGTGCAATTAATATAGATCAATATGGTTCCTTACAGCATGTAAATTAAACAAATATTTTCGGAGATATTACAAATTTAAAATTTGCGTTTAAAAATGTGTAATGTAATAAAAATTGTATGAATTTAGATATTCCAAAGATAGCAGGAAATCTTCATAGTAAGTATAGGGGAAGAGGAATTGTTTTACTCCAAATTTAATGCCTGCAGGCCAAGAGCAGTAGTGAACGAACCAAAAATACTGGATCGATTTTAATCATGTTTTCATTGAGTGACATAGGAATATATATTTTATGCCCGTGCAAAGTCGGAGCGGGCCGCTACGTTTTTATATACAACGTTCATATTTTTTCTGTAGTGTATTTAATTTAGTATCAGCATTGCACCCGTGCGAAGCCGGGGCGGGTCGCTAGTATAATATATTCCATAATCTTCTTATATGTTTCTAATCCATCTACTGTCACATCATATTTAACAGCGACAGAGCTGTTAATACAAATGATTTAGACATTCGAATATATTAAAACTAATAACTCATATTTAATACAAATTAAATTTAACTTCCAATTAACCCGTGCAAACCACCAAGCTATATAATTTTTCCCAGAATATTTTTTAGACTTCACACGAAAAGATGTTACTTTGTGACCTTTCGACATTCTCTTGGGCTCTCGAAAGCAATTATCTAAATAAGTGAATTCGATTAGGCAGGTATCTTGTTTATTTAGAATATATATGTAGTGTAAACAGATTCAATGAGAGTTTCGAAAATATATTAAACCATCAATTAGAATCCTTAAAATATATCACAGTTTTATATGATCGTGAGAAAAGTACGAACACGTGATGCATTTAGTTTCTGTTTTTGTTTTCTTAAATTCTCGATGGGATGTATCCAAATTAGTTGAACATTTAATATTAGAAATAATATTGAGAAAATAACACCAATCTACATGAAAATATTTAAAACTGTTATTTTCTTATACATCTTTTAAACGTCTAGAATCATTAAAATGTTATTCATATAATTATCTTAAATCGCCGACCCAATTCACATCATTTTATTTATGTTATTTAGTAGAGCAATTTTTGTATTATAACAACGTTAGATACGCTTGGTACAATTTTAATTTGTAAATTTATGTATGTTGTACTTGCATCTTGTACTACTTAGGCTAAAGTAAAGACTGACACTTGTCTTTATAAAAGTTCGTTTAGTTCAGTTCCCTTCAATTTTCAGTTTTCCTGCGCGCTTTTCTGTGAGTAACCTAAAGTTGTTAGTAACCTTATTTCCCATTTATATAACCTTCCTATTTATATAACCTCATTTCCGGTATTCTATGTTGATTACGTAGCAATAAACATTGGTAATTAATCAAAAAAATTGTATTGGCAACGTTGTCTTTCTTTGATGATTAAATGCAACCCTATAATTTCACACTACAAGTCCAAAGATGCTTTATAATTGGCTGATATACCACGCTCTTTCATTATAAGTCAAGTGGAGAATATCTTCCAATAAACCAATATTAAACAATAGTAAATTTTTTGTTCCGGCCTAAAACCAGGCGGTGAAATGCATGACGCATAGCTGGTAGCGGAGACTTGCCCTGGAGTGACAAGTTGGACCGGGTTATGTGGGACTGCCTCTGAGCTTACCAATACACTATACTGAAACGGCCTCACAGTTGACCCCTGTGGGTCCCTACTGCTACTCCATTAAATTTGGAGATATGGCCCCCGCTAACTGTGAAGGTGATAAAAAACACATAGTGAATTTAACTGTAGATTCGCAAACTCGAGTTAGCACACGAATGGATGCTGTAGTAGGAGGGCAAAAGTTATGCGTTTTAGGCGTTTTCAGAAGAGCTTGAGGTGAATTTGTTGTTTGTGGAAGGATTAAGATATAAAGTGCTTGATTTCTGGTGTGTCTGTTTCCCTATGAATTTGATTATTTCTAACAAGCCATGGAGTGTTTAACATTCTCCTGACGAGCTTATTGTAGAGAAGTTGAAGCTGTTTTATCTGGTTGGGTGTAACAAACTTGAAGTAGACATTAGATCCGTAGTACGGACCGAATTAACATGTTGCAAAATAAGCATTTGATGGAGACGGGAAGTCTGCTAGAAGGGCAGATCAGAGAAGATTGAATTGCTTTCTTGATTTGGAAATGCCAACAGAACCTTCGGTCGAAGTGAAGACTTAGATACGTAACGTTATCCAGCCATGACATTATTGCGGTGTCGATCTTAAATTCAGTGCGAGACGCTCAGTGCGTAACGCTTCTTATGGAAGATGACGGCCTGGGTTTTCAGTGGGTTGATTTGAAACCTCCAGAATTTGAACCACTTGACTGCATGCTTCTATAAACGTTCCTGAATGGTAACCTCGAGCCTGGAGGTCGTGAAGAAAGTAGTGTCATCAGCGTAAAACGTGCTAATGATATTTGCAGTTCCGCTCGATATTCCATCGAAACCCGGAGATTTTTTAGTTTGAAGTTTGATAATCATAGTCTCTAGAGACTTTGGAGACATGAGATGGTTAAGGAAAAATTCTGGGGTGACTGGTCTTTTATTGAAGTTAGAGCAATATTCTTTAATGTTGAGCTTGTAAGTTGCTCGAATCCCGTAAAATGCATACAAATTGAAATAAATAAACCTGTTGTGATCTGCAGGTATAAAATCACTATATTTTTAAAATTGTTTATGTAAACCGTATGGAAATTTGATTTGGAACATATATAATTCAATTAATAAATATTTCTACAAGTTTTGTAAAGTTTTACTTTTTCCTTTTATATATTTTATAATTAACAAAAAATTGATACAAAAATTAGTTTATAAAACCTTCCAAAATAAATTCACAATTCTAATAAAACACTTATATTAATATACAAATATGCGAATACTGAATTTGGTTACTAATCGTGTTATTACATATAAATTCAACTACAAATATTTTAATAAATTACAAATAATTTACATTTAAGGAAAAACATTAATAAATAACAGTCCGGCTAGTTTACCACGATACATATTTTTAAAAAAACATTGCATTTTAGTCGGGATAATTTAAAATTATGTGATTCGTGGATATTCAGATGTCCAGATATATTGAAATAAACGTATGAAGATAGATGACACTTTCAACGTACTGGTACTGGGGGCGACTGGATCAAATATTTGGCATCAAGAATAAAACGTTTGGAGGTAACCTAATTTTTAGACTTGAACCTAAACATATGCTAAAACATTTGATATTTTGATATAGACTAGAACAAAATATATCATTAGTTAAGATATTTATAATTTGGAAAATAATATATGTTATAACATAAAAAAGCTATCGCTTACCTATTTTTCAAAAATTATCCGTTCCATTCTAGTATATAGTATTATTTTGAGACTACATTAACAAGTATAATTAGTATAAAATAAAAAGACATTAGCATTCAGTCCATTTGGACTCAAGAGGTTACAATGATCATCTAAGTTTCATTTCCAGTGTGTTGATATACCAGATAATGGATTTAAAAAAATCTCACACATATGACGAAACTATAAATATATTTTGTTGGATGCTGTGTCTTTAAATTGTTGAAATTAAAGTAAATTTAACTATTAAATACATTTATTTAAGTTCATGTGAAGAAAATAATATTAAAATAGCGTCGAATTTTAGTTGTACTACCATCGTGTAGATTCCAGAATGATAAGAGGTTTCAGAAAACATTAAACAATACGGCTTGCTTGATGATTATATAAACTACTTAACACAAAAAAGGTAGTATTAGGAATCTTCATTTTCAAACTTAATTGCCTACCAAAATGTCTCTAAAAACTGAAATATCTGACAAAATATGCAATATGCATAATTATTTAGTATCAAAAAAAATTATTTTAATAGTCTTATGAATTCATTGTATGATTATATTGTTATTTAATATTCGTGTGGTGAATATGAATATCTATTTCCACAAGTCATAGCTAACTATTTATTATTAAAACTATACAAATATTCTAAACTATAAGGAATAATGGAATAATAGAAACCATTTTGGAAGCTTTTTCATTGTCAATAATATTTTTTTTATAAATAATTTTGGAATAACCGGTTTAAATTATTTGTTTATATTATTATTATTTTCTGAAACCACCTATAAAAGCACTAATATATAAGCCACTCTTTCTTTATTTTTGGTTATTTCCTTTTATTTTAATAAAATTGCAGTTTTTATTTGTTACATCACCAATATAAGATACATCTAAAACTATAAAATTTTGGTTATTTTGAGATATACTTTTATAGAACTATTTTAATATGCTTGGAATATACATGTAATTGACTAATTTTAATAAATTTCTAGTAATCCATTATATTTTATTACAATTTATTATAAATAAAATGTAACCTCTCATTTATTTTTCGATAAAAATGAAAAATTTACAAACACACTTATGTATTATGTTATTATTATTTTTTGAAATTAACTACTTACACAAAATTTAAATTTTTTTTCACCTGTGGAAATAATTAAATCTTCAAATTTGTACCACATTTCATACTTGTTCTTTGTCTTTTCATGATTTCACTTTAACCACTACTAGATAATTATAAATAATTTTGTGGTTATGTTTAGTTCTATTTTGAGCTGTTTTTAATATTCTAGTTTTAATATTATTTAGCGATAGCAGGTGTGTATAAATATGTGTGTCAAAATATGTGTGTTAAAAATGCATAATACATAACAATTTATTAAATATAATATTGTTCGAATCTTCTGTTATATTTTATTACAAAGTGTTAAAAAAGCGTGCCATTTATTATTTAATTTTCATTTTGACTAAAACATGTTCCATACTTTTGGAGGAAGACTGAAATTATCTTGATCCCAAAACCTGGAAAATGTGAACCAACCAAATGTGAAGTCTATAGACCTGTCGCACTGCTACCAATAATATCTAAGGTATTTGAGAAAATACTGAACCACAAATGGAAAACATTATTCCCTATAGCAACAACGCTAAGATCTCAGAATGAACCCCGAAAGAAAACTTCGCTGGAAGGAACATGCAAAGAGGAAAAGAAAAGAACTGGCGTTAAAATATAGGAATAAGTTAATTGGTTAATTGGAAGAAAATCACAATCACAAATTGAAACCTATTTGGACATACGGAGTTCAATTATGGGGATATTCCGCAAGAACTAATATAAACCCGAGTTTTCCAGAGCAAAGTCTTCAGAAGTATTGTAGGTGCACCCAGATATTACAGGACCGATTATTTACACCTTCAGATACCTACTATCACTCAGGGTATCAAGAGAATTGCAAGGACATGAGAACGGACTCCATAATTATGTCAATATCGAAGTAATACAACTGTCGGATAACGCCCGAATAGGACACAGACTAAAAAGAATAAAACCATTTGATTTTTGTGTAGTGTAGAGCATTTAATATAAAAATAGCAGTGTTGATCGATAAACATTATCTCACCAGAGACTCACTCAGTTATTGTAAAAATAAATTTTAGATTAGTCCCCAACGATGTAATAAAATAATATTTTTTAATTAAAATGAATATTTTAAAAACACAATTAATTATGTCATAATTGTTTCCTTTAATAAACGATTTTGTCGGCTTTTGGTAGTTTCCTTTTATTCAGTATATTATTCAGACGCATATTATTGAAATAAAATAAAATAATGAAATGGCAAAGATGGTTTTTTTCTACATAGATCAAAACCAAGTAATGGGTTAGTAATAACATGGACGCAATTATAACGTTTCTGTCGCAAAATAATCAAAATGTAATCAGGAAATATCTAGGAAAAATATTTTAGTAATAATAAAATAGCTATGATAAATATTCCGAGAGAAATATATTATCTCATCTGTGTTTATATCTGTACGCTATTTTGTACTTTGTTGATTTTTTTATGGTTTCAGGCGCAGCATAACAGGTCAATTGAAAAGTCCCCGGCCTGATACATAGATGGCACTACTAACAATAAATCCATTTTTTTTAGTTAGCCCTAACCCTCAAAAGATGCGTGTATAAATTTGACAGCTACCCGATCATTAGTTTGTGAATTATAGCGTTTTCAGTGAAGCAACTTTTGTTATTGTGAAAAAAATGTATAAAAGCAATTGCGCGTGTTGATACAATGTAGCTTTTTGATGGGATAAAATACAGTTGAAGCAAAAACTTGGCTTGATGCCGAGTTTCCGGACACTGGCACAGGAAAATCAACCATCAAGGATTGGTATGCTAAGTTTAGACGTGGTGAAATGAGAAACGAAGACGGTGAGCTAAGTGGACGCCCAAAAGAGGTTGTTACCGATGAAAACATTTGAAAATCCACAAAATGTTTTTGAATGACCGTAAATTGAAGTTGAAAGAAATATCAGACACTCTAAAGATATCAACTGGACGTGTACATCATATCATTCACGAATATTTGGGTATGAAAAAGCTCTGTGCAAACATGAGCCCGCTCCAAAGCGTGGGAAAACGCAAGAGTTGGCTGGCAAGGTTATGGCGTCTGTATTTTGTGATGTGCATGGAATAATTTTCATTGGTTAACTTGAAAAAGGAAGGACCATCAACAGCGACTATTACATAGCGTTATTGGACCATTTGAAAGACGAAATCGCCGAAAAACGGCCGCATTTGAAGAAAAAGAAAGTGCTGCTTCACCAAGACAATGCACCGTGTCAAAAATTGGGCTTCGAATTGCTTATTCATCCACCGTATTCTCCAGATCTGGCCTCCAGCGACTATTTACTTTTCTCAATTCTCAAAAGAATGCTCGCTGAGAAGGCATTTTCGTCAAATGGAGAGGTGATCGTCGAAACTGAGGCCTATCACCCTTGAAGGGAATTATGTTGAATAAAAAATATTTTGCCAAAAAAATGTTTTACTATGGCAGGCCAGAGACTTTTCCATTGACATAGTATTAATGAAAAAATACTCATTTAATGACAAATATTAAATATGCTTATATAATTTAGCACTTTTTTAATAATTTAAATTGTTATGATATCGTTTTTACATAGATTAACCATATTGCTTAATATGGATGCCGAATCGTTTCTCGATCTTTAAGTCTACCTGTACCTACCATTGCCGGTTATCTCTTTCTATGTTTCTATCGCTAATCTCTTCATCTAGAAATATCTAGGGACAATATTTTATTACTGTGATTTATACTTGGAGCGAAATATATTGTGTTGGCCGCGGCTTTTGTATAAATTTAGCGGATCTTGATATAAATTGAACGCGCGAAGATAGACGACCTCTCAGCGCACCGGCCAATATTTGGCACCAAGAACGAAACCCAATTTCCCCGAGCTGAACCTGAAATCCTGAGGAATTCGATATTTCGACGGGGATCGAGATAAAGGATCGTGTCGCCGCCTCGCACATCTAATAATCCATCTACGACCTGACGGGAAGATGGCGCGCGCGTTCCCGCGGTACCGCGACGCGGACTCGAAAATAGCCGCGACCCCGTCCCCCGCAACACCCCTCGAGCGAAAGAATCCCCGGGAGCATTATTGCCAAAACGAAAACAATCGAGTTAATAAGTACGAAAAAGATTACGCAAGAAAACGTAGCGGCGGCATAGTGGGTGTCTCGGGTACGGACGGCGACATCACGCCCCGCCCCTACAACAATGCCAGTTCGCGGACCGTTCCTTCGGCACACAATTCGCGAGGAGGGCGGTCTGTACACGTGGTGCCGCCGGGAGGAACGAGGGCGGGGTCAGCGTTCGGCGAGAGGGGAGCCGGGCATCGGAGCCGCAGTCGAGGCGGACAGAGGCATCTCGACACGCAGCGTACACGCACACAGAACCGGCAGAAGGTTCGTCGAACGTCGTCGTAGTCGTCGTCAAATTGGTCTTAGCCTGCCGCGGCCGAGGTGTGTGTGTTGTGTTACGATAGCCTGTGGCGAGGTCGTTCGGGTGACAGGTGCACGACGTGCGGACGCTTCGCGACGAGCCAATCGAGCTCGAAGTAAACAATAGGTGTGAGGGGTTGCGCGTAGTCTCGATCCGAGGGTGCGCACGTCCAATTCGTTCTCCGGGTCTCTGTTTTGTTGCAGTGCGGGCAGTTTGGTTAGCGGCCACGGTGGCTGCCGCATATCTTCAGGAGGTTCGCTCAGCGGCGAATCTACGGCCATGTGTTGACTCCCTAACATTACTCACGCAAATTAGGTGAGTCTTAGCCTAAACGCATGACACCTTAACCCCCCCACCCGTCGTCTCTTAACCACCGTATAGTTACGGAACGGTCAGAACCATCGTTACCGACAAAAACATGTATTCTTTTAGTACATAAAATAAGAATATCGTCATTCTTAATCTGGCAACAATATATATTTAGAATGTATTTAGACTTTGTAACTATTTGTTATATACGAACCTAATTACAACGTTTAAATAAATAAAGTATATCTAGAAAAATGTGATTAATTATTCTAAGTAGAATTTGGTAACTATAATAGAAGAATACAATATATTGCACTTCGTAAAAAGTACCAATTTTAGTGCGGTGACATTTGCTTCTTTGAAGATAATATATGCATCTAATTACAACGTTAAAATAAATAAAATACGTCTACAAAAATGCGAATATTTTTTAAAGTAGTATTTGTCAACTATAACAGGAAAATACAATATAATTTACTTCGGAAAAGTACCCATTTTAGTGCGGTAGCTTTTGCTTCTTTCAAAATAATAAATAAGCTCTCTTTACTTCATATATACCTATCATATATGGTACTTAATTATTAAATAAATAATATAGTAACACTAAGACGATGTCGAGTCAAAAGTACCTGCCCATAATGTACCGATTGGGATCAGTTATTTCTATAACATTGTTTATATTACACCAAAAAATTCATTTACATTCCAACATAGCATTTGTTAGTTTTTTTTAATTAATTAAGAGGTAACACCATCGTTATTTTTTTTATAACATCTTTATTAGATACGCCTAGTACAATCTTAATTTACAATTAATTTATTACTACTTTTCCTATGTACTTGGATTAATTAACAAGCAAAACGAGTGCGAGAAAATACATCAGTATGTATTCCTCAATTATAAAATTATAATTATTTATTAATTATTAACTTAAAGCTATAGTTTACACTAATAATACACACTAAACGTTCACACAAGTTCGTATGGTTTTGTTCGTTTCAATCTCCTGATATCCTGCGCGCTGTTCTATTGCTTCCACGTTAGTATGATTTAGTAATCTTCTTTCGTGTTTCAAGGCGATATCCTGGACAACTTCGCAAATCCATTTGATTTCCAGGTCATCCAGCAGTTCTTCATTGATTACATAACGATAGGCATTGGTAATCAATCGAAGAACCTTGTTTTGACAGCGCTGTATGACTAACTGATTTGAATTTTTAGTGCAACCCCATATTTGCACCCCATAGATCCAAATTGGCTTTATAATAATATTTTAGATGAACCTCTTAGATTTTAGATCATGTTGAGAGTATCTTCCGACTAACCAGTATAGTTGTTTTATTTTGGTTCTAATGTGTTTTGCTTTTTGTCTAACGTGATGCTATCATCATTATGGCATTGATTGCTTGTTAAAACTTATGGTGCCTAAATATTTTAATGTCAATGTAGTGTTAAAACAGAAGATTTAGAAAGGTTGATGTTCGTGAGCGAATTCTTGAGCACAGTTAACAAAAAATAAGAACAAATGGCTGTAGCAATAAGTATCTTAAAGGCAAAATAGGAAGTAATTTTATTGTCAACTTAATGACATAAATCTACAGCCCTGTGATGACATTACTCATACCTATTAGGTGAATCTTAGCCTAGATGCCCCTTCCTTACACCCTAATCTGCCCCTTTGTATCTTAACCACCCTAGAGTTATGACATTGTCCTCATTGATTCTACAAACCACTATTATTCTTTAATACATCCAAGAAAATTCATAATAAATGGAAAAAAGGCAACAATATCGTTGATTTATCAAACGACAATCACTCTAAATCCAACAATAACATATATTTAGAATGATTTTTAAAATTCGAAATACCGTAATTATATAATTATTTCAAAACATGTAATACAAATAGTGTTATATTTCATTCTAATTATATATAACTTATAATAGGCTTATATGTTTTTTTAATAATATGTTATAAGAATGTAATTAGTTATTTTGAATTGAAATTACTTGAGACAAAGACTGTAATAATATTAAAAATACCTGTTTATAAGCCACGGATTGTCATTAAATTTTTCTAATAGAAACATTGTTTATATTACACCAAAGAAAGTGTTCGTTCTAACATATAACGTTTTAAAATATTATTGTTCATTTTAAATAATTGGAAATATCTCTATATCTATATATTGTATTGTAAGTTTGTATTCCACAATCTTAAAGTAGAAATCTGAAGAAGATGTAGCAATAAATATCTCAAAGACAAAAATATATTTAACCACACATGTTATCAACTTTGCTAGAGGTTGCACTGAGCTAAAGTGTCTTATTATTCAGTGAATGATTTTTAATATACCAAATTCAATAATTATGTAAAAATACGTACCGCAAATAGAAATAGTGGTGTATGTTACATTTAATTCTAATTACATAATCTTTATGTTAATTTGCTTTTTATGTATTAATAAGTCTTTATATTAGATATAGACGTAATTACAACGTTTAAAGGTATATAGTAGAATTATTGAGATTAATCATTATGATTAGAAGCAACAAGATTTCGTAAAAAGTATCAATTTTAGTGCATATGAGAAAAAGCGCTACTTGTTTAAATATATTCTCTAAACTACTTCATATATATGATATTTAATTATTAAATTAACTAAGCCACTGATTGTGATTACTAATTTCGAATAAAAACATTGTTTATTAGACCAAAGATTATTAGTTAATATTAGTTCAATAACATTTCAACATAAAATTTTTGTTATTTTTAATTTATCATATTTCAATTTAATTAAGAGAAAATATCGCTGTAGCTTATTAAAACCTACGGTTGTTAAACGATTTGACTGTCACAATGTTAAAGTAGAAGATTTAGAAGGGATGATACTTGTAAGCCAGTAATAGATAATTAAACATAAGAATAACTTGCTATAGCAGTAAGTATCTTAACTATTTTTATTGCCAATGGCATGAATATATAGTCACGTGTTGACTCCCTAATATTACTTACGCAAATTAGTCTAAGCCTAAATGCACCATCGCACCAATTGACCATCTTTACTGACAAAAACCTTTATTCTTAAAGGAAAAATCCAACCAAAATATCGTTGATATATCACTAATATACACTAATATATATTTAGAATGTTACCAACTTTGCTAGCGATTGCTAAATTAAATTGTCTCATTATTATGGCATTAAATGATTTGTAAACCTCAAATTAACATACCAAATTATATAATTATTTAAAAATATGTAATGCAAATAATAATAAGTTTAATTCTGATTACATATAACTTTATATTAATTTGGTTTTATATATTATGACACTATTTATTTTGTATGGACTTCATTACAATATTTAAATGAATACAATATATGCATAACATTTGATTAGTCATTTTAGGGCATATTAAAAAAGTTCTGCTTTTTTCTCCTTAGTTAGTGATGCAAAATGACAAGTAAACCCTCTTATAATTACTAAAGAATGTTTCTAAACAACTAACCGGTACAAATTGTTAGATTTATGTCATCTGTATATTTGGTATATCAATCTTATTTAGAACGATCTACTTGTATCAAATTAAACAACATAAGAATAATATTGTTAATTCTATAAATTGCTATAAAATATTGTACCAAAACAAAAGAATCTATAGACAATAATAAAATGTTTTTAATTATCATAGAACCTTGAATTGGATTAAATTATTTCTTTATAAATAAATATGTATGATGATATTAGATTTATTATTGTTATACATTTAATGTAAATAGATCCAATGGTGTAATTAATGGTTTTATAATAATAAACAATAAAACTGATTTAGTATCCAATATAATTGTAACAAAATGTCATTTAAAAATAGCTGATGATATAACAGTAAGAGTGAGAATTATGCGTTAAAACTACATTACTTGTTTAATATATTTTTATCCCCATTTAAGGTTTTCTTTAATTGTTCATCAACCATAAATTTAAATATTAAAACATTTTAATATATTAATACAACATTATTTATCATCATGAATTACGACAATGTATATAACATTAAATAAACGTTATCTTGCAAAAATGCATTATGACAGATACAACTATAAAATAGTTTGAAGACATATTATGATAAAAAAGAGTCTTGACAGTTTGATTTAATTAATCTTAAGTGTATATTTTCCAAGAATAAGCTGAATATGATAAAAAATTCGGAAGATGTAAGCTCTAAAATAATAAAGTATGCAGCCATCGTCTGAACATTAATGATTTGTGTAAAATTGTCGTTATTCCCACTTGTTGTTTTTGTGCATTGTCATGCAAGCTTATTTCGCATGAATTTTTTCATATTTAAAATGTAAATTTTTTTGGTGTTCGTATCTATTCAGTGCCTAAATCTTCATATTGTATTTTATATACATAATATTATGATTTGGTACCAGATAAAACCGTCTAGATTTCAACCGAAATGTTATTATGGAATATTAAGTTATTAAAATATGTTTTTTTATAAAATATTGAAGTATTTTATAAACAATGTAATGATAAAAACAATTTCATATTATAATGCTGTTTTATTCCGGGAACAAAAACTACTACCGTTTGATATAAAGGTTACTTCAGCAATTCGCATATATTTATACGGTTCAATTATTATTTCATTATATGAAACGTTCAAATTCAAATACATTGATAATTTTATTCAAATATTGTTTGAATAAATGATTTGTCAGGACGGATATGGAATTGTAAGATGTTTCTACGTTATAAAATATTGAGAAAAAAGTATCGTAAATCTCTACCGATATTTTGTACGAAGATAGATAACCTTTCACCATACTTACACCAACAATAGTTGATCAAACGATTGGCACTAAAAACTGAACATTTGGAAGAAATTTTGCTTTAAATCTGACGTTATCGTCTATTTTATATTTCAACATACGTATTAAGTAAAAAATGGCTATTCTGCTAATATTATTGCGCAATTTAGTTTTATATTTAACCGTAATAATAATGAGTAATTTTACTAGACAGGGTATAACAATTCTTTGAAGCATCGCTAAGAAATGTGGTCCATTATTTCATTCTTCCCGACTATATCGACCAATGAAAACAAACACGAATTCAGAAATTAATTTATCTTACTTAACATTTTGGATCACCCTATATTTCGTATTAATCATCAAGCTGGTTAGGATGTAGAAATAATTAACTCGCAGGCCCGTATTTCAAACAAATACATGTAAACAATTATGAAATATTGAATCTGTTCGATGAACGCGCAAAATACAAAATATATTTATTGTGGTTCGATAAAAGGTGGTACTGGTTTCGCTTATACTTTTCGGATTTATCGATCTAGCTTCATCAACAGCCGAATATTGCTTTTGGCTCGATTTCAAGTATCGATGCTGCACTATTATCACGCGGGTTTTTGCTGCCGCTAGGATAATTGTTATCCGAGGTGAGAGTTGTGTTTGATTATCTCGGGAGCGAGCACGACAAATGTTATATCAATCTTAATAAAATTGTTGGAACATTCGAGCTTTATATCAGTGACTCTGGCATCTAAAGGTTATCGGTGTTCCCCAAACAATACCATCATAAATAATTCCGTTCTATTTTTCTTTTTCCCAGTTAAGTTTCCATTCAGTCGAATAGAACGTATTAACGATGGCCGTTTAGTGCTTTGTCAAGATAATCGTTCTGTTGCGAAAAATACTGAACCATTTTTTTTACCAGAACATGCGTGATTACCAAACTTCAAGAGTTAGTGTATGAACCAATATATTACCTCAGTGTGTAATATACCTTTTTTCCACATATGGTGTTATCTAATAAATATAATAAATCAATTTCAGCTTTGATATATCTCACGACTGCTCTTTCTTGTCTGATGAACCGTTAAATCATCAGTGATCATCTTCAATAAAATACTTTATGACGTATACCGAGTAAAAGACAACCTGTCTTGAATTATTGTTAAGTTGGGTCCAGTTAGTAAAATTTGATATCTATTAAGTTCACTCAAACACTAGTCGGGAACATGTGTTCAATAGATTTTGAGCTTCATCAGTTTCGGAGAAAAAGACGGAGAACAATATATTCCCGATTGTTTTGCATAGGAGTTAATTTCATCGAAAGATATATTGATATTTTAGTTTTTAATTAATTAATATATGAACTATATATTACATTAGTGTGTAATGTACCTTTTTCAATCGAATAGGACGTATTAACGATGACTGTTTAGTGCTTTGTCAATATAATCGTCATCTATGGCAAAAAATACTGAACAATTTTTTTGTGAACAGAACATGCCTGATTGCCAAACTTCAAGAGTTAATGTATGAACCAATATATTACCTCAGTGTGTAATATACCTTTTTTCCATATATGGTGTTATCTAATGAATCTAATAAATCAATTTCCGCTTTGATATATCTCACGACTGCTCTTTCTTGTCTGATGAACCGTTAAATCATCAGTGATCATCTTCAATAAAATACTTTGTGACGTATGCCGAGTAAGAGACAACTTCTCTTGAATTATTGTTAAGTTGGGTCCAGTTAGTGAAATTTGATATCTATTAAGTTCACTCAAACACTAGTCAGGAACATGTGTTCAATAGATTTTGAGTTTCATCAGTTTTGCAGAAAAAGACGGAGAACAATATATTCCCGATTGTTTTGCATAGGAGTTAATTTCATCGAAAGATATATTGATATTTTAGTTTTTAATTAATTAATATATGAACTATATATTACATTAGTGTGGAATGTACCTTTTTCAGTCGAATAGAACGTATTAACGATGACTGTTTAGTGCTTTGTCAATATAATCGTCATCTATCGCGAAAAATACTGAACCATTTTTTTGTGAACAGAACATGCCCGATTGCCAAACTTCAAGAGTTAATGTATGAACCAATATATTACCTCAGTGTGTAATATACCTTTTTTTCATATATGGTGTTATCTAGTGAATCTAATAAATCAATTTCGGGTTAGATATATCTCACAACTGCTCTTGTCTGATGAACCGTGAAATATTTAGATCATCAGTGATCATCTTCAATAAAATACTTTATGACATATTCCGAGTAAGAGGCAACAACACTAGTCGGGGTTAGTGAAATTTGATATCTATTAAGTTCACTCAAACACTAGTCAGGGGGAACATATGTTCAATAGAATTTGAACTTCATTAGTTTCGCAGAAAAAGACAAAAAAATAATATATTCCCGTCCTTTTTGTATTGGAATTCATTTTGTTAAAATATATCTTGATTTTTTAGTTTTTAAATAAATAATATGAACTATATTTTACCTCAGCGTATAACATACCTTCTTTCATACAAGGTCTTCTCTAATGAAACCTATAAATCAATTTCGGGTTAGATATATCTCACGTCTGCTCTTGGCTGTTGAACCGTTAAATATTTAGGTTCCCAGTGATCCTCTTCAATAAAATTCTTTTTGACGTAATCCGAGTAAGAAGAACCTCTCTCGAATTATTGTTGAGTTGGGTCCAGTTAGTGAAACGTGATATCTATTAACAAAACACTCTTCATTGGGAACATATGTTCAATAGATTTTGAGCTTCATCTGTTCTGCAGAAAGCTACAGGAAACAATAGATTCCCGATTTTTTTTTAGCCGAATTCGTTTCATCAAAAATTATATTTATATTATAGTTTTTCTATAGTTAATATAAGACAAATTGTATACCAGATTTCCTATTTGAGATATTTCCTACAAGTTATCTGACTAATTAACAACAGTGGTTTTGAATATGACACAATGACATAAATTTATAGTATTAGTAAATTCAGTAGTAATAACACTAAACTAGACGTCTTGAAATGAAATGATCTTATTGTTATGAAACAAGTCATTATATTTAAAAGCCTAAATAACAGGCATAATTAGATAATTATTTTAAAATATGTGATACAAATAATTTAATTTAGAGAAACAAAATTTCTCCTTAATTAATATTAAGTTTACGTTAAATAATATATTCTATATTATGAATTTATTTGCTTAATAATATACTCGTTATTTTTTAATAGATGCAAAAAGAAAGGCATTTTCATTTAATAAAGTAATGCTTAATTACTCTATATTGATTTAAAAGAATCTTTGATTATGGAAACAATAATTAACAGATTGTTTGAGCAAAATATTGTTTAAAGATAAATTATTGATGAAATTGTTGCTTTATTAAACAATGAAAGTTTTGTTTCAATGATAAAAAGGTTTTTATATTAATTTCTTAATAGTCCGCTGACAGGTCATTCCCAAGTGTCCCATTCATTCCTAAAAGATCAAACTGAGAGACCTCTGCATCATAATTTGGGAACCAATTTCCCCCTCCCATATTTTAACAAAATGAGAAACTCATTTACTATTAGAAGAAGGCATAGCTTATCTGATTTCTTGAAAGATGTTTTCTGGTCTCAAAATTTGCCCAAACAATTTGATTTCCTTTAGGAAATGGGTATTTGTTTTAAAATCTAAATTTACCTTGTGCTATAGCTTCATTTTATGGCGACTTTTATCTCTACACACTTGTATTTATTTAATTATTTGTTTGTTTGTCTAAATGTTTGTTTCGATATTTATTATGTGAGTTTAGTTGTTAATTTTATTTACTTATTATGAACTTACTTACTATTACTTTATTTACTTATTAAGTTCTAAACATTATAATTGTTAATGAATTTTTACTTTGTTGTTTTGGGTTTTCTTATAACGCGCAACACACAGAGAGGTTCCGGTTTCTTAATGTTCGTTAATATTTCTTGGTTTTTGTTGATAATCTCTGAAAATGCTAACGAACTTCACTTATTATTAATTAAGTTATTAGATTTTTGATAGGATCCAAAAGCGTATTGTTTTATAGGCTGCGAAAACCTGGCAAAAGCATATAATACTTTAATCGCTATAAAGAACAATTATAATATATATACTGTGCTGAAATTTATTAACACAAAATTTATTAACACTTCATCATTGAAGTGTTCGTTGGTATAAATGATAGTTATATCAACTATCAACAGCCTCTTTTTCAGGTTTTTCATACAATCGTGTCTTTTAGACTATTTGTAAAAGATTTCAAACACAGACACTAACAGGTCAATTGAAAAGACGCCGGCCTGACACATAGATGGCACTACTAGAACTAAATCCATACGTTTTTTAGTTAGCCCTAACCCTCAAAAGATGCGTGTATAAATTTGAGAGCTGTCGGATCATTAGTTTGTGAATTATAGCATTTTGTGTGAAGCAACTTTTGTTATTGTGAAAAAAATGGATAAAAAGGAATTTCGCGTGTTGATAAATTATTGCTTTTTGAAGGGAAAAATACAGTTGAAGCAAAAACAAACTATCAAGAATTGGTATGCTAAGTTTAAACGTGGTGAAATGGGCACCGAAGATGGTGAAAGCAGTGGACGACAAAAGAGGTTGTTACCGACGAAAATATTTAAAAAATCCACAAAATGATTTTGAATGACCGTAAATTGAAATTGAATGAAATAGCAGACACTCTAAAGATATCAACTGAACGTGTACATCATATCATTTACGAATATTTGGGTATGAGGAAGCTCTGTGCAAAATGGGCGCCGTAACCAAAAACAATGACGAGTTAATTATTCGGAGCAGTGTTTGAAGAGTAATAAACCCGATTTTTTGCGTCGATATGTGATATTGGATGAAACATGGCTCCATCATTTTACTCCGAAGTCAACTCGACAGTCATCCGAGTGGGCTGCACACGATCCAAAGCGTGGAAAAACGCAAGAGTTAGCTGGCAAGGTTATGGCGCCTGTATTATGGGTTGCGCATGGAATACTTTTATACAAAACGGCCGCATTTGAAGAAAAAAAATGTGCTGCGTCACCAAGACAATGCACCGGTCCACAAGTCAGTGAAAACGATGGCAAAAATCCATGAATCGAATTGCTTCCCCATCTACCGTATTCTGCAGATCTAGCCCCCAGCGACTATTTCCTGTTCTCAGATCCTAAAAGAATCCTCACTGGGAAGAAATTTTCGTCGAATAAAGAGGTGATCGCCGAAACTGAGGACTATTTTGAAGCAAAGGACATATCATAGTACAAAAATGGTGTCGAAAAGTTGGAGGGTCGCTATAATCAGTGTTTCATCCTTGAAGGGAATTATATTGAATAAAAAAAATTAATTCTGCCAAAGAAATGTGTTTTACCATGTTAGGCCGGGGACTTTTCAATTAATTTGTTAAATACTGTTGTGAGAAGCGTCATAGAAGGAACAAAACGCGTATTTTTTCATAAATTTATGATAAATTCAAAAAGATCACCGCAGACAACGGCTGGCGCTCTCTATTAATAATATAACGAAAACTCCTAGCTGACAAAACACAACAAATCTTTTAGGGTTTACGGATTCCATTCTCAAAAAACCAAAAGGAATACTTTCTTCTGCGGTACCGAATCAAGCGCAGCGCCGGAAATGATATAATAAATTATCAGAATTTATCCGAAGCGATTTATCCTGTCAATGTTAGATTTAGTCTAGCTTAACAACGCGAGCACTTCACGCAGCTTCGTATAAATGATCTTTCATTTTTTAATGCCGTCCATTTATTTAATAGATTAAGAAAGCGATTCTAAATATTTAATATCGGTAAACGTATTGACGCTTTTAATATATAAATTTGGATGTCGTGAACGAAACGATAGCGCCTACTTGCAACGTTTTAAGTGTGTGATAAAGTAATCCACGTTCTTAATTTTTAAATGTACTCAATATTCTCAAACTAAGTTAGTAAAGGAAGGACTTAATACAGGGACTACTAAATTTTTGTACGATTTTCAAGCTTATTTAAGATTTAATAGCTGGTGAAATTAATTCATTCACCAAGAAATATATGTTCTTGTATTCTTCAAGGAAATCAGCGTTTTATAGCAATAAAGTTACCACATTTGTTATTGAACAAATATTAACGTCTTTAGACCATAAAAAATCATTTTATTTGAATTTGTTAGCAATATATTTTTATTATTCAGTAAGCATATTACTCTGCTAATTATTATTATTATTAGTATTAACATATACTCTATCCCATAAAAGGAGCTATGTTAGCAAATGTCTGAGACCAGATGAACACAGTAGTGCAAAGACAGCACATCTTTTGCAAGCTCATTCGAATATTTCATTCGTTACTATTTTCAGTCACGGCTATTTTATTTGAATAAAAGAAATTCGAATTCTAGACTTCCCAGCATTCGATCAAAATGTTTACATTTTTTAAAATTCTCTATAAATAATATAAAAAAACAAACTGTATATCAGATTTCTAGTTTAGGATATTTTCTACAATTTATCTAACAAATTAACAGCAGTTGTTTCAAATATGACACAACGACACATTTATAGTGTTACCAATTTCGGTAGTGATAACACTAAACCAGGCGTCTTGAAATGATGTTATTGTTATGAAGCAAGTGATTATCCTGAAAAGCATACATAACAGACATAGTTAAGTAATTATTTTAAAATATGCAATACAAATTATATAATTTATAGGAGCTAAAATTCTCCTTAATAAACAAATTAGAAATATTAAGTTTACATTAAATAGAATATTCTATATTATGAATTTATTTGGTGTTGTAGTGACAATCTTTATTTCATAAAGTTATGCTGCATTACCCGCAATGTGGAAACAAAAATTAACAGATTCCTTGGACAAAATAATGTTTATGTTTTGTTATTATGTTTGTTATTGTTATGAGGCGAAGACAGCACAGTTTACTTTAAATATTACAAATAATTAACGTTGCAAACTATATTTGATTCATTAGTAGTTTCAGTCGTGACTCGTTCTCTCGAAAATTTCTATCGCTACCATTTTCAGTCACGGCTACTTTATTTGAATGAAACATTCCTTCTTACTTTAAGCGGCCTGGCTGTGACCTTGAAAATAATGTACCAAATCTATGATTGTATAGACTTATATGTAAATATACGGTTTTGTCATTTGTTTGTAATTTGATTGTAAATAGTAATACATTATTATAGTAGTATTTAAAAACTCTATTTTTCATAAAAATGTATTAATATAACAGAGTAAAAACATCTTAATTGTTACACAGTGAAATATATTTGTCACTATATATCTTATCTTTGCATTTATTCGGTAAACTACTTTTAAATTTTCTTTTTCGATTTGCTAGCCTTCCCAATGTTTGTTCAAGTCTTTTGTTGTAGCTTTTTTCATTGAAGCAATTTTTTTAATATTCTGGATTGACGATAAATAACATGTTTATTTTAATTAAAAAGTAATTGCTAAAAATTGTTGCAAATTGTTAAATAGTTGATAAATATTGATATATTGATGATTACTGATATATAAATATAAATACTTTAATTTGTTTATAGTAATTTTAGATATGTTATTATTGTATGTTATAGTATTTATTATATTATGTTATTAAAATTCATTTAATAATTAAAATTAATAATATTTAACTATCCACTGTTTCGATAGTTCCCAACACTACAAATATATCAATATTTTATAGTATTTTACACACAACACTTCAGAGAAATAATACTTACTGATTCCTCAAATGATAACCCTTTAACATGAATATCGTTGATGATCTAATACCGTTTTTTGTAAAAACAAAGAAAATAAGAAAGCGCTTATTCATGAATCAGTTGAAAAAAAGCCAAAATGCTTACTATTGTTTATAGGTAATACATCAGTCAAATCAGATATGACCGCATCTTGATTCAGCTAATAATAATTGATTTTCCTAGTTTTTAGTCTTCATACGACAGCACTAAATAATAACCGAAAATATCAGAGTTTGATAGTTGCAATTAATAACACATCACGTAATAGATCGAAATATCGGAGAACCTTTTTGTTCGTTAAAAGTTTGATTCAAGTTAAAAAAGAAATAATTTATTCTTATCTATCCATCACGAACACATAATTATGTTATATACTTCTACATACATCTTGATGATTGCTTAAATAGGTAACTTCACGTTAGACAAAAAGCAGAGCAGAGCTTGACCTAACATCGAACAGATTAATTCGTCAATCAATTATAAAGCTTATTTGAACTTACGGGATGCAAATATGAGGTTGTATTAACATATTAAACCAACTAGTAACCAGCGCTGTCAAAACAAAAGTTCTTCAATTAATTATCACCGCCCATTCAAATGTAATCAACGTGTATAAATGCAATCAATTTGTAAAATAATATTGTACTAAGCATATATAATGTAAGAAGTAATATAAAAGTAGAACTTATAAACTAAATCTTATTCTAGAGATTATTAAATCTCACTCTATGTGTCTATTAATCAGTTCATATGATAGTTTGCGTTCGAGCCTATGCACTACACTGTCGTCGCTCACATTTAACTGTCTGGTGAGTACATCGGGATGGACTAATAGTCTTTCAAAATACTTCGCACTAACACTTCGAGTCACTCTCGTTATGGGTTCTAAGGGGATATCGCGCTGAATCAGTTTGTTGGAAACGTTGTATGGGACATATTTTATTCTGGAACCTCTGAAGGATATCTATGTTAGATTTGCTAATTGTACCCTACAGTTCAATACCGTAGGTTCAAATAGGCCTGCGTATTGACTTATACAGCAAAATCTTGTTATCTAATGATAATTTAGATTTACCCCCTATCAGCCAATACATTTGGCTTAGTTTAAGCCCAAGCTGTTTGCGTTTTGTTACTATAGGTTTTTTCCATCCCCAATGTCGATCAAAATACATTCCCAGATATTTAATGTTGGTCTGCTTGCGGAAGTTCATGATTATTCAATTTTACTGACGGATATGTTTACCTACAACGAGTGAATATCACATGGGTAGATTGTGTTTCATTTGCTTTGATACGCTACATTTTCAACTACAGTTCGACTTTGTTAAGATGAAGGTGGAGGTTTCTTGTGGCTGATATTGGATGTATTTATTGGTCCGTTAACACATGACCCTTCTTCGCGATTTACAGTACGGTACTTTTCAAACGGCAGAATCTGTTTAGTCAGCAAATAATTTCCAATTTTGCGCATTGCTTCCGTAACTTTGAACATTCAGCTAAGTTTAGAATCAAGTAAAACTGCGTGACTTTGTCTACAAAGAGTCTATTTTTTACTTTCACTATACTCAGATCTTATTTTCTTTTCAGGTACGTTGTTGGCCATTCCAAAACCAAACAAACACCTTGAATTCAACGACGCAGTAAGTAATTATTGGATAATATCGAATCGAACGAGAAAAAAAAAACGAAAAGCCGGCATCTAAAAATAATCGAAACTTGTCAAATTTCACCTAATTTTAAATATATTTAACTTGATTCATTAGAAAAATCTTTGGTGAACGTTATAAAACGGATGCGGCCGATCCAGGCATTGTTGGTTAATGGAAACCATATGTGCTTTATTTTCACCTTCCTCCAGGCCAGACAAACGAAACGAAACAAAAAAAAACACCGAAATATGACTCATCTCTTATATTTTGTTATATAGCTTTTTAAATATGATTTACTCGTTTTATTTTTAGTGAAACGACCAGGAAAATATGTTTGATAATCAAAACGTTATATAAATATCGATGTGTAGTGTATGCTTCCAATCACACAGCAATGCGTCGTCTTTTATTATTTTAAAAACTGTATTTTCGAACCGATTTTTTTCTTATAATTGAGTTTTATTGGCGGATGCTGTTTTTTTGGTAACATATGAAACGAAATTAATGTTCTTTGTTCAATTTACTTCTTTATATAACTAAATCTAGATGAAAGTATATGACTCTCAATATAAAAAAATGAATAAAGGTAAATAAATACATAAGGAAATAGATTTTATATACTGAATAATGTATGGATTTATTGTACTATGTTTTTGAATTAAAATTTTGAGGATTTTGAGAATTTGAAGTTGATAACAGGAACTACCTGCAGCAATAGCAATTCCTACTTTGATTTCGTTATATCTTATCTTCATAATTCGCAATAATATGCTGATTACCGAATATTTTCCTCGTTTTATTTATTTATTATTATTACCAAATCTAGTGATTCTGAATATAAAAAATATGATTAAAAATAAATAAACAAATAATGAAATGGATTTTTTAAATTCCGACATCGAACTATAGAGTTTACAAACACTATCATTAAGTATTCAAAAAATGACTTATAGTATCACTAACCGTTCCTACTTTTGCCTTCTTTTTGAAGAAATCTGGAGCATCTGGCACGTGAAATTTGGAACAGTTAAAGCTTATATCGAGGAATAATTTTTAGGGCTGATATTTTTGTGTAATATGCCCTACTAATACATATATTCCAATAAAACAAAAAACACCCTAATCAAGCAATCTAGAATAGCCGTCAGATCGGTTACACAAACTATATAACCAGTAGTTATATAATAGCAATTTATTATGAACTGATATTTGTGATTTTCTTCCAATTAGCCAGTACATTTTCCTATATTTCAATTCCACTTATTTTCTTTTCTTCTTTATATGTTCCTTCCAGGGAAGTTTTCCATCAAGATTCATTCCGTTAATTCATTCTATGTTCTAATTCATTTAATGTTATTGGTGCTTGTACGGTCTCTTTAGAGATGAACTGCACATGTACAGATTTACTTTCATTAATTCTTATTTTCCAAGCTTGTGTCCAATTATTTATATTGTCACTTGCCTGTTGTAATTTTTGTAAGGCTTGTTGACTCTTGTCTCCGACAGCTATAATCGCAGTATCATCAGCAAATGTAGCCATCGTAATATTCTCCATTTGTGATATATCACACATTAATATGCTGATCAATAATTATAGAAGATATCGTTTTTAGAAATTATGTCTCAGAACCTCCATTTCCGTTTCGTTTCTTTTTTTTCTGTATTTTAGTATAAGTATTTTCTGTATATGGCTTTTATTTAGATGTTTCAAAATTGTAAAGGCGTTCAAGTGACTTTTCTTATCTTATCAAATTTTAACAGAGCCCCGCAATTTTCTAAAAGTCAAATTTCATGATAGTAATGTAAGATATGCAAAACTATCCCGAAATATAAGAAATAATAAGAGATATGTTAAATTGACAAAAATTGTCTAAAAAAACTAATAATTCTATAGACTGATATAACTTTAATTTGGTCATATAATATTTTAATATACAGTTTAAACTTTTATAAATAAATACCTTCACGTTAAATACTCATTTATAACAAAAACCACCAAAAATTAACACAAACAAGCGGTTTGTTGTTCCATAAAACCTACCATATCCCTATAATTTCCATAATTTTTTTGATCAAAAGAGAACTGAACGAGAAAACTCAAAACAGCGTTGCGGAAGGTACACACAACGGAGTGGAGCTAAAATTGGCCATTAGCATGCGATGCATCCGAAAACCAGGTCGAAAGCGTTCACCCACACAACCACATGTGGCTGGTCTGCTATAGTTTCGCTTGCCATTAGCCTGACGGTGAAGTGCCTAATCTTGAGTAAAAACAGATGTCCCATTTCGTAGAACAAAGATTTCTTTCTTATATTCCGCCCTAGTTATCCCACTTGAAAACCTTGTGCTTTGAACGCGTAGTTTTGTTGTCGATTTTTTTTCTATTCGCCGATTTTTTTCTAAGAACAATAAGCGACTCTTGAAGAATGGGTTCTTTAAACATCATCACTAATAATAGAATATACAAATAATTATATGTTTTTATACTATCCTGATTATTTTATATAATTGTTAAATATTTATTAAAATAGAATAAATAATATATAAATATATTCCCAAATCATACAGTGTATATCTTATCATATATCTCTCTTATTTGGTCACCAGAATAAAGTATATCTTCGTCAAATGCATTTCCGATTTTGCGCGCAATTTCCTTTATTTTCAACATAGCTAAGTTTGAAATCAACTCGGAAGAAAATAAACTTACATATTTAATACTTGTGAATATTATTTTGAACCTGAGAAAAGCTATAAAAATAAATAAAGAACAAAAAGTAATTTCTGATTGCAATTTAGTTCAATAAAACCATACAATTTTCAGTGTACTTAATTCTTGTTGCTTGTTTAACTATAAACACCATGTAAAGTGTCTTGTTAAATACTTTGTCTTAAGAATGAACTGTTTAAACATCATCACTAATAATAGAATAAATAGAAACTATTATATGTTTTTATACTATCGTGATCATTGTACTTAATTGTCAAGTGTTGAGTTCACTACCACAGTAAAAGAGATTTAAATATTAGAACATTATTGATGATATTGATGAACCGCCATCTAGTCTTTTTATGACATACAATTAAATCATTCTAAACTTTGATGTTAGTTATCCACAAATCCTTCAGTAACAAATGAAAGAGTATTGTAAATTAACAGGTATTATTGTCCCTATGTACTTATATTTTACGTCACCTGTTCCATATCTGCCTCACAAAAATACCAAACCATACTATATAACTAATAAAGAAATATATTTTACAAACTAATTCAATAATAAAAAATTGTAAAAAATTCTATCAATTCCAAAATTGATTTAAGTTATATAGAAAGCCACGCAATATAAAATAAAACATGTTGAATGTGACAGACAACCTAGTTAATCTAACACCCATTCGATCCCTGTATAATTCAATGTTTAAGAGGCCCGATACTATCCCGAAACAACCCGAAAACCATTCAAATATTCATCCCGATGTCCCCTCGGGATCCGTTCGTAAAAGTGAGTGTTGTGTTTGTGAAAAGGCTCTTGTTCTCACAAAACCCAAGCCATTAATTTTTTATCATTTTCCGGTATTGTCGCATTCCTGTCACTAAATCAGAAATGCACCCTCTTCGCCGCAGAGCGGTAGAAAGAGAGAGAAAGGGATAGTGCGAGCCGGAGCGAGAGGAAAACGAGATGCTGAGAGGGTGATTTCAACAAGGTCACTTCGACACGATTCACATTTGCCCCGTATGGGATGATAGTGCCACCTGTTTCCTCTCAAGAAGTGTATGCAGATCGTTTTTCGAGCCCGATAGGTGAGCAGTTTGTCATTCTCGACTTATCCCACAACATATGGATGACATTTTAAGTGGTGTTTGGTTTTTAAAATAATGGAAAACTGCAAGGATGGTGTCGAGTATCGAAAACTGGGTTCCAGAGTAACATCCTGTCACGGTTTAAGATAAAGAAACAAGCTCAGGGGATACGTCGATGATATTAGTATGGCTGCTAAATAATTTTAAGAGATTTTTGTTATAAACGAATGTTCTTTTATAATTATTACGTTTTGAATAAACCCTTTATTACCAGAGACCCATTTCCCAGATTGTTCATGAGTTTCATGTTATTGTAGAATGAGGTGTGAGACAGGGTAACATCAAAGTTCTAAAGAAGATACCGTTTGTTATATTATCGTCTTATTATCTGCTATAAGACCAGTAGTATTTTTTTACATATTCCAAGAGTAGGTACATTATAACAAGATGGGATACACTAAAAAGTATATTAATCATAAATTAAATAAAACAATTTACCTCGTTCATTTATAAAATATATTTGATAATTAAATATAAACAAATTAATAATATGAAAATGTATTTTTTAATCCTATATTATAATGACAACTTGACAATTTGTCTTGTTTTCCCTAATTCAAGTCCGACAATAGTAAGGCCACATCCTTCAGGACTATTGCATAGATTGACGTTATATTCATAATAATTTTTCAACATAAGACTCTCTTTTTCTGAATATTTAACAACAAAATCATGTTTTTATGGTCCAAACTTATTCTAGAGCTCAAATTATATAATTAATTAATGACCAATACAAATATTAATTTAACATATATATTTGAAGATATTTAGATAATAGTCAGTGAACATCTAGCAGTTAAAGTTTAATATTTCATTGTTGTATCATCTACCAAACCAAATACATAAAAATAGATTCCCATATTGTTATAAAAAATTACATTTTTATGTTAATGCCGTCAATATTTTTATCACTGGATCTACGATATAAAAAAAATTAAACCAGTTATTCTTATGAGTTTCACATGGCTCCTATCTATGACTTTTTGTTGTTGTTATAAGTTGTTGATGACTTCTCATATGGTGATATTGAAAAAAGTTTTGATGAAAATAGGCTTCCCTCAATTTTGTTGATTGTAACTTGGTTGGATATATTATTGAGTATATTCCGTTTGGATATAATGTTTGCTTCTTTTAAAATAAATTAATGTATAGGTTCATTTTAACCAGAAATTTAATTTTACGTAGTTACGTACATTAATAAAATTGTTAAAAAATAAAGGCCAACTAGATATAACATTCAAATGACTAAAATTTTGAAAACTGTAACTTAGTCTCACAAAAAGAACCCAAAAAGACCAAAACCCCCAAAAAGAGTAACAAAATATAAGTGAGTTTTATTGGCGACTAATATTCTCTTTTTGAAGGATAATTATATTTTTCATTCTAATTATATAATTATTATTAACGCACGGACTGAAAAATCGAGGGCGTAAATAAGGAAACGTGTTTTTTTGTTAAAAATTGGACTTATTCATTAACGTAATCCCCACACAATCATTCCAGCTGTCGCTCTAACATTTCAATACCACTCTTGTAAAACGATTTATCTTTTGCCTCAAAATAGGTTTGTCATCAATTGCTATCCACTCAGATAATGTTCGTTTTAATTCCGGAGTGAAGTTATGGATCCATGTTTCATCCACTGTCACATATCAACACAAAAATTCCGGTATGTTACGTTTAAACAAGCCCAAACACTGCTTAGAATTATCACCACGTTCTTGTTTTTGGTCAACAGTGAGCAAACGCGGCACCCACTTTGAATAGATCTTTCTCGTACTCAAATGCTCATACAATATAAAACCAACAAGTTCTTTTATATCATTCAGAACGATTTTGTGATTTTTTTTGATATTTTCTGGCGTTATCACCTCATTTGGACGTCCACTACGTTCTGCATCATCAGTGTCTCTACGACCACGCTTAAAATCAGAAAACCAACGTTTTATTGTTGTTTCTGATCGAGCGGAGTCCGTATAATACTTCCCAAGCCATTGCTTCGATTGAACGGTATTTTTGCCCATCAGTGTCACTCTTAGCAAAATATCTCACTAACTTATGAGTAGAATATCACGAAATTTTAACAGATTTCTTTTGAAGCTTGGTACTGACCAAGCGGTGAATGCAATAAAATTAACGCCATCTATGTATTAGGGCCAGAACTTTTCAGCCCCGATCTGAAAATTAAGAAAATACAATAAAGCAAATAACAAACTAGATCTTAAACAACGTATAAAACTGCAAATTATTTAATAAGATCTTGAGCATGATACTAAATGCTTCACAGTATGTCAGAAGGGGTCAGATCACATTAAGACGCAAGTTCTTCCAACGCAAACACTATCCGAAAAGTTTATAAAATAAACTTTAATATCGATAATAGTTTTGGTCCCGAGTTATTTTGTCCAAACATGTACCATCTTTCTGTGTTCCCTACCAGAATTCGATTCCGACCGGTAAATTGCACGCTGTAAAACCGAAATCCTTTATGATTAAGTACCTAGCCTAATATAGATTATCTAGGTCGCAAAATGATTTTGCAAAATTACGCGATATTAGACTTCACCGTTTCTATATTGAGACATGTCTCAATAATAATCATACACATATTTCTATTGTCTTTTTGTTTTCATTTTATGTTCCAACACATTATGTAATTTATGATATGTTAAAATGTCATAAAGTCGCGATAAAATCCGTATCAAGTGGATTAGCGCAAAATAATTACGGCCTGCGCAATATAATAGCAGAAGAAAATTAATATGGCTTTTGTTTGTATTTCCACGGTTGCTCTATTTATTCGCGTTTAAGGAATGTTTAAACATTAATAACGAACTGGAGATATGACAATATGAATTTTGCATAATTCTTACGCGCGCATTGAGTGTCGTAATATTTCAATCTAAATTACCAGTCATTTTCTTGTATTAATTATTGATATTTTATTAACAGTAACAGTATCATATATTTCATCAGTTAAATTAACAAATTTTTTAAATTATTTACAAAAAATTCATTATAAATAAACTATCGGTGAATTTGGATTTTCATTTTTAATATACTACTCGGACCAAATAATAGTAAGACATCCAGAGCGTAATCTTGTTCATAATTTGTCGTTTTTGTCGTACTTCTGCGAAATTGAAATATTAAAATTATGGACCGGTCACTTTAATTTTCCTTCTCACAAAGCATTGTTTCTTTATTTGTGACTGTTTCTGACTTATTTCACCCTTTCTTTTTATATATATTTTAAAATCTTCTTTTACCAACGAGGGTTTATCTAGATTGGACCTACTGTTTAACTTGGGCTCCGAACAGTGGTCATCGGCATTAAGCGACTGACTAGTGACCAAGTTAGAATTCATCCAGGTCTTACTCAGCCCAGTTACTGGCGTGACTGGGATCATTTTCCTTGTCGGATTTTGCACTCTTACCTGAGACAATCACAAATATTAAACAATCAGAAACATAAGTTTACGACCATGCGCCAGCAGGATTCGAACCCGCGACTATCGCAACAGTAGGTGGACCTTCCTCTCGCCTTTACCATTGCGTTGCTAACTTTGAATGGTAATATAATCAGAATATTAGATTCGTGCTGAATTTGTTGTCAATCAATTTAGTACAAGATTTCATTGTCTACTTAGTAACATTATTGACAGCCACTTAAGATCTATTTCTGATTAATTAAATATCCTGATCAATATTGAGTAAAATGAGACCGGATAATGTTTGCATCACACATTGATTTCAAAGAATTACCATTAAAACTGTTGTGCCGTTTTGTCTATATGATTAAGTCAGTTTAAGCTTCATTTTTAAATGACATGACATGATTATCTCAAAAAATCAAATGATATCAAAAAGGAAAATATATTAAACAAGCTACATACAGAATTCGAACAGTCTCATATTTATTTATATAAATATAAAGATGTTCCTGTTTTTGATTAAAAATTCGTATTTTAAAAACAACATCTTGTATCGGACTTTTAATTAAGTAATCGATGTCACATTATATTTAGATTTCGTTAATATAACATTTATTTATTTGATTTTTAATTAATATAAATCTAATATTTGTTCAAGCTTATTTAAATTAATAAATACTTATACAAAACAGTTTATTGATTTGTTACTTACTAAATTATTTGTTATATGCTACATTCCACATTATAGACTTATTAGATTTTCTAATCCTACTTCTTTCTCATTCTACTATTAATTGCTATTGTAATATTATTCGATATTTTTATTTATTTATGAAAAACAAGCCATAGTGATATTTTTTATATAAAAACATCTTCGGTAAATTCTGAAAATGCTGATTTATTAGGGACATCTTTAAGATCATATTTGGTTTGGTTTTGCTTCCTTTAACTAAGCCAGATCATCATGCTTTTCAATATAGTATTGAGGATAATTCTGAATACATTAGAGTCAACAAATATAAGCACCAAGCAATTAATAAAAGAAACTTCTGGTACCAATCAATTATTTTATTTTGTAATTTACAAGAGAATACCAATTAGTGATTAGTAAATATGACATTCGTTTTTGAGACTTGGATTTTGTACCAAGAAGGAGTAAAAGTAAGATACAACGAGTAGAAATGAAATACCTCAGAAGAGAAATATAGCCGCTTGTAGAAGAATACGGAAAAAGAAGGCAACTCAGTAGATGGGGACATTTAACAGTCTGTGGAAGAGACAGGACTGGTAAAGAATATCTGGAATATCTGGAAAATGGGAAAAATTGGAGGCATGACTGTATCAGCGACTAAAGCAAGAAAATTGAGCAGGGACAGAAAAAATCCGGAAAAGTCACCTACACCACATTTAGTATTACAAAACGTGTTTTTTGATTTCAGCATATGAATACTAGTTGTGATGCTTTGAAAGGGGTGATTTTGACACGGACGACAAGACTGTGCCGTGGACAGCCAAAAATTTCGAAAACGACTACAACTGATGGATTTCAGTCGAGCACTGTGCGCAAAATGGAGGGAATACAAGTAAAGATACAACAATGCTATTCTTTAGCGTGACAACGCTCGACCACATGTTGCAAAACCGGTGAAAATATATTTGGAAAGAGCTACCCTTACCACCGTATTCTCCAGACCCAAATTTTTCACAATAAAGGTTCAAATTAAAAATCATTTAAAGCAAATATAATTTGTGGGCCTAATATTTAATTGTCTCTGAAAAACCCCACTCAGTATAACACCTTTTTTGGTCAATTCATTTTTGTTGTTTTCTCTGTTTACTGCTAGGTCTTATTTTTTTTTACTTTGTTGAAATGTGTTGAAGATCTTGCTTCGACTAATTATTATGGTCTAAATTGCTTCTAAAAACATAATTTATATTTATGTATATTAAAAAATGATTAATGAATGAGATGCATCGTTGATTTACTGCGGTTCCTGTTACGGCATCATAGAAATGTTCATGTTACGCGTCGAAGAAAGTCCCCGAGACGAAATGAGAGAGCACTGACATTAAAATCTCTGAAAATGCCAGTATAACAAGTTGATCGCGATAATCATCAGGAATATTTCCAAGGAAGCATAAAATGCCTTTACAAGCAGGTTAGACATAATACCCTCCGGCATTTATAACTAGTCCCAATAGTAAACATCATCGAACTCGAAGACGACAAAACAACAAAAGCTCCGGATGAGAAAAAACCGTGTCTTTAACCTGTCGTGTAGCTTCTTCGATCCGAGCTGTCGCTAGTCTCTTCCGAAACCCGTTACACACGTTACACATAAATATTTATTTAGAGATATCTGTTCGTCGTTCCGGTATTTCATTAAGGTCCGATTAGAGAGCCTTTACAATAAACCGAAAGCCATAATAAATATGGTAATATAGATTACATAACACAACTAAAAATAAACGTTTGCATACCATTAGGATGAGGCTTTGATTATTTCCCATCGTATCGCTATTTTATAAAGTGAACAACCTTTTCAAAATTTCAAACCGGTTCGGCGATTACCATAACAATTGTCCCCTTGGAAGAGACTCGCATCTCTACAAAACAACCTGTTAATTGTGTAATTATTTCAAAGGAGACGACGTGGGACAAACCGCACGGAGCGCCGAGTTGCATTTTTTTAAATTCGTTCACAAATGCAGACAGTTTTAATATTTTTTTAAATCATATTTTAAAATTTTTCACAGTAGTTTTAAAAGTTTTCGTTCGAATGATCCCATCGTTGCGATGTCTATAGGTTAACATATTTGGTGCATTTTGATCGGATATTATAATTTTTCTCATCAGTATCTCAGTAATTAAAATATTTATTGTACAATTACTTACAAAAATAATAATGTAGGCTGGTTTTCACGTTATATTCATAAATTTGGTTCTAATACTGTGGTCCCATCAGAGTTTACGAACACAAAATCAAGGAAAATACATTTATACTTATATACTTTATACATTAAGTGAAATCACGTTAGATAAAAACCAGAACAGATCAGACTTAAAATAAAGAGCTGTAATGGTTAGTCAAAAGATAATCCTAACTTGCCTTAAGATCAAAGAGATTGGTTCAACAGTCAATTATAAAACCTACTTGGACTTATTGGGGTGGGTTGGCCAAATCAAAGTTCTTCTATTACTTTCCAATAGTTAGCATTACGTAATCAACGAAGGACTGCACCATGACTTTGAATTCAAACAGATGTGATCCAATATTAACTTTAAACATGAAATAAGTCACAACAACCTGAAAGCTATTCAGCTATTGGACACGGAATAAGGAGATTGAAGCGACATGATATTATATTTCTTACTATTTAAATTTATTTTCTTATATGGTATACATATGTGAGAAAGGCTTTGATTCATTTAATTAAAACGCTTGCAATAACAGTAATGTTTTTTTATGTAATATAATATATTTAAATATTTTTTTTCAAATGTGCTGGTGTGCTATAATGGTAATTTATTAGAATATGTATTGTTTGTTAACATTTGTTGGCAACAAATACCTAAGAACAATCATAAATTCACTTATCAACATAATCAGCTTATTTTACATACTTTTTATGAGGTTGTTCACGTTTATTAAAGAACAATTTATCGGCATTTACTATTAGAAGACTTTTATTCCATGTTTATACCGTATATTAAAATAAAACAACTTTATACTTGATATGCGACAACTGTAATTTAAGGAATAAATATTTTGTGCACAAATTTTATAGTTTCAAGAGTAATAAATAATTATTCAATAACATATCCCGTACAAAAAATAATAATTTTAAAGGAATCATTAAATTCGGCGAATGACATATAAGATAAATAAAACGCGTCCGTGCAGTCGACGCGGGCCAGATGCAAGAAAGCTTATAAAAGTCGAAAAGAGTGGAATTTTCGATCCCAAGATAAAGGCTATTATTTTTCTCTCATCTGTTCCAATTAAAAGCCCTGCCTGCAATATCAACTGCAATTTCAGCTTCGCAGACAACCGGTCAAGGTAATAAAAATAAAGAATGGAATAAGACGGTTTATCTGTGATGTTTTAAATTAAATAATCAGATTTCCTTGTTGTTTTTACGCGGCTAGCGCGTCTAGCATACCGCAATATCGCTTGATGTTTCCTTTATTAGCCAAGTCGAGTTCAGCTCGACGTCTAGTTTTTGTTTGCTAACGCAAACAACATCAAATGTTAACTTTCAGATCATTGGTTGTTATTATTTGAATATGTGTTCCTGTTATGTAGTTATTATTAATGCATATTTTTTATTTATTATATTGGTTATCATTTCCTCTAATATTTTATGTAAAAATTGAATAAGAAATTACCATATTCACAAGATTCCCAGGTCTATAAGACTATGATGATTTTTTAATTACTATAATATCATTTAATAGAGGTTCTTAGTGTAAACATAATTACTAATTAATTTATTACTACTGTTTATTTGTACCTGGACCAATTCACAAGTAAGATGAGTGATTTTCTTTCGATTTTCTAATTTCCTGCGTGTTATCTACAAGCTGTAATGCTTCCATGTTGGAATTTGCAGTGATTTATTAAAATATTTTCCTGTTTCACTACGAAATAATATAAAACTACTTGAGTCCATTTGACAGTTATGTTATCAAACAATTATTTGTTGATTACATAGCGATAAGCATTTATTTTGTTGTTTTCCTGTGACATTGGGTGTTTTAATAAATACCATTATTGTAGCAATACAAATTTTGAATACCTACAGCTGATCTGGATCTTTTTATCAACAAAATCAAAATATTTATTGTACAATTACTTGTTAAAATAATAATGTAGGCTGATTTTCACCATATATTCATAAATTTAAAAAAAATCCTGTAAAATTAATGCTAATCCTGTTTATTTACCTGCATATTTTTATAAATTCATCCCTTGTGCGACCAGAATTTAGATGTAGATTCAAAAGAAACGCGAATTCTTAAAACAGGTTGTTATTTAATTACATTAAATGATGTAGTATAATAGTGTTAATACTAAATAATGAATAATGAATGAAAACAAATGAATCAATTGTACAACTATCAATTATATACCCTGTTAACATCATTCAAAAACATTAGCTGATTTTAGATTATGCTATTACTAAAACAAGCTTTTAGTTTCTTTGTTTTTTTTATCATTTATCATTAACGTTATACGTTGCACGTACCCTCCATTCACGAGTCCAAACCCAATTTCGCGAAAGATCACGTCGGGGTCACCACTTTAGGGTATGATGATATGGCTCGGTGAATGGAGGTAAAACGAAATGAAACAGTGGTGTTTACATTATGTGACTGTTATTTATTGAAGTAATATAAAAATGTGGAAAATACAAAATAGATAAAACAGATGGCAGCGGTGTTACCTGGAGACGAGGCTTGGGCAGTCGATGGTGGCATGCCTAAACCAAACGATGGTCGGTTACTGAATGAATAGAAATACCTTTCAATAACATCCCAGAAAAACGTCTCGGGGTTGCCAGTTATTCGTTATCGGGTTCTAGTTGGTGCTACTGGCACCCCGCCCGTGTTCAACATCTAGGATTATATTTCTGGGTATTTTGTAGACCGTTATTCCACTATGTCAAAATTTTACATACAATTATTTTAAGCAAATAAAAAAACAAAAACATATGAAAAAAATCAAATACAAAATACTGATATACCAAAAAACTGTGCTGCATGAAAAGGGCTTTGAAACATATGATACATAGAAACGGTTGTGGTTGGTACGGCTCTTGATATATTTCGGTCCTACAGACACCGTTGCTTCATCGTCGCTTTGGCACTTGAATGTGGTCCATCGACGACGTTGAAAACAAGCTATTTTTCGGACAGGGCTCCCGTAACCGACGCTGTGGAAGGATCCATTGTTCGATGACGTGGTAGCTTATTTTCTTCGACGACGAGACGTTGGCAATTCTGGTACCTCGGCGAAGACATGACGGGTCTACGGTGACTGCAATCGGTAGCTAGCTTCTGAAGCTGCTCTGTGGCTAATCCGTAGTCACATACGTTACGGTAATTCAGAAAAAGCAAATAACGACGGTATCCAACCGAAGCTGCCCAAAGCCTTTCAAATCAAAATGTCTGCCATTATGACGGAGACGGCGAGCGGAGGAAGACATTATGATTTAAACATAGCGCCGAAAAAAATGTTTAGCCGAGACGCTGATGATTAAACAGTGATTAAAAAATCTCTAAGAGTTCAAAAGATTGTGAAAGAAATAAAATTTGGACAAAAAATTTAAAAAATGAATTGGAAATAATGAAATGAAATTTAAGGTTCATTGTTCCAGCACTAAAATAAAATTTAATGAGGAACAAATGTTTGAATGAATGCAATGTTGAACGAATAACGGTAAAATCGAATTGAAAATATTGAGAATGTTGAAACAAAAAATATAACGGCTACGTAAAATACACCATGTTGTACGTGCCCTCCATCAACGAGTCCAAACCCAATTTTGCGAAAGATCACGTCGGGGTCACCACTTTAAGGTATGATGATACGGCTCGGTGAATGGAGGTAAAACGAAATGAAACAGTGGTGTTTACATTATGTGACCATTATGTATTGAAGTAAGATAAAAATGTGGAAAATACAAAATAGATAAAACGGATGGCAGCGGTGTTACCTGGAGACGAGGCTTGGGCAGTCGATGGTGGCACGTTTAAACCAAACGATGATCGGTTACTGAATGAATAGAAACACCCCTCAACAACATCCCAGATAAACGTCTCGGGGTTGCCAGCTATTCGTTATCGGGTTCTAGTTGGCGCTACTGGCACCCCGCCCGTGTTCAACATCTAGGATTATATTTCTGGGTATTTAGTAGACCGTTATTCCACTATGTAAAATTCGACGTGCCTCATGGTCGCTATATTGTCAGAGAATATTACCAGAAACAATAAATCGAATAAAATACAAAGGCATCAATCGAGAAGCCACTAACAAAGAACAAAACATCGTATTATTATCTGGATATATCTGGTCTTAGACCCGATAATTTATTATACATCATCACAGAGAACAACAAAAAAGCCTCCGACCAAAGCCAACTATCCAAAATCCATTCCTAACAACCGTCAAAACAAAGGAGATCCTTAGGCCCGGCATCCGAATGGCCAATTTGAAATATAGTTTCGTTGTCGTCAAACGAATTAAATAAATATGCACCCACCGACTGCCATTACTCACCCGAAAAGAATCCGATATTCATTTATTCCAAATGGAACTTTAGTTTTCTTCTTCTTTCCTTCTCTCGTATATGAAGGCCTATTTATTTTCCGATCTGAAGCCGACGAACCGTTTAACAACGGATCATCTAACTCGGGGTCTGGAGGACAAAAGTAGACTTGTTCCGAATTGTTCGAAAAAAGACAAGGATATATTTCACCGAAAGGCGGATGTATGCTTCCTTAAAATAGTACAGAGGATAGTTGTTTACTGTGCGGCGGCATTTATCATAATCGTCAGCCACGAACGGTTTTCCTAGCGCAGAAATTTCCGGAATATGTTTACACATACTTCCATGTCTTATTTTCAACCTGTACACTCTGCTGTAATACCGCAAATATTACGTAATTTTACGAGTTACCATTAATAAAATCAACCCTGATATATACCAAAATATCCTCCACCTCACAATGGTTCTCTTCTCTCAAATAAATTACTAACGAAGAATATAAATTGATATCAGCATATTGTCGTGACTAATTGATCAATCCATTATAATAGTAATTAATTACAATAACTATTGTTTATAACAAGAACCTGTGTAATTAATATAAATTTATTTTGCAACTTACTCTGTTGATAGGATTTTTTCACGCATTTTTTATGCAGTTATTTTATTACGTGTTTGTCCATCATGATTATTTACTTATAATTAACAGAAATTTCTCAATCTCAGTAATTTATTTTATACCGTATCGAATACTTCTGTAGTTATATTCTTAAGAAAACTGAGTGTTCTTTTACTAAAATTTTTCACGTGATAAAATTATTGTAGATTTTATATAAAATAAAACACTATAAGTTCGTGTGGTTTGATTCGCTGCAATCTTCTGATGCGCCAGTAACTTATTACTTTCACATTGCGGTGATTTGATAACCTTATTTCATATTTTAATTCGAAATCTTGGATAAATTTGTAAATCCATCGATATCGAGGTGTAGCGATCGTGCAGTCATGCTTACTAAAGGCATAATTAATCGACCAATTTTCTTTTGGCACCGTTGGATTGGTTTAATGGTTTAGTGCGACTGCATGTTTGCACTCTATAAGTCCAAATAGGTTTCAGCGCGTGATTTCAGATAATGGCTTCAACACAACCGACAGAAAACATCCTAGTCAAGCGATGAAGAGCTAAGAAACTCAAACCCGAATGAACCAAGTGTCATGGCAGATTTTTGTTTAGTGAAGTTGATGTGTTGTGGTAGGAAATTCAAACACTGCGAAAAAGATTGAAGAAAGTAGTGATGGCTAATACTTTGGAAATTAGTTTGGCACCTATCTTGAATTTAGACCCTTAAAATGAATTTCCCAGTCACGCTAGTATCCAGGCTGGGTAAGACCAGATGTTTTCTAGGATGATTTCTAAGTTGGTTACTCGCCAGTCAGTAGGCTTAATGCCGAGGGCCTTGGTTAGGAGCTCACGTTAAATTCTTTAACATTATTTACAAGAGAACTTTAGTCCATTAATTTCAGTTGATAAAATAAAATCTTTTTTAAAAGAAAAATAAATTAAATAATAATTATTTGTAGATATCTAAATAATTAACGATTTTTGTTAATAATTAATATTAACTTTCATTTGAAGTCCTAATATTTTCTATATATTTAAATAGAATATTTAAAGCAATTGTCCTCAATAACTTTTTCTACATTCTATAGGTATATCATTAATGGCACTATTTGCTGAATTAGTAAAATAATACCCAAAAAAGAAGTTCTGAACAATATATTGAGAATTTTTCGAAAGAATGTTGAGCCAAACTTAAATAAAATAATAAAATAAAACATTTTTTTAGAAAAAAAAATTAAACAATAATTATTTGTAGATATCTAAATAATTAAGGATTTTTATGCATAATTAATATTATCTTTTATTTGAAGTCTCAATATTTTCTAAATATTTAAACAGAATATTTAAAGCAATTGTCCTCAATAACTTTTTTTACATTCAATAGGTATATCATTAATGGCACTATTTGCTGAATTAGTAAAATAATACCCAAAAAAGAAGTTCTGAACAATATATTGAGAATTTTTCGAAAGAATGTTGAGCCAAACTTAAATAAAATAATAAAATAAAACATTTTTTTAGAAAAAAAAAATTAAACAATAATTATTTGTAGATATCTAAATAATTAACGATTTTTATGAATAATTAATATTATCTTTTATTTGAAGTGTCAATATTTTCTATATATTTAAATAGAATATTTAAAGCAATTGTCCTCAATAACTTTTTCTACATACTAAAGGTATATATAATTAATGACATTATTTGCTGTATTAGTAAAATAACACCTAATTAACGATTTTTATGAATAATTAATATTATCATTTATTTGAAGTCGTCTCAATATTTTCTATATGTTTAAATAAAATATTTAAAACAATTATCCTGAACAGCTATTTCTACTTACTGTGGACGGAGGTATAACTTTAATGACATTATTTGCTGAATTAGTAAAATAAAACCCAAAAAAAAGTTCTGAACTATTACTGAAGAGCCTCTATTGTTCCCCTACTCCTAAATTCAGCCCTATTGTTCCCCGTATTGACATGTGCACGTCTCATTGATCGCCAGCGATGAAATACAAGGGCCGCACCATCAGACATGCAATAAAAACTTCAACGTTTACATAATGACTGTGTTACAATGGGTGTCATCAGCTCCGCTTGTTCTGCGAGGAAGTCATTTTCCTCGGGACACCGAGGCCTCACTTGACCCAATCTGAAATTTATTGTCTTCTGTATGTACCCTGCATCGTTATTTTGTAGGACGGTCGTAGGAAACTACTGGCTGACGGGGGAACTTTTTAATTCGAACTATATTGTTCGCGATAGGGATTTGCCAGATATGATATGTTATACAATCGAAATCCTGCCTCGAATAATAATGGGAGAATTTTTCCATGAATACTTGACAAATTTTCTTGTCGGTCTTTTTCGGACCTTGAAATATTTTAAAAAGTATTTATGTTAAATGTTATATCGCTTTGGACACTACTTTTATTATTTATTACCGACAGCCTACTGTGATCAAGAAATAATCAACAGGACTTTTAAAATAACAATACTGAATTACTAATTTTATCAAATTTATTTTTCCTCCAAAATAATCTTGTTTGACCTTTAAATTCTTATTTAATTCGGTTTTAAACTCTTTAATAGGCTCAAATCGAGAATAAAAACTGCTTTATATTTCGGGAATAACCAATCTAAAGATGTTCAATGGAGTTACAAAGACCAACGGTATGTAAGACTACTAATCCTAAACGTAAAATATCTTTCAGACGATATAATACATCATCATCATGTGAATGTCTACTTCTCAACAAATACGCTGCTTTGAGCAATACGTTCAGCTCCTCAACTAGCACTAATTATCGCATTTTAAGCGAATGACGTCATTTCTAACACGATCTCAAAAAGAAACAAGCCACGGAGCCATACAGAGTTTTTATCAAGAAAAAAGCTCGAAAGTGGCGTATTTCTGTTTTGATTGTTATATTTCCTCCACACGTTTCACCTTCAATGGTACATGGCACTTTCTACTCCTGTGTTACTGATTCCAAATACTTTTTTTGCTGTAATTGTAACTCTTGGAGATTTATAACAATAGTAGTCAATACTTTGATTATTTCTGCGTTAATTCCCAAAGCAAATGACTCTACAATGCGGACTATGTGTGTTATAAACGTTCTTCAAAGCGTTGTCAACGTTTCTTTGTATATTAGAAGTTACGACATCCACAAAGATCTACGGAAGCGAATAAATTAAATGGTCTACGAATTACACCAAGTGAGATTACGTGAACATGAAATCATTGAAAGTCCTAGAATTGCTCGACAACAGTGGACTTTCAACTAGTATAGTAACATATACATATGTGGAAAAATTTCGTGTTTTAAACTTATGTGGAGTGCTCCAGTGGGAGTACATCTATCAAATGCTGAAAAATGTAGGTCTAGACTAGAATTAGACTTGAAGAATTGGTTTCTGAAAAAACTAATTTAAAATAAAAATCTTCTTACAAAACAACCTATACGTTAAATGAAATCTCAGAAAATATATAAAATGAAAATGAAAAATAATTTAATAAAATAATATATAGAAGAATGTCGAAGAGAAATAACAGTTTGACGTAAAATTATAGTTTGAAATAGGTTTATTAAATCGCCAATAATTAGTTAGTTAATAATTGCTCCTTTTTAATAGCATAATGAGTCCTCCAGGAGATGAGCTAAATGATTCGAGAGCAAATGGGTCCATACTTTTCACTTTTTGTGAGTTAATTTTTTTAGCTACTTTATTGTATAGCACAATTTTCATTTTCAAACAAAACAGTTTGGGTTTATTAACAAGCATTTAATAATTGACCAGGTGCATAGAATAACAGATGCAATTGAAAAAGTCTATGAAAATGAAAAAGTATGATGAGGTATGGCATGAGGTTCTTGTACATAAGTTACAGAAAATATTACCGAAACAACGTTCAACTAGTAGAGACGCCTCAGCAAGTCATAAATATTGCAACAGCAAGTGACAATATAAATAATTGGACCCAAATCTGCTATAATAAATTTAATGAAAGTAAATCTGTGAATGTGCAATTCAAGTATAATCATACCGCACAAGGACCAATAACAATAAATAAAACTATCGTTCCATATAATAATAGCGCTAAGTATCTCAAATGAATCTTAATGTAAAATGGAATTCAATTATGAGAATATTTTGAGTAATACGATAAGTAATATAAGTACAATACAAGTTTTCTAGAACAAAGTCCTGAGAACAGGACAGGACTGATTACTTACACGGAGACGTTCAGATACCGACTGTCACTCAAGAAATCAAGTAAATCATAAAGAAATATGAGGACATACTCCGTAAACAACTCTAGAACAGTATACAAACCAAAATAATCAAACCATTTTATCTTGTATAGTATAGTCTAGCGAGGGGCATTTAATAGAAAGACAATGCAAGTTAATACATAAACATTATTTAACCAGACATTAAGATAGCAAAAGCCAAAATAGTGGATCCAAATCCTAGTAGTTTTCGAAATGAAGTATTTTAAAAGAGCCTAACAACAATTGGCACCACAAGACGAGGAAACTTAAATATCCAAAGTCTGGACGAAACAGTTAACAAATTTTTTGGTTTTCAAAGGTAAATCTCTTTGCACCATTTTGGGGTTTGTCTGCTTGAACTCTGTCTTAAGCGTAGTACTAGTGTTATTTTATTTTAAAATATTAAATAAAAGAGGAACTGGATTCAGCTATAATATTGGCACAAATATTGGAAAAAACTTGTTGTATAAACATTAAAACTAAATAGAACTATCGTCATAAAAGAAAAAGATAAAACAAAATAAATCTCTATTTCTAGTACAATGAGACCGTTTCATTGCCATTAACCGTTGCATCAACAAAAACAAATTTATCGGTTATCATTTCTGGATTTATATTATTCAAATAATAAGTAAATATAGAGAGTTGAACGAAACAATCGACCCAATTTAACTCATCAATATTCGATGGTTATTGAACTGATATAAAAACCTAAAAATTAGGTTAATATGCTATAAAATTAATTATTACAGTTCGGATCGTAAAAACACAACGTTTTCGACTTTTTATTGATGAAATCTTGAATGGATTGACCTTTCCGTCCGCGTATGAGAGGCATCGGAGTAAAGGCGATGAAAAACAACACACGTCCGTAACATATATTAATGGTTCCTTTATCGCGATGGAAGCCCGAAGTGTTAAAGGCTCGCTTCCTTATTTGCATAGAGGACCATAGGCCAGAACAAAATACATACATAAATTTCTCCCAGATCATTTTCATTTCAAAAGAACCCAATTTGTGATGTGGGTGCTTCACCGCGTTCCGCACCCGATAATATTTCGGGATGAACGAAATTAGAATAGCGATCGGTTTAGATTAGCATAAACAAATAATAAAACGAAATCCTCTAAATTAATAGAAACCATTAATTTGTTAAGATGAAATTGATGGCACCATGTATAGAAAAAACGAATTTAACTAAATTTACGGATAACGCCTTCGGGATTGGAAATTAAAATGTTAATTATTGCGTTAGATATAACGATGTGGGACATTTCTAATTTATGTCTTCTGATGGTTCATAAGATACCGGAGAAAGATATGTTTTTGTTTGAAAATATTGGTTATAACATGAAATGTTATAAAGAGAAAACGTTATTTTACCATCTAAGGCGATTTTGCTACTATATTATGTCATGGCTTTTACTAACTAATATGGTTATTCATACTATCAGAATCCCTGTAGTTTTTTAATTGGAATGCTTAGTTTCACTAGATGCTTACCTGTATCGTAGTAATTTTTTCGTTTTAAAAGGGTATCTTTCCTACGACATGGTGACACCGTGTTGATACAATGATGTTAATTTGACAGTGATCCCGATCAGCGATCCATCTTCACACTTTTGCAATATTTCTAAATCGTGTGGCAGCTGCACCGAATAAGTGGATACGGCAGAACTTGTATCCTTCACAACTCTTGCAACGTATGGGCGATATCATACGCTAGGGTGGCTTAGGGTTATTTTGTGCGCTATTGCTGGTCGTTTTTGTACCAACGCATTGTTCAATAAGTGTAATTGGCATCGGTAGATACCTGGAGTAACAGTTGCATTTGCAGTAACGTTTTAATGTTACAATATGACACATTCTTTATGTCATATAAATAGGCCTCTTGGACTAACCGATGACATTCTGCGCTTGGAATTGACATAGTAGATCCATTTTTCATAGCAAGTGGCAATACGAGAAAGTAATAAACGAAAATTACATTCTTCTTTAGATATGCTTAGTACAAGCTTAATTTACGAATTTATTCCTATTGTTGTAGTTACAGTCCAAGCAAGACACAAGCAAAACTAGTACCTGTAAACTCAGTACGTATTGCCCAAATTACGTAAGTAGTATACTAAAACTAAACTACTTCAGTTACGAGTAATGCTTATACACTATTACACGCTCGTGTCCTTCGGTACTCTAAATAACTCAATAATAATAGATAACTGTTATATTTCGAAGAAAATCTCAAAATCATTAAATTTGCCTTAGGCATAGGATTTGAAAGAGAATCACCACAATGTCATAAATTTGTCTGTCTATAAAAAGTCAGTCGAAAAGCCCCCGGCCTGGTACATAGATGGCGCTACTAGAATTAAATGTTTTTCCATGTTTTTTAGTTAGCCCTAACCCTCAAAAGATGTGTGTATAAATTTGACAGCAGTCGGATAATTAGTTTGTGAATTATGGCATTTGAGCGAAGCAACTTTTCTTATTGTCAAATAAAAGGGATAAAAAGGAATTTCGCGTATTGATAAAATATTGCTCTTTGAAGAGAAAAATACAGTTGAAGCAAAAACTTGGCTTGATGCCGAGTTTCCAGTCACTGCCCTAGAAAAATCAACCATCAAGGATTGGTATGCTAAATTTAGACGTGGTGAAATGAGCACCGAAGACGGTAAACGCAGTGGACGCCCAAAAGAGGTTGCTACCTAAGAAAACATTAAAAAATCCACAAAATGATTTTAAATGACCGTCAATGGATGAAACATGGCTCCATCATTTCACTCCGAAGTCCCATCGACAAACATCCGAGTGGACTGCACACGATGAACCCACTCCAAAGCGTGGGAAAACGAAGCAATCGACTGGTAAGGTTATGGCGTCTGTATTTTGGGATGCGCATGGAATAGTTTTCACTGACGTGAAACCTTGAGAAAGGAACAACCATCAATAACGACAATTACATAGCGTTATTGGATCGTTTTGAAGAGCGAAATCGCTGAAAAATGGCCGCATTTGAAGAAAAAGAAAATGCTGCTTCACCAAGACAATGCACCGTGTCAAAAATCCATGAATTGGGCTTCGAATTGCTTCCTTATCCACCGTATTCTCTAGAACTGGCCCCCAGCGACTACTTTCTGTTCTCAGATCTTAAAAGAAAATTTGCTGGGAAGAAATTTTTGTCGATTGGAGAAGTGATCGCCGAAACTGAAGCCTATTTTGAAGTAAAGGACAAATCGTACTACAAAAATGGTATCGAAAAGTTGGAGGGTCGCTATAATCGGTGTGAGTGAAGTGAAGTGAAGAATCAGTGAAGGGAATTGTGATGAATAAAAAAAACTAATTTTGCCAAAAAAATGTGTTTTACTGTGGTAGGCCGGGAACTTTTCGATTAACCTATTAATTCTTCGTCGAAGGCAAAGCAAGCAAAGTTATTTTTGAACAATGTAAACTACTTGCTGATATAAACCTCTTAATAATACCTAATAATGTCATTCTAATCGACTATTCTAACTTGTGACTTTGAATTAAAATAAACCATGTGCAATTGTTTTTTAAAAATAATCACGTGGATAAATAATTGTTTTGGATCTTAAATCCCAAAAACAAAGACAACCCTCGTACAACGGACGAACGGAACAATTTCGATAGACCAAAACCATAGTGAGCGAGAAAAAAAGGCTTTAAAGCTCTTTAACGACAGACAAAGATGCTTGAATTGTTCTCCAGACAAAACATAATGAAAATAAAAGCAGAGCGAGAGATCCTATTTTACCGAACACAAAGAGGACACTTATTCTTGTACGCGGTATAAATAGCGGGCCTTACAAATTAATTCACATGAAAGATATATTTTTCATTCACAATGTGAAGTGAAAAGGCATCTGGGACAACAATGTCTTACGTTGTCTTTTAAATTCCGAATGGTTTTCTCCCGTTCCGTTTTGGGTAGGTTGGCGATTTGTTTTCTTTTTTTTTGCTGTTCTTTCCTTTCTTCTTTTTTCCTTTCGGAATTTATTTTGCTCTTGTTTCTCTCGGGTGACAACAGGTTGGTCGTTTATGAAATCAACCTGTTCGGTGTGTTGCGCGTTGTTGCAATTTATGCGATTTCTCCTATTTGACGGCCCACGTGCGTTGGTTACTTTAGAATTGTCTCAACCATCGATGTGAGAACAACGAGAATGTGATCTACGATATTTCAAACAACAGTTTTATTAACGTGCGTCTTTAAGAGTGTTGATCTTTGACTTTGGGTTTTTAATTAGTATGATTAAATTAAGTAAAAAAACACATGTTTTTTTATGGTGCTTATTATTTCCTTCGATCGCTTCGGTTATATAACACGTTAAAGTTTAAAACAAACACACATAATGTCGTTTAATGTTTTAGATGTCTTCGCTATGTTAGAAAATAACTTATAATTATTTAAATCACTTTTTTATTCACTCCAATCATTTTTAATTATTATTGGATTGAAAACAAGGACAATTAATAAGACTCTTTTCTTTAGTTATTAAAAACTATTCTTCTTAAATTCAAAAAGTCTGTTTGTTTGCTTGATTTCTTGAGAAATATTTACTGCAGCTCTCCAATAATATGGGATGATTTTAAGCATTGTATTTATCAGAACAGAAAAAGTCAACAGACATAAAATAGCCAACATTTAAAAAGGAGACTTGCAGATTATAATATATTATTGAGACAAAATGTGGTATTTTTTATTTATTAATATATTAATAGTCGTTGACTTAAAATTTGCTTCTACAGTGACTTAAAACTAGGCACTTATCAGATAAAACCCTTTGGCACTTACTTAGTCTCTATTATACCTGTGTTCTTAATTGTAGTTTTAAGTCCTTCGATAATGTGTTAGATTTACTATAATGTTAAAGTAAATTATAAAAAGTAAAACAAATTTCATGGAAGTAGCTAGTCAATTTAATTTCATTTCTAATCAAGCCCTGTTCATTATTTTTTAAATATTAATCTAATAACTGACTAGTTCTACTGATTTATTCAGTTTAGTACTTCAAAAATGGCATTTTTATTACAATTTCTGAATTTTCTTAACTGTTCAAAAGTGGCATGGTATTGGGTGGAGCTTCTTTATAAAATTAAACTTTATTCCCTTATAAATACTTCCCATAACCCTGGTGAGAATACAAATCTATTAAAATGTAAACAATATTTATAGATATAAAAGATCAGAAGTATCTAATAAGGTCAGTAATAGACGAAAATATTAGATAACATATCATCAATTGGCTGTAAATGGTTCTTAAACAAATTGGCTTCTGTGAGTTTTTCAGTTTCCTGTAGTGTTTAATAACTAAATTTTTAGCTAAATTTAAATGCTAGTAATATTATTCTAGACTCTTAGTTGAAGAGGACCTGTTTTCGCAGCAGAGTTTAAACAGAAAAAGTCAACAGACATAAAATAGCCAACATTTAAAAAGGAGACTTGTAGATTATAATATGTTATTGAGACAAAATGTGGTATTTTTTATTTATTAATATATTAATAGTCGTTGACTTAAGATTTGCGTCTACACTGACTTAAAACTAGGTACTTATCAGGTAAAACCCTTTGGCACTTACTTAGTCTCTATTATACCTGTGTCCTTAATTGTAGCTTTAAGTCCTTCGATAATGTGTTAGATTTACCATAATGTTAAAGTAAATTATATTTCATAATATTTTAGGGTAAATGATATGGCTGTGATTTATTGACAATATAAAAAAATGTAGAAAATACAAAATAGATAAAACGGATAGCAGCGGTGTTACCTGGAGACGAGGCTAGGGCAGTCGATAGTGGCACGTCTGAACCAAACAATGGTCGGCTACTGAATGATCGAAAATGCCCTTCAATGACATCCCAGATAGACGTCTTGGGGATGTCAGCTCTTCGTTATGGTGTTCTAGTTGCTGCTGCTTGGCACCCCGCCCGTGTTCAACATCTGGGAATATATATCTGGGTACTTCGTTGACAGTTATTTCACGATGTAAAATGCGACATGCCTCAAGGTCGCTACAATATTTTTGTTCAATTATTTTATTCAGATTAGAATTTTTTTGCATGTCAAAGCCAAACTGAACTAAAACTAAGAGTTAATTCGGCAACATTGCAATATTTCGTGCATTATGATGCATGCCACGATGTATTACTCAAAAAACTTTGAATAGACTACATAAACATTTCTTGTCCAACGGGTGACTTATATACGAACAGAAATGAAATTCTCAGCTCAATGGTTTTTGTTGACCATTGCCGGTTCGAAACTGAAATATGTGGACAATCGTCCAGTTATATACTGGATTATCTAACGGTAAGGCTATAATTCGAAGTTGTTATGCCATAATAATCATTGTGCTGCGTATAAACGGGTGCAAATTGGGTTAGTTCGTCCCGCATTTGAGACAACTTCCGTATGTGGTAATTGTATTAATAAATAATTACGGCACCAAACAGGTTCATATTGGATATGAAATTACCTACGATATAAAACCGTATCGGCCTAGTATTTCGTTCTTGCGATGCATTTTGTGCCCGTATTTTTAACATGTTTCATTTTAATTAGATTATTTTTGGTTTTGTTAAACACACTATAAGGTCGGGAGAAGAGTAATTTATTATTTAATTTTTTTTTAATTCTAAACTTAAGTCTTGTTCATTACTTTGCTAGATATTAATTATGCTGACTGGTTTTACAGGTTTCATTCAGTAGAATACTTCAAAAATAACAGTTTTTACAATTTTCTCAAATTTCTGATCTATGAATAGGGATATGCTATTGGATTCAAAGTATTATAGTAATTAAGCTACAATAAGTTAACATTTTCTATTTTTCATTTTCATTTCCAAATATACTAAATTTAAAAACTGATATTATTATTATAAAATATTAACATATGCGCAATATTTATAAATATATTGGTTAACAATGTGAATAATAGAAGAAAACCTTAGTTATCATAATCATTAAACTATAACTAGTTGTAAACAAAACTCCAGGGTTGCTGATGCTTAACGATTAAAATTCGTCTTTACAGCTCAGTTATTTAAATTTTCTTATAAAATAAAAACTAAAAGCGAAATAATAAAAACTTAATTATATCACTCAATGGATGCCTGATTCCTCAAGCAGAATCAGCTAAATACTTTGGAATCGATCTTGACGGTAGATTAAATTTGAAACACCGCGTTAGACAAAAGCCAAACATATTAGAACCAAAATAAAACAACTATACTGGTTAGTCGGAAGATACTCTCAACTTGATCTAAAATCAAAGAGGTTCATCTATAATATAATTATAAAGCCAATTTGGACCTATGGGGTGCATATATGGGGTTGCACTAAAAATTCAAATCAACTAGTCATACAACGCTGTCAAAACAAGGTTCCTCGATTGATTATCAATGCCTATCGCTACGTAACCAACGAAGAACTGCACTGCACGATGACCTGGAAATGAAATAGATTTGCGAAGTTATCCAAGATTTCGCCTTGAAACACGAAAGAAGATTACTAAATCATACTAAAGTGGAAGCAATACAACTGCTGGACAGCGCGCAGGATGTCAGGAGATTGAAGCGAACCAAACTATACGAACTTATATAAATGTATACCTTTAGTGTAAGCTATAGCTATAAGTTGTTATAATTTAATAATTGAGGAATACATATTGACGTATTTTTTCGCATTCGTCTTGCTTATGAATTAATCCAAATATGTAGGAAAAGTAGTAATAAATTAATTGTAAATTAAGATTGTACTAAGCGCATCTAATAAAGATGTTATAAAAAAAAAGATTTTGCCAGTAGCGAGTAATTTAGATGTCAATATTAGACTTTAGGATGAAGATGTTGTCGTAGTTCCCGCAAGAGAATGTTATCAAAATTGACTGCACTTCTAAAACATACGGATTATCTCCAATTGTTTCCAGTTGGTGAAATTTTCTAGTTTATATTAAAAGAACACATCTGAATCAAATAATTTTACCTTGCGTAGGAGAAAGCATGCTTATCAGCGAATATTAACAGTTGCAAACTATATAATCATGTTAAATATATTGGCATGGACAAGCATCTAAAAAAGTATTTTTTTATTTATTTATTCTTTTATATATTCAATAAAGTCATACTATAGTGCATTTGAAAAAAAGTAAAACAAATTTCATGGAAGTAGCTAGTCAATTTAATTTCATTTCTAATCAAGCCCTGTTCATTATTTTTTAAATATTAATCTAATAACTGACTGGTTCTACTGATTACAATTTCTGAATCTTCTTAACTCTTCAAAAGTGGCATGGTATTGGGTTGGGCTTCTTTATAAAATGAAACTTTATTCCCTTATAAATATTTTCCATAACCCTGGTGAGAATACAAATCTATTAAAATGTAAACAATATTTATAGATATAAAAGATCAGAAGTATCTAATAAGGTCAGTAATAGACGAAAATATTAGGTATCATATCATCAATTAACTAGTTCTTAACAAAATTGGCTTCTGTGAATTTTTCAGTTTCCTGTAGTGTTTAATAACAAATTAATTAAATTAATTTAATAATAAGTTTTTAGCTAAATTTAAATGCTAGTAATATTATTCTAGACTCTTAGTTGAAGAGGACCTATTTTCGCAGCAGTGTTTAACATTTAATTTGATGGAATTTTGTAAATATTGTTTATATTCAAACAAGACAAATCTGAATAAAATAAATTCAACGAATCATGGTCAGTTATATATAGGAGAAAATGTCTCTCAGTAAGTATTGATTCCAGAAAATTAATGTAACTAAATGTATTGGACATACAATCAATTTTTCCTTTATTAAAACGATAATATTTATATATAAAAAGCCCTTTCATATTTTTCATTTGGAAGAATCATATGGATTTAATTAATTTCAACATGAAACAAACTTATTTATGACAGCAATGACAGGTCAATTAAAAAGTCCCCGGCCTGACACATAGATGGCCCTACTAGAATTAAATCTATATGTTTTTTAGATAGCCCTATCCCTCAAAAGATGCGTGTATAAAATTGACCGCTGTCGGATCATTAGTTTGTGAATTATAGCATTTTGAGTGAAGCAACATTTGTTATTATGAAAACAATTGATAAAAAGGAATTTCACGTGTCAATTAATAAAATATTGCTTTTGAAGTTAAAAATTACAGTTGAAGCAAAATCTTGACTTGATGCCGAGTTTCTGGACACTGCCTCAGGAAAATCAACCATCAAGGATTGGCATGCTAAGTTTAAACTTGATGAAATGAGCACCGAAGACAGACGCCCAAAAGAGGTTGTTACCGATGAAAACATTAAAAAAATCCGTAAAATGATTTTGAATGGCCGTGAAATGAAACTGAATGAAAGAGCAGGCAATATAAAGATATCAACTGAACGTGTACATAATATCATTCACGAATATTTAGGCATGAGAAAGTTCTGTACAAAGTGGGTGCCGCGCGAGCTCACTTTTGACCAAAAACAACGAGTTGATGATTCGGAGCAGTATTTAAAGATGATCGAGCGTAACAAACCCGAGTTTTTGCCTCGATATTGTCGCATCATTTAACTCTGAAGTACAATCGACAGTCATCCGAGTGGACTGTATACGACAAACCCGCTCCAAAGCGTGGATAAACGCAACAGTCGGCTGGCAAGGTTATGGCGTCTGTATTTTGGTATGCGCATGGAATAATTTTCATTGACTACCTTGAAAATAGAATGATCATCAACAGCGATTATTACATATCGTTATTGGACCGTTTGAAGGACAAAATTGCCGAAAAACGGCTGCATTTGAAGAAAAAGAAAGTGCTGCTTCTCCAAGACAATGCACCGTGTCACAAATCAGTGAAAACGATGGCAAAAATCCATGAATTGGACTTCGAATTGCTTCCTCATCCACCGTATTCTCCATATCTGGCCCCCAGTGACTATTTCCTATCTCAGAACTGAGAACGAACTGAGCTATTTTGAATCAAAGGACAAATCGTACTAGAAAAATGGTATCGAAAAGTTGGAGGGTCGCTATAATCAGTTTATCACCCTTGAAGGGAATTATGTTGAATAAAAAAAAAACTAATTTTGCCAAAAAAATGTGTTTTACTATGGTAGGCCGGGGACTTTTCAATTGACCTGTTACATTTCGCACATTTGTTGATCCTATAAATATATTTAAACAACTAATTTTGAACGCCATATAATAAATTATAAAATACCCGCATTGTTCCGTTGTCAGAATGGCAATACTATCTCCGTAATTGGAAATACTAGAAGTAAAACGCTCGACAAACACACGAGCACACGCTCACGCACACGGCCGTACACAAATAAAATGCGCTCGTTTGAATTGGTTTTCTAAATCCCCATTATGACCGGCTTTTCCAATACTACTAATACCTGTGTTTTGCATACGATCTGTCCAAACATCCATCCGGGTCTCCCTCTCCGCCCCCTTTGAATCGATGATGATACCGTTCCGCGCTTCACCAGGTTTCAATTCAACATCCGATTTTCAGTTTTTCCACGGTGGGCGCGAGATAGCCTTTTGTGTTTGTCCGCCCGTCTGTGCTTTTGTAACTTCAAAGACAACCTTTCAAAAATATTAATATTTTCTGACGAACAAAAGCGAGCCGGACGATAATCCAATTTGGGTTGAATTAATTTTCAAAAGCAATGAAACGTCCACCAAAAAAAATATTTATTTTGTAATTTCCCCGGTTCTGAAATTCTCCGTAATGGGATTACCTTTCCGTCATGTAACAAAAAAAACATAGTAATTAATTTATTTTAACAATACTTAATGAATTATAACACAAGACTTAATAAGTATCCGGTTTCAAAACAAATTGACGCAAAAGAATTTTGTTTGTTTACTAATTATATAGTCTTCATTAGGAAAAATGATGTTCGCAAATATTGTCTTTGGGAAAATTATTATGGAGACTGCACCAAAGAAATCAATCATGGTTTTGTCTTTAAAAATATATTAGGAAAATGAATATTTTAATGTATCCAATTTATATATACAAAGAGACAAAAAGCAAAACACATTAGAACCAAAATAAAACAACCATTCTGGTTACTCGGAAGATACTCTCAACTTGATCTAAAATCAAAGAGATTGATTTATCAGACAATCATAAAGCTAATTTGGATATGGGGTGCAAATGTGGGGCTGCACTAAAAATTCAAATCAACTGGTCCTAGATTAATTTCCAATGCCTATCGCTACGTAACCAACGAAGAACACCACGATGACTTGGAAATCAAATGGATTTGCGAAGTTATCCAAGATTTCACCTTAAAACACTGGACAAAACGCAAGAAATTAGAAGATTAAAACGAACCAAACCATACGAACTTATATAAAGTATATAATGTAAACTGTAGCTTAAGTTGTTATAATTTTATAATTGAGGAATACATATTGATGTATTTATCTCGCAGTCGTCTTGCTTATGAATTAATCCAAGTACAAATGAAATGTAGTAATAAATTAATTTATTATTAAGATTGTACAATTCGACGCTGTTTCAATCTTTCATAATAATATAACCTGAAAATATTAACATAAACAGTGAATACAAATAAATTTAAAATTTAAAGTTTAAAAAAATATCGCTAAGAGATAAAAATAGTTCTCTTCACATTTCAAAATAATTCTTTCCTTAAAAGAAAACAAATTTTCAGCAAAAAAGATATAATAGCTGCAGGCCTTCACGAATTTTTTTATTTTTGCAATATATATATTTAAAAATAAGTAAGATAAGTAAGAAATATGGGTAAAAGATAAAACTATATGAATATATAAATTGATTTATGAGAATTTGCAGCGGTCAAAATTAAACTAACTACATAATTTTCATTGATGGAATACACAAGACAAACCGAAGAAATTATTAAGTATTAACAGCAAATTTGTAAATGTTTTGATGCATCGATAAATATTAAGGTGTTTAAGGATTAATGTAATAATATATGTGACTATATGACAGTTTATTCTCTAAACTTTGTATCGATTATTTTGAGTATTTACTTTACAGTTGTAAGTTTTGAATAAATCAATAGTTAATTTAATGATTGTAAATACGTTGCTTTAACATACATTTCTAAACTGTAAAAAATAGATTACTAAATTGTGTTCTTTATTGTTTTAGTATACACACTAAAGGCAAATATCAATTTTAAAATTACATATTATCTGTTTTAATATACAAACATGTGTGTATTAAATTATTAATAAAATTATATAAAAAACTAAGATCAAAAGGTTTGCAAATTGATTTTTCCACATTTGTGATCGTCCTCTGGTGAAAATATCGTGATATTCAGCTGGTATTTTCATTTACATTATTGGCATCATTCTTGACATCCTCAATGACGAAGTTCTTGCCATGCTGCTGACCACTGTCATATTCAATAAGAATTATGACTTTATCACCTTATTAATAAATAAATGTTATGTATATCCCCACTATGTTGCCGTAGTTTCTTAAAAATATTTGTCATAAATCGCAAAAATATGAGATTTAATAATTTGGAGTGCATCTACTTGCAAAAAAAAATTAAAAATAAAATCATAGTTCCAAGTATTTTTTGCAGGCCAATATTATCTACCCTTTAAAAGTTTGAAGCAGCGTACTCGAAAAGAAATGCGCTTTATTTCATCAATATCTGACAAGAGCTTACGCATAAATTCACTACTATACATCTAAATCCAAAATACCTTCAATAACAACCACAACTAAATCATTCTACAAGGTTTGCATCGAGAAGTTAAGAGAACCACAGGATTTATTGATTGACGCGTTATATAATTGATGTGAACAACCTAAATTAAGCAAAAAAGATTGTCAACGGAACATATGCGAAAACAAGTAACAAGTCCGCGGAATAAGTTTATACGGATAATTAGTTTTGTTGTGAAATATAATGAATATTAAATTAGACATGCAGTTATAACGCATCTCGAACAGATATAAAATAAATTTACTTGTTTTTACCTCATTTTATGTGTAATTAATACTGTTAGATGTTACGCATCATTAAAATAGCTTCCTACAGCAGTATCTGTTTATGATATCAGATAAATTAAGCAACCAAAGAACATACCTTCAAATATAAGAAATCTAAGAAGTAGTCAGGGAATTAATATTATCTGTTGTCAGAGAGTAGATACAACTTCCATGTATACATATTTTAGGATATTAAAAGTAGCGAAATTGCATATTAAACAAAAGAAAATCTATCATCAGTATTACTATAATTAGACATACGGGTGTTTCGAATAAAATAAGTTATAAATAAAATTTATTATAAACGTTTAATTGTTATACAACATTGCTTTATAATTTTTCAATAATAATCCATATAAATAATAGGTCAATTGAAAAGTCCCCGGCCTGGCGCATAGATGGCGCTACTAAAATTAAATCCATAAGGTTTTTCGGTTAGCCTTAAGCCTCCAAAGATGCTTGTATAAATTTGACAGCTGTCGGATCATTAGTTTCTGATCATAGCATTTTGTGTGAAGCAACTTTTGTTATTGTGAAAAAAATGGACAAAAAGGAATTTCGCGTGTTGATAAAATATTGCTTTTTGAAGGGAACAAATACAGTTGAAGCAAAAACTTCGCTTGATGCCGAGTTTCCGGACAGTGCCCCAGGAAAATGAATTATCAAGGATTGGTATGCTAAGTTTAGACGTGGTGAAATGCGCATCAAAAACGGTGAACACAGTGGACGCTCAAAAGAGGTTGTTACCCACGAAAACATTAAAGAAATCCACAAAGTGATTTTGAATGACCGTAAATTGAAACTGAATGAAACAGCACACTCATTCTGAAGATATCAACTGAACCATTATATAATTCACGAATATTTGGGTATGAAAAAGCTCTGTGCAAAGTGGGTGCCACGCGTGTCACTTTTGACCAAATACAACGACGAGTTGATGGTTCGGGGCCGTATTTGAAGATGATTAAGCGTAATAAACCCGAGTTTTTGCATCGATATGTGACAATGGATGAAACATGGATCCATCATTTCAATCCGAAGTCCAATCGATAATCATCCGAGTGGACTGCACAAGAAGAACCCGCTCCAAAACGTGGTAAAACGCAACAGACGGCTGGCAAGGTTTTGGCGTCTGAATTTTGGGATGCGCATGGAATAATTGTTATTTACTACCTTAAAAAAGGAAAAACCATCAACAACGACTATTACATAGCGTTATTGGACCTTTTGAAGGTCGAAATCGCCGAAAGACGGCCGCATTTGAAGGAAAAGGAAGGGCTGCTTCACCAAGACAAAGCACCGTGTCAAAAATCCATGAATTGGACTTCGAATAGCTTCCTCAACCGCCGTATTCACCTGATCTGGCCCACAGCGACTATTTCTTGTTCTCAGATTTCAAAAGAATGGTTACTAGGAAGAAAGTTTCGTCGAATGGAGAGGTGATCGACGAAACTGAACTATTTTGAAGCAAAGGACAAATGGTACTACAAAGATGGTATCGAAAAGTTGGAGGGTTGCTATAATCAGTGTAGCAAGCTTGAAGGTAATTACGTTGAATAAAAAAGTAATTTTGCCAAAATAATGTGTTTACTATAGTGGGGCGGCGACCTTAGTATTAGGTGCTGACCTGAATTTCGATTCTCGATATCTATTGGTGAAATGTGTTCAGAGAAGTACATAATAATTGTTTGGACACGGAAACATTAATGAATCCCTTACAGGCTGTGACGAAATTGACTTCTTGGATGGAAGATACAGCGAATAACTCATTCCCTCATGATGATGATATAAGAAAGGAATAAAGAAATGATGGTGGTGATGACACTGGACTGAAAAGAAGACCAAAACAAGAGCAAAAACGAAACATCCGATAATCGTTTTCGATAGACCCCCTCCCCCTCCAAAAAAAACCCCATCGAAAAATAACACTCCAATCAATTATCATTTTTGAAACACACGAGCTCGATAATTTTCCGACAGGTAAACCAACTCGAAAAGTAAAACACAAAATGCCCTTTTGAAAAGTCAATAAGGCATTATAATTTCAAATGCGCGATTGAAGCCGAAGCAGGGCACGGCGTCCTGGACAGCACAGAAGCAAAAAAAACCGCCCGCCCGCCAAGTTCGGCCTTATTTTCTTTTTATTGCAAAAGAAAATATTATTAAGCGGCTGAAAGGATGGAAAATAATAACTATGGGAGCGGGACTCGAAAGAACGGCTCCTTCAGAATGCCGGAATCGAAACAGAAATAATATAATAAACGACGAAAATATTTATTTGAGAAATTAGATTTGTTACTCCGCTTTGTCACGGCAAAAATTGCTCTCGCTTCCCGCGCTCGGTCCAATCAATACAGCTCGAGCAGATTGCCGTTTTTGTAGCGGGCTATCGCCTCCGTCGTTAAATTCTTTTAGTATTTTCTTTGCTTAAATTACTTGTCTCGTTTCTTTTGAATTCGACTTTTTTTAATGTATAAATTCCCCTTCGGAATAGCGTAATATAATTTGCGTTTGTTCGGCCAAATGGTTCCTGCTAATAAGATCAAAACTGTTTTTCTAGTTAGTGTTCCAGTTTTATAATTAGTTCTCTTTATAGATAGCAACATCCGCCTCTTGCTTTTTTCCTTCTCTGTTCTGCGCTGTGTCAATCCGCTTCAGAACAATAAGCCACTGTTGTTGTCTATTTTCAATCATCAAGTAGATGTATTCTTCATGCCTAGAGGAATATTGAGCATGTTAATTTTAATCTGGAACCTTTCCACCATTTCAACGTTTCTGTTGTTTGCGATGCCCCCCATAGTTGTATGCCGTATGTCCAAATTGGTTTGATGTTGGATTTATACCAGATATGGTTCTGCCAAGTTGACATACGATTCAAATAAAGGCCCAAGCATTTTCCTCTTGCATGTTGCTTCTCTTCTCAGAGTTCAAGTAACATGGTTGATTCAGTTGATATTATAGCAGTTGAAACGTAACAGTTTTTGTGCCAGAACGCGTAGAGTGGATGGCAGTGTCATCAGCGTAAATCACAGACATTGTGTCCTTACTAGTTGGAAGATCCGCAGTGTAGTCCACCTATTATTAACACAATTAAAAATTAAAATATGAAATACCTCTAATTATATTTCACCTTTTCTTTAAATTGTTGGACTATCCTACAAACTAACTTGATTGAATCAGCTCGATTGAATAAATGGGGGCTTACTTATTTACTTACTACACCCCATGAAATGGTATCAACGCTTCTGAAGTAGTTCTCTAGATCCTTTACAGTGGATCAATGCACGTGATGGATCTGAGTTCTTTCTTTTTTCATCTTCTTCTCGAACTATCTACAGGAGACTGATCATCACATGTCCCAACTACTATTGCTTTATTTTTTTTATTGTATTGTATCCATTGCATCTATCTTCCACTCTTGATTGTTTTTCGACATTTTTTTTCATTATCATTGTGTCTCCACCATACATTATTATTAGTGTTTAATAATTCTCTGTTTACATGAACTACTTTGGTGATATAATTATATCTCTCTTTCTAAAATACTTTTATTAATTTGTCGAAAATTGAAAAAATATATATCTAAAATACTAATTAAAGTACTAAAGTCCTTGTATTTAATCTAATTGTGATTAAATTAACAATAATTATGTATTTATTAACAGAAAATGAATTTAAAGGTTACTAGAAAGCATAATTGATCACTTTACATTGACATTATAAAATTATTTTAAAAACAATGGCAGTTTTTATTTCATTATTTCTTTAAAATTCAACGAAAATTTAATTTAAGGATTATTTTTTTTAATATCGGAGCAGATCAGATTCAATATCAAGAAAATTGGTCAGTTGGAAGATACTCCTAACTCGACCTAAAATCAAATAATTGGTTTATCAGTTATTCTGGAATTTTAAAGACTATTTAGACTTGTGGTGTTCGAATAAGGGGTTACAGTAAAATATGAAATCAACCAGTAATCCACCGATACCAAAACAAAGCTCTTCAATTAATAACTAATTCTTAACCCTCTTAACCAATTAAGAATTACACGATGACCTCGAAATTAAATCGGTATACGAAGTTTTCCAAGATTTCGACTTAAAACATGACATAAGGTTACTAAATCGCAGTAACGTAGAAAATGAGAATATTGATGAGGACCAAACCACATGAACTTGAAGTATCCAAGTGTTTAACCTTAACCTTAAGTTTAGCTTAAATAGTGTAATTTAATTTTAATATGGAAAATACATACTGGTGTCACACTCTTCTTGCTTGTATACTGATGCAAGTACAAGAGATTATCAATCAACTTAAATCATCAGATTATTTGATTGTAAAAATTAAAAAGCTTAATTTAAGTTTATTTAGAAAAAAAATATATATATATATATAAAACATAAATATGACAATCTCTCCCATAGGATTATTATATATGTTATTAACATTTAATTATTGGTGTATTAAGTTTTCTTCAATTTATTTAATCAAAGTATATTCGTCATATATTGTGCTCAAATTCAATATTCCCAATGTTTACAGTTTATTCTACTTATCTTATTGTATTACCAATTATTAACTATTAAAAAAGAAGTTTGGATTCATAATTACAATTAAATCTAAATATTTTTGAGGGTTTACTACCTCTCGCTATTATTATGGCAAAACTTTTTGAATTGTATTACATTTTATTATGACATAAGCAATGAATGTTGTGAAAACATTCAAAAAGATGAATCTGCCAGGAAGATGAGGAAATAGTAACAACTTGCCGATTCCTTTAAAATGTAATTCGGTGGTAATTCATACTATCAGAATTCATCTATAATCGCTATAACTATAATAAGTGTCCAATTAAAAAAAATCGAGTAAAAATATTCCATTGAACCTAATTTCGGTTATAACTGATATAAGAAGACTCCCCAATAGTTTCACTTATATGTAGTCAAATTTATTTTGATCCAAATTGTAACAAATCAAATCGAAACTAGGACAATCGACATAATTGGACCATTGTTTGACCCAAACTCGCGTAAGAACGTCTTCTTATCTGCTGTTTCTGGCTGAAGCAGGAAAGAAATCGATAAAATACCCATTCTAATGTATTGTTTTGACGTTCGTCTTTTTCCGAAGTCGGAGACAATAATTGTGAGTAAATAACGGGATGTTTGTTATGAATTCCCAATTATTAAACAAACGATATCGAAATCGATTTATTTTGAAAATAGAGCTAAAAATAAACCTCGCGCTGTATTATGTTTCTACCAGTTCTCAATTGTCTTGGAACGAAAATAAAAGGGGTATATTTTTAAAACACCTTTTATAGTCTCAAAGACGTTATGGATTCACGAACGTAACGTGACAAATAATCCACGTTCCAATACAATTTTATTAGTTCAGCTACCAGATTCTATGTTTTAGTACCTAATAATATAGAGATTCTGATAGATGACGTTATTAATAGTTAACTAAATTTGATGGTTTTGTCGTTTGTCTACGTAAAATAATTGTTTTCTATTTAGTTTTATTTAATTGTTCAGTGTATGCAGTATGATTTGAATAGATCTGCAACCGAAACTCTTCAAACACTTTTAGAAACGTATGATGATGCTGCTTCGTCATATACCTCGTCATGTAATTGTCATATTATGGTTTCAATTATTTAAATTGTGGTGATTTCGATGCCAACGCCAAACAACGGCTTTGAGGGTCAAAAAGGTTGCTACACAATGAATTGCAAGACTTATTTAACGAAAACCCAATTCAAAATCTAAAAAAAATTGATACAGTTTAACAGGTGGTGAATCGACCTTTGTTTTTATGTTGCCAGAAGGATTTCAAAGGGTTGTAGGAGATGATGAAAAATATTTTATTAATGTACCAGTATATATCAATTTTTCTTGATAAATGCCTTTTAAAGTGGAAAATGCTGAATGTACATACAAACACCTAATCATATATATTCTTATTAATTAATCATATAATATACAATCCAATAATTAGAAATATATTGGAATTATTTAGCTGGAAAGACTTGATGTCTGATTGTGTAAAAATCCGCTAATTTCATCAATACACATACAATTACATATACATTTATATAACAATTTATCTACAAGTCTTACCAAGATAACAAAAATCAGTCACCGATCTATCTACTGCTATTTCTCTCTGAAATTGTTTTTAAGGATCCCTTATATACTCTTCAAAAAATAGTAGTACCGATGCTTTATCATTCTTACTCCAGTTAATGTTTTGAAGCAGAAAAATGGACAATGTTCAATGTTCAATGGTCAATGTTCGACGGACGCGATATGATACTGTAATCTACTATAGCTATTAATGAAGTTATGTGACCTTATTGGACCCTGATTTTTGGAAGAAGATAGAATTATGTGATCAAGATTATCATAATTTTTATATTATGTGATGATTTCGATGGGTATAAAAAGATAATGTTCCCATAGATATATGACTTGATATGAAATAGAGGATGTTGATCTTACAGAAATCGCCAGATCTTACCCGCTTGCTCTTTTGATATTGTCGTCTGTCTGAAAATTGCTAGAGTACACATTAAGTATAACTTAACAACTAGGAATGCTATCCAAGATGACTGGAAAAAGTTAGATCAAGATAATGTAAAAAGCCTATATGAAGAGACTGATTAAAGCTGTGAAAAAAGATGAACCCATTACTGAAATAAAAATTAAAAATACCAAACTGTGTTTTAGATTTGTAAATTGTAAGTAAACCATAGCTGTTGTCATTTGTAATATTTATTTGAATATCATGACAAACCGTCATTAATAGAATCTAGAAATATGAAATGTGACACTATTGAAAAACGTGTAGTGTTCTAAAGTTTTGTCGCAGATATATTTTTATTGCCCTTGGTTATTTAATGATATACCCAATTGGCTTCTCATGAGATTATTATATACAATGATATGTAGATAATCACCTCAGTAAGTAATCTTGTTATAAGGTCTATATATGTCCATTAATCAGATGCTAGTATCTTAATCTTAATCTTAATTTCTGGGGGTACATATCAGCGTTGTAATGAATACTCGACACTCAGCAATACTCGACATCGTAGTTGCAAACACAAAACTATAAAGGAACAAAATAGTAAATAGTTAATCCAAAGATATAGTATATTCAAAGATATAGTACACTAATGAAAAATGTGTAGTGTGCCAAAGTTTTGTCGCAGATATATATTTTTATTGCCCTTGGTTATTTAATGATATACCCAATTGGCTTCTTATGATAAATATTATATACATGATATGTGGAAAATCACGTCAGTAAGTAATCTTGCTCTAAGGTTTATGTATGTTCATTAATCAGACGTTAGTAAACGTTTTAGCCTATACATTTCACTGTTGTTAATTACTCACATTTAGCTTATTGGCAAATACATTGGGGTGCACTGACTGCACTGATGTACATTATAAAAATATTCGTTTGCTCAACAGTCTCCTAGACAATAACAATATTGTAGGCTGACTAAATGAACATTTTAACAATTTCGCGATTTGCGAATCTGTTATCATCAAATTGTTTAAAAATAGTAGCACATTCTTTCGGCGGTTCTACTCGGGACAATTACGCATATTAACTTAATTATTAACTTTTGTTTAGTAATTTCGACGAGGTCGTCATGCGATAAAGACATGACCTCAAATCATGTCCCGGGCGATTGTTCGGCCTTTTATACTCGAACTTGTGCGTTTTGCAAAATTATAAAGGAAATTATCAATACATTGTGTACTTGATTACCTAATCTACTGCGAATTAGGCGCCGATCCAACAATCCGCCGCCGAATTCGAACTCAACGTATATCAATAATTCCATTTCGGGCAAAGTTCGATGTGTATTCGCGGAATCAGTGGAACGAAACAGTTTTTTATTAAATACAACTATGATTTTAATGCATATTCGAAGTGTTAACTTATTTTATAATTAATTTTCAAATCGATTTTTTTATAAAATCGTAATTGTAAAAAGTTAGTTAATTAAACATTGCTATTTATATCTGATAATATTATCTGGGTTTGTTGCTTCAAACACTTCACAACACATCAAATATTTTTTTATTCTCATAACATTCAATAATCTGCCCAATAGCCAATTAAGAGATTATAATTATATAATGACACAAGAAGGTGGCTTCAGTAGGCTCCTGTACCAACGTATGAAGTAAAACTTAATTTCTATTCTCTCTTATTCTATGGGTAACACTATTTTATGGGTATATTAATCAACTCGCACAGTGTTCTGAGTTCTCTTTCACAGTACTTTATCCAGTTGTATATCTAGAATTAATTAATTAAATTAATGAGATGTAACACAGACTGTCGACGATGGCTAGCTACACTGCATTTTGGAATTGTGAAGGATCTCTACGTTGAATTTACTAGTAATACCTCATAGTTCGATACCATGCATCTAAATAGGCCTAAAATAACGATAATCTAGATTTTCACATAAGTAAATTTTTGCGCTTTATTAATAAGCGTCGATCCAAATACATCACCAAATATTTTTCATTCTCTAATTGCGGGTGGTCATGATTATGAATATTTACTGAAAGACAAGTCCTACCCAGCGTGGACGTCACGCTAGTAGATTCTCTCTCATTCGCCGTGATATGCTATGTTTTCAACCAAAATTAAATTTATTTGAGGTATAGTTGGAGGTTCCTCCTGACTGATATTCGATCCTGGTGAGTTTCTTCAGACCGATAGGTCAGCTGCATAGAAAATACTTCAGAATATTGACACTGCCCTGTGGAATACCTGAATATATTGGATTTAGTTCAGTGTACCCTTCACCATATTTCACAATAAACTATCTTGGAGGTACCGTTTCACAAACATATCACATGATTTAAAATCTCAACGGCATACAGTTAAAGCACTTGCGGGTGGGGAAAAGAAAGCGTCATCCATTGCTGATGTAATAGGCCGGATCAGACAAGCCTCATATTTTTATCATGTATATTATCTATGGTTTCTCATATATTATCTATGGTTTTTATCACTATTAGAATCTGATATATTCCAATGTAATATTTAAAGCAAATTCTGCATGATTCTCTGCGAGATCGTATTAAATATGAAGATATTAAACAATTTAATCAACATAGTTCCAAAGACGCAGATTACAATGATTTGTGAGTTACTTTTTTATAAGCTTAACGGTAGATATATGCAGACATAACAATCAACACCATTGTATATACCAAAATACATAGATTAAGATCATGACTATCTGAGGCAAGACAAAGTTTAGAGAAATAACCTGAAAAAAAGTTCGAATCCATGAAGCATCAACAGTACTGCACAGACTGAGAAACACCAACTAGGTATTGATGATGATAATTAGGATAATTTGGACATAATTTATTCTCTTTCATCTTTTGATGTTGTGAAAGAACATCTTGTTGATGAGGTAACATCACGTTAGATAAAAAGTTGATCAAATGAGGCTCAAAATCAAACAAAAGTACAGTAGTGATCAGTCGGAAGAAACTGCTAGCTTGGCTTAAGGTTTATCACATTGGTTTATCAGTTGGTTATAAAGCCTATTTAGACTGACTGGTTGACAGATTAGGAAGACATCAAACATACTGTAATCCAACGGTGGCAAAACCAAATTCTTCGATTAATTGCCAATACTTATCGCTGATGATTCCCATAATGAATAATGCTCAGGATATCAGAAGATTGAAGCGAATGAAATGACACGAACTTGTAAATTATATAAACATTACTCTTAATTTCAGTTCAGTAAGTAATCTAAACTGATTTTACTTCGGGATATATATACTGATTTATTTATCCCACATGCATCTTGGTTGTGTTTTCATACAGGTACAACAAAACAATAGTAATACATCAATTAAGACCTTGGTTGGTGAAAGATAGCAGAATTGTAGGATTCATCAAGGTTATAAGAGTTATTCTTCTTTACAGTCTACCACTACTTACCTAACCACCACTAATACCACTACTTTACTACTACCTCTAATTTAGAATGTTAAAATTAGAGAAACAGATGATTTCTGATACTCCTAATGCTGGTTATGAATTCATGATAATAATGATGATACTGTACCTGACATACATGATTTATATTGATATATACTTGTATTAAAACGTCGCTAGCCATCAGTAATGAATGTGAACGACGACAGTTATTAAATAACCCATCATTTTCCATAAATCCTCGCCCGAAATCCGAGTTGGAAGTCTCCAAATACGATTTCCATCCGAACATTGAAACTTATCTATTAACTATTAATTTTGAATATGGTTAGGAACCAGCTCCAGGGCTCCATTTTCTGCATTCTATCGGAAATTGAGATGCAAATCGTTACCGACAAGGAACACATATATTCCTTAGATAGTCGAAATTATTCACGGTAAAATGTGGTCACTTTCCATCTTCCTTAATTGAAACCTGAAAGTGGGAGTGCGCGTACAGCCTGCACGACAGGGACCGACGACTTTCTATTTAAATTGACCAGGAACGGATTGGACGACATCGTTACGATTCCAATATATACCAATTAGAGTTTATAAATTAGCGACAATAATTTCGCGCTAATAGGAAAATTACCCATATTTTTTCCTGGGTTTAGCAAGAAGCTAATTGGTTGAAGTAGTTTACTAGTAATTGACAGGACACAACCATATTTTTCAGTACTGTCATAATACACATATAATATTATATAGAGTACTAGCTGACCGGACAGACTTTGTCCTGTCTGAGCTATAAATATTCATTTCGAACTAGAGTAAGTAATTTTAAAAAATATTTCAAAAACAGAGTGTTTTTTGATACACAAAATTTTTAATTTTGTTTTCTGTTGAGCCAATCAATAATGTTCATGGTTTTCTATCTTTTGAATGAAGAAATTCACAATGAAGCAGGATCGGGCGTGGGGATTTATTTATATATATAACAGGTCAATTGAAAAGTCCCCAGCCTACCATAGTAAAACACTTTTTTTTTGGCAAAATTAGTTTTTTTATTCAACATTTCATTTCATTCTGGGGGTACACATCAGCGTTGTAATGAATACTCGACACTCAGCAATACTCGACATCGTAGTCGCGTACTCAGATCTATAAAGGAACAAAATAGTAAAGAGTTAATCCAAAGATATAGTATATCCAACTCTCCGTCAATCTCTTGGTCTCGTTTAAATGCTTTAGTCTATTCCTAAATTATCCACGCATTTTATAAATTGATTAGTTAGGCCTCAGTGAAATTCTCTGAATGAAGAAAACTGGCATCTTATGCCCTACCTCCCAAAATGTACAATCGTTGTATAAACATTACTAACATAAAGCATAGTCTCAAAGAATTAAGCTTGAAGGCTTTTATATTCTTATTTGACTTTAGTCAGTTTAGAAAAGCTGTGAGGGAATGCCACAAATAGAAAAATATAATGCAGCAGATGGTCTATTACTTATTACCAAATACTTGATATGTTTTGTAAAATAGATATCCAGTAATACCAAAGCAGATTATTGTTATTAATGTCAATTATTATTGTGAATCAAAAAATCAAATGTTGTTAGATAAAAAAAGTGTATGTGGGTGAACAAGAAAAAGAAAAGCTTGCCACAATGTTGGAAATATTTGTCTTGCTAAAAAAACCTAATACAAAACGTTTTTTCAACATTTCTGTGACCGTAACAGATATGTAATTAAGTAGTACATATATATAATTTTCTATTACACAGTCGAATAATCCAAACAATGCAAAAATTTGGCAACCCTTGATGTTTAATAGTTTTTCATAATTGCTTTGTACCAATTATTGTGTTGCACCGAGTATAATTAAAGGGAATATCGTAATTGCTCATTGAGATCTCTAAAAGAACAAAATAGCTTATGTTATGGGTGCTCTTATGGGTTCCACAATCTGTTAAACATCGATAATTTTGAACCCTTTTGATTTTATAAGATTTTAGAGGTTCCACTTTTTGATATTTACAAAGAATAAATACTAATTGATTGTTATTTAATATAGAGAGGAGTTTTAATGGAACAAATTTAACTTTAAGAAAAATTTTCCTGCAATTACGATTATTCTCGGTAGATTTGAATAAATCGTCATTAATATAACTTTACGGTATATTTCTTATAATTTTAAAAATTACATACTATGTTAGTTAGATGATAACTTTAATAAATCATGATAGTCTTTTTTTTGGTATGTGGTCTACAGTCTCGCTTTCTTCGTAGCGTAGTCAGCCGACGTTCAGACTTATCTTCAGGGTTCATGCCCTGGTGACATTGACCTAGATAACATATTCCTAAGTTGCAAACGTGAATTTTCTTATCTGGCTCCTATTCTTGTTCAGGATTCATTAGCTTTAACTCAAAATAATCAATCGTACTAATAATTATATTTGTTTATTGTCGTTTTATTTTAATATTGCGTATTACTTCGGAATTACTAGCAGAATCATGGCAAATGCGATTCATATTCTGAACGTAAAATAATCTATTTATACAAGCCACATAATTTTAAAGGTTAGTTAGGAAAATGTTTGGGTTTGAGTTTCTGAAACCTACATAGAGTGACGCAGAAGCCAGTAACTTCTGAATGGCATGTTTGGGCTACATAGATAATTAATGTTTAATGGTCGACAAAACGACGTAATGCATGTCAATTATTTTGAAGATATTTTATAAATATAGACAATATGTATATTAAGAAGCTGCAATAACCAAGGATCTACAAACAACATGTTGCAGACTTTCTGATTGCAGTGTTGGACAAATAAGCTTCTTCTGATATAGTGCACGATATTTTGGATCAATATACATTCTATTCAAGCCACTATAATCTAGAACACAATGCATACAAAAATTCTGCGACGAATACAAAATTTTAAGGTATTCTAATGTTTAATTTTATAATTTATCCTTACTATAATTTAAATATAGATATATATCTAGGAGAACTTATCGGCCCACTCCTTGTGTCTAACAATGTTTACGTCACTATACTACACTACACAAGTTTAGAGTCTGTTCTTTCTACGCAAGAGTTGATTACTGCGGCATTGATCTGAAAATGGGGTCTGTCCTCAGGTCTTCTTGCAATTCTTTTAATTTCCTGAGTGACAATCAGTACATGAAGGTCTTTATGTAGGTAATTAGTCCTATAATAGTATCTGGGTTCAGCTACAATACTTAACAGGAGTTTTTCCTGGAGAAATTCTTTTGATACAGAAAATATTTCATTCAAATATTGCATTCTAGGAAGTACTACAGAATATATGTAATTACCAAAAATGTTCAGTATTTAATCAAGATAATAAATAGAAATTTGTTTATATCAGAATCTTTTATCAAAACTAATTACGTCAAATTTGTTATTCATTTAGCTTTTATATTTTTAATCGTCTGGCCGTAAAATAAAAATAATAAAACTCCATTTTACATGCGCCTATTAAAGATCCCCTTCTATATTCTCTAGAGATTGTGGTTGGCATATATAGCCTCTAGATTGCTTGTACGACAGTGATGCCAAAAACCATTGAAATTAACCAAGTAAGGCAATGCGTCACTGAAAATAATTAAGCAGAATGTTTCATTTCGTAGACTCTATAACCAATTTTAAGACTATTACGTATATGTAACCATTTTTTTTTGGTAATTTACAGAAATATGTCTTCGAAGAGAAAGTCACCGCCAACAAAGCTTCACGACGGCAGCTCCACCGACACCTCTCAGCTCCAAACGAACCTAGGAAGCGGTAGCGACGGTGGTGGCCTTACGGACCTGGACGAGACCAGCAGCAACAACCTGAGCGATATCTGCGAGGAGGACACCAGCGCGATGGTGAACCCCTCCAACGCGTTCTACAAACTGTCGGAATCGTCGTCGCCGAGCGGTTGTGGAAGTGACATAGACGACGGGCTGGACGACGACCATATCCCGTCGAAAACCGCCAAAATATCTGGAGTGGAGACCAGCAGTCCGATGATGACGTCGGTGTCGCCCTGCATCTCGGCCCTGTCGTTGCACAACGAGGAGATGGAGAGGCGGAGAAACTCGTCGGAGTGTAGTTCGCCTAGTTCCGATATAAAAACTAATTTCCATTACAATAACAATAACAATAATTTAATGAACAATAACAGTTCTCTGCACCCGTTGAAACGGTCGATGGACGACGTGCTGAAGCGGTTGACGTCCAAGATCTCGACCAGTTCGGTTAAAGAAGAACGGAGACCCACGCCATCATCCACACCAAATTCTCATAATTCGTAAGTTTTATTAAATTTTTCAACATATTTTGGAATTAAGGATTCTGAACGGAATAATTCTGATCGAGAATTTATCAAAAAAGAAACAAAATATGATGTTTAACCATAAATAATTAGCATAAGAAATGATAATTTAAAGAAATATTGAAAAAATGAAAAGCTAAAGTATTTTGCGGAGTTAAAAATAGTCTTGTATTAGTGCAACAGTTCTGTTCATTTAAAACTACATTTAATTAAAGGTCTGATTCTATTTTTTTGTTCAATTTACACGTTGAAGGTTGTGGCAAAGATTGATCTAAATTTAAAAAAAGCTATTTTATTTGAGATATTATATTTTTAACTTTTCATTTTTTTTAATTAATCTCTTGGAAAGTCAACAATCTGCCCGTGGGCAATAAGTATTATTGTTTAATTTCTGTTATATAATATAACCATCCTAACATGTAGAAGATCACTTCAGTAAGTGATCTGCTGTACAATTTATAACCTAAATCTTATTCTAGATACTATTCTAACTTATTTTAAAGCCAATCCTAACTTATTCTAATGACTATTCTAACTTATTCTAGAAATAATTAAATTTCACTCTATGTGTCTATTAACCAGTTCGTATGATAGTACGCGTTTGGGCCTACGCATTTCACTGTCATCGCGCAAATTTAACTCTTTGACGAGTGCATTAGGATGCACTAATAGTCTTTCAGAGTACTTCGCACTAGCACTTTAAATCACACTCGTTATGGGTTCTATGGGGATATCGCGTTGAATCAGTTATCTCGCAACACTTTATTCTGGAACCTCTGGGGGATATCTATGTTAGATTTGCTAGTAGTACCCCACAGTTCAATACCATAGGTCCAGATGGGCCTAAGTATTGACTTATAGAACAAAACCTTGTTATCTAATGATAATTTAGATTTACGCCCTATTAGCCAATACAAAGTTAGTTTAGTTTAAGCCCAAGCTGTTTGTGTTTTATCACTATATGTTTTTTCCAAGTTAGATGTCGATCAAAATACATTCCCAGATATGTAGCGCTGTCTGCTTGCGGAAGTTCATGATTATTCAGTTTTACCGAGGGACATGTTCTTCTGCAAAGGGTGAATGTCATATGGGTAGATTTTGTCTCATTTGCTTTGATACGCCACGTTTTCAACCACAATTCGACTTTGTTAAGATGAAGTTGGAGGTTTTTGTGGCTGATATTGGATCCTCGTGTGATGATAAAACCGCTGTATCGTCAGCATATGTTGCAACAGTAGTGTTTCGTGAGGTCGGTAGGTCAGCTGTGTACATAAGATATAACAATGGTCCGAGAACACTGGCCTGCGTAACACCAGGATATATGGGCTGTAGGTCAGTGTATTCGTCACCCTGTTTGACAATAAAATGTCTGTCTGAGAGGTACGATTTCAGCAATTGAAAGTGCGTATGGGGCAATATCTTTTTCAATTTAACGGGCAGTCCAGTATGCTAGACCTTGTCGAAGGCCTGAGAAATATCGAGAAATGCAGCAGAGCAATATTTTCTATCGTTTAAATTTTTGTTAATTTTGTTGACTATTCTATGTATTTATTCTGTTGTTCCGATAATAGGACAATAAGAGGAGACGTCTTCTGATTTTTATATAAACTTTACGGAAAAAAATTATTTAAAATCTGATCCAAAATTTATTAAAAAATATTAATTTTTATGACATACGAATTTATACTTTGATAAAATATTTTTTTAATATATATATTTTAAAGTCTCCTTTTACCAACTATGGGTTTATCAGGAGTGAGATTAAAGTTTAACGGTGGCTCCAAACCACGGTCCTCAGCATTAAGCCTACCGACTGGCGAGTGACCAACTTTAGAAATCACCCCAGAAGACATCCGGTCTTATCCAGCCTGGTTACTGGCGTGACTGGGATCATTTTTTTGTCGGATTTTACACTCTTGGCTAGGACAATCACAAATTTTAAACAATCACAAACATAAATTTACGACCATGCCCCGGCAGGATTCGAACCCGCGGCTATCGCAACAGTAGGAGGACCGTCCCGTCATCTTTCTTGTCATCAAGCCGGCAGGGCTGCTATTTCTTTCCCTTCTAAGTCTTATTTTCCTATGGCTCTCAGGTAAACATAGTTACAAAAGTTTCCTATGCAATATACCATAAATTGCTACATCTATTTTATAAATGCAATAAAATTAATTCGCCGTTCGTTAGTTTTGGCAGAAAATCAACAGTACCATAACTGTGTTGCTAGTATTAGTTATTAATAAATTAAAATAAATTTAAAAAAACGAATGAACCCTTGCGTGACATCAAATAGGAATGTGCACCAAAAATGCAGTTTGACATTAATATTAAGTAATTCTTGTATGTACCTGTTCACGACTGACGAGTACCTACTTGATTATACTAAGAATATGTAAATTTGCGGTTTGTTTATCGTCCTTGAGCTGAAATATAACTCCAGCAAGCTCAACGTAGTATTCCGAATAGAATCATATTAGTCAATGTCTTCAGGTTCAATGGTACACTTCCTACCGTGCGCAAAATTTATTATCAGTCATCGACTGGAGATGTTTATGCAACAGAAAACTCGATATAGTTTTCAAGAGTTTGACGTTTGCCGGCGACAATATAACTTACAGGAATAGCGTATTGAAAATATTTTTGTGCGAATCGGATTTATTACCAGGAATTTCAAACCGCCGATCTAAAAAATTCTAATTTTTCTTCAGTTACTCGAAGGTTCTATATTACTTATTCCACACACATTATTCTTTTCGGTCTTTTATGTTTAATAACAGACAAATATTTATTGGCATTCACAGAAGTTTTAACCTTGAATCATAATATAATGGTTCAATTAACTCAATTATTGACTCTATTAATCATTTTACGTTTCTTCATTAATTATCTAGCATCTCTGTGAATAATGTGTACCCTGTATTATAGCTACGCTTCCATCGCTGATAAAATATTATGTGAGACTATTTTAGGGTGGTTGAAACTGTTTTTTTTTAATATTTGACATACTAGATTGAATTTTAAACAGTTACGAATATATTACTAGTAAATTTCAACAAAATGGCTTATTTTCGACTTGTTAAATTGATATGCTCACACATATCACACATTGGTCATTCTCTGATAGCCCCTCTGATGAATGGTATCACAAATTAAGCTCAGAATAATCTAAGCGAATTGTTACAAGTTTTTATATCCAAGCTGTCCAATGCCTTTTTTTTTGTCATGTTAATTGGCGAAGGTAACAGGAAGGTCCTCTTACTGTTGCGGTTCGAAACCTTCTAGGATATGGTTATCAATATATATTTGTGATTTTCAATAGGGCAAAAGTGCAATATTCGACAAGGAAAATGACCCCAGTCACGTCAGTAACCAGGCTGGATAAGACCGGATGATTTCTAAGTTAGTCAGTTGGCAAGCTTAATATTGAGGAGGTAGCTTGGAGCCTGTCGTTTTTACAGTGGTAGACAATTAAAACATTTCTGTTAATATAAATTAAGGTTCAACAATATTTTTCGTTATTGAGAATATTATTATCCACTCATAAACTTGTATACTGATGGTTGTTACAAGGTTTAAAGCAAATAATAATAATAAGAGCTTCAGGTACAAATTGAATTATAATTGAATTCATTTTGAAAAGCTAAAATCAAAGAAATGATCTATATTTAAGAGTTTGTTTATTTTTAAAATATAAATAGATACTTATAAATTATTTTTAGTAAATAATAATCAAGATAATGGTTCTCCAGATAGCCAACAACTATAGAAATCGCCACCATATTATACCATGCCGAATGTTTTGTTTTAGTTCGACTGAATTTGTTCCAATTTAACCTCCATGTTGTTGTTAGACTTGTGTTAATTAACTCCATCCTATTGAAATCGTGCGATTACTAACTTCCCTGTGGCTTTGAACATAAACAACATTCTGATAATAAATCTCTTAGCATTCCAAGGTAACGTAAAAAAATCAATAATATTATTAATATTATGCACAAACTTTATTCACACTTAGAACTCTAAAAATTGTAATATGAAAAGATAATTCTCAAGAATCGTTTGAAAAGAACAAATACTGCCCTCCAATATTTCCAGAGGTTCCACTGGCATTTAACCGAATATTGTACGTGACTAATCCACAAGATAAATAAATTGCTACCGCATAACCATTGCCAATTGCTGGAATGATATCTTTTCGAAAGAATATTTAGAGTTTTCCACGAAGATGCTTTCTCTTCATTTAAACCTATTTCTAGTTTCCCAGGGTAGTATCTTGGAATCACTCCTGCATCTGCCTCTATATCGTTGATATCCCAACACCAAAATAAACACTACTTGGATCATTTACCCACAATACAGATATTATCGGAAAAGACTTATCTTTGCCTAGAGCTATAGAAAAAACAATAGACAGACAGACATATTTTAATAAAAATGTAGGAATGTTCGTCTGGTCGGTCGGAATGTGTCGCTGTCGAAAACACTGGTTGAATAAAAACTTGTTTATTGCGATATTAAATAATACATGTGGTCGAGGGGAAAATGGACAGGATATTAGGTTAGGTAAAGGAAGTACGGTAGCGCTGTGGAAGTGGTACTGTTAGAAGGGGGTAGAGAAAAGAAAAGAGAGCAAGACGTGGTGGTGGTCTTTCACAGCCGGGGACCGCATACATATCGCATACATATCGATGCTAGATTATATTGGAAACAGAACGTTAGACAAAAATCAGTACAGGTTAGACTCAGAATCAAGGAACTGTACTGGTTAGTTCGAAGATACTCTCAAGTTTATCTTAAATTAAGTCCAAGAAGATTTGTTTCTGAGTCAATTATAAACATACTTGGAGGCATGGAGTTTCACTAAGACATCAAACCGAATATTAATACGTTTTTCGATTAATTACCAATACTTATCTCAACGTAACCAACGAAGAACTCCACGATGACCTCGAAATTTCATGACTCTACCAAGTTATCCAAAATTCTGCTTTAAAACATAAAAGATTTTACCAAATCAGAGCAACGTGGAGGCAATAAAGTTATTAAACAACGCGTGGGATATCAACAGATTGAAGCTAAACAAACCATATAAACTTTTATAAGTGTTGATGTTAACTTTAGGTTAAGTAGTCTAATTTAATTCTAATTTAGTAGATATATACTGATGAATGATATTTATCCCGCACTATTATTGCTTGTGTATAGATATATAGTCGATTCACAGTTTTTTTAGTAATGCGTCCTGGATATTTGTGACGTCGAAACATTATAATGTTGCCGCATCAACTCTGAGTTTTAGTTCAGTTTGGCTTTGTACAACACAACAGAACAGTAGTAATAGATTAATTTGCAAATTAAAAGTATATGCAATGGAATGGGATATATGGACGAGGTAAATTAAATTTTAATAGTGATCTGCACAGGTCTAATTAACTTTATACTGATAATTTACCGGGCATATCAAAAGCATTATAACATCGCACAAAGAAGGAAACCCGATCGAGATTTTCTTTGATCTATTTTATGCGCGTTGTGTATTAAAACGAAATCAGTTGCCTCTAAGACGTCGCGAATCAGAATGACAATAAAAAACGAAATTATATCCTATATGATTAGTATTACCAACCGAGACCTTTGACGTTATTGGACTATAAAATTTTGAATTATGTAAAATTGGCGAGATGCGGGAACAGCCTTAAAGGCGCGTAGTAATTTTTATGGCCCGAGGAAATTTCCTCAAAAGCAATCAAATATTGTGGCATAATTTAAATATGCATCTTCTTCTGCACCGACTCCTTTTTCACGTCGTGGATGGCCTTTAATCTCGAAATCTTATTTTTATGGAGCCGTATATATTTTATGCGCTACCTATACGTTTATTTCATCGACTTTCATTGGTGGATATCTGAATTGGTTTTCGTGGGAACCGCGTACATACTCTATTACTTCTAATTCTTCAGTAATATAAAAAGTTATATATAGTCAATTCAAAATAGCAGTGACACGAGTGTCAAAATAGCAGTGACACGAGTGTCAATACATGTCTGTCTAAAGTTGTAAATTCGTTTTACTGTCAGACAATATTATCCTTGTCATTTTATTCTAATTAAAAAGAGATAGAATGCTGTTGGAGATGTTCGAACTTGTAACGGAATCAGCCTGCAAAAGTTGTCCGATTGCCAAACTTCCTAAAATTCTTCAAAATATTATAATTACGGGTTATAAACCGGCAAACGTTTTTACGCTTTGTTTTAATAAATTTGAAATCGCCGTGGTTTTTATTGAAAATATTTTTAGCGACCTGCAGCTGCACTGTATATTAGTACGGACACGGTCATTGAAATATCTCAAAAAATAAAAAACAATATAACCTTAAATTCGCCAAAAAGAAACCGTGTTTATGCGAAACAGGTGACGAATCAAGATCAATCTTGGTGTTTCGGGGATCAAATACACGAAATGTATAAAACAGTAAGTAGTTTTTCCAACCGAAACATAATTTAATACAATTATTTCAGAGAAAATTGTTAGTCTGGAAAGTATCCACACAGATCCAAAAGATATACAGCTATCTGAGAGATGTTGAACATCCGTTCATAGATTGTTGGATAATCCCAGGAAGGGGTTTAATGGAATTTCCAGAGATTCATTTTAAAAGAATACAATTTTTAAAACATATAACAAAGTCAAGGAGGAATTATATCAATTTATGTATTTGAAAGATCTATGAATATTTCAGAATGGTACATTGGGTTGCTCATGGTAAGATGATAATAAATATACGTTCATGGAAGAAGGTAAACGTTGGAATAACTATCGATTAGGTTTTGTTAGTCATAACATTTATTCATTGCAGACATATAGTTCTTCATGTTGGAAACAGGAATGATTTTATTCCTGGGGCAGAATTAGTGTTTCTCTAAGTCCAAGGGTGACTACCATGAAGAAATGATCCATGACTTGTCTCTGCAGTAGTTCGAAAATCAGCTTTTAAAGAACTTGGAAAATATTTAATTGCATTTTATGTAATTTACTTTTTTAGAATTAAGCCTGAGAAAAGTAGTAGTATCATAGTAGATCAGATTACTGAATGTTATGACCACAAAGTATTTTGTCTCCCTTCCTATCACTGCATTTTTAATCCAATTGAGTTAATATAGGGTATTGCAAAGAATTATTACAATAAATATTCAGGTCGAGGAGGATATTCAAACCAGACCTTTCTGGATTCTTGGAAAGAGGCATTGTCGAAAATAACACCTTCGGTTTATATGAGTTCGATCAGACACATTGGAGAAGAAATTGACAAATGGTAGAATCTTGAGCAAATTTTTAATAGATTGGAAATAAACAGCTTAGTTATTAACCTGACTAGTATTTCTGAAAGTGACTATGATTGGTCAAAACTTTACGAATGTTGGTTTATGATTCAATACTGACGATTACCAAGATAGGGTTATGAAAGACGAAACCAAGAAGATCAGTATAAAATTAATGTACTTTAATTTTAGGGAATTATATCATAGAATGTGAAAGCTTTATGAGCATGTGTGTTATTGTTCAGGATATACATAAACGTTTGGTTAACATGTATTAAGGGAAATGCAGTTATTAAATGTAGTTTTATCAAGAAATATGTATACAGAGAGTACCAGAACAAACTAAAGAGAATTATAGTAACATCATAATGACTTTTCAAGGATTTGCCTCGAAGTAAGCGTAAATCCTAAAGATACTCTCTAATGAAAGTAAAATACATTACTCAGGTATACAAATGTTAATTAAGTGAATTAGGCCTTCGTGGAATACCACTACATACCAAAACGCGTCTCGAACCCTACCGATACTAGTGTGGAAAAAACTCAATGTATATAAAATAAAAGTAACTCTAACCTATAAAGTACTGTGGCTGTAAAATTAATTGTAGTTTTAAGTTCTTCCATAATAAATGCATTTGATGTATTATAATGTTAAAATAAATTATATTTAATATAATATTTGTTCAATTATTTTATTTATATTAAAATTTTGTTATATGTCAGAGCCTAAATGTACTAAAACTCAAGGTAACTGCGGCAACATTGCGACGTTTCCCGTGTCACTGCTATTTTGAATTGACTATAAATATAATTTGTTCTTCATTATATAATCAATCAGTCAACTTTTGTTGGTATGTTTGTTGTTTATTGTCTCTTTCTCAATGTTCCCTTTCATTCTGTCTCTACTCTTCTTGTGAGTGAATTCATCTCAGAATATGGATTCTTTTTGCGTCCTCTATGCTCTGTATATATCCCCAGCCACAAAGTTGTACCCTTTATATGTATGCTTCATCTGATTCAATATTGAGATCTTATTTATTTACTATATGATAGATATGATGAGAATATCCATCTTTATTATATTTCTGACTCTTCTCAGATATCCTTTCTGCTACTTGTAGCTTACTTTTATCTTTCTTTGACTATACCTGGATCTCGCAACTGAATGTCTGTTTATTTAGCGAAAGTTAGTTGTAGCTGCTTTTACTTTATTAATTTAGCGATATACAAATTCATTATTTTTCCAATAATGGAATTAATTTCCATCTCCTAACTTCCCTTGTGTTCGATTTCTATGCCCAGATTCATATACTTGTTTTATACTTACACCATGACTGTCGTTTTGCTTTTACAAATTTAAATAAATATTAACTCAATTAAGCCGAATTGGTCAAGCTGCTTCCTCCTACCTCTTAACACATGAGTTGAAAAGTCCCGAGCGCAAAAAAGAAAAACGCAGTTTTTTGTTTAAAATTTTATTCATTAATGTATTCTCCACCAAGAGCTACACATTCATTCCAGCGCCGCTCCAACGTATTTTTTTATTTGTCATATGTGGTCGTGCCTTTACAATTTCGGCCTTCAAATGCTCCAATAACGCTATATAATATTCACTGTTGATTATTCGTATTTCCCTTCTCAAGATAGTCGATGGATATTACACCACAGATATCCCAAAATACCAAAGCCACAACCTTTCCAGCAACAATTTCATGGCTGGATAACGTCCCGTACCTAGGATTTCTTCTTTCGAACTTCGACCGACGGTTCGGTTGGCATTCCCAGATCCAAAAGGCAATCCAGAAAAGTTTGGGAATATCAAACCTGCTGTCTTCTCTGATATGCCCTTCTACTGCAGACTTCCCATCTCCATCAAATGCTTATTTTACAAGATGTTCATTCGGTCCATACTCCTCTACGGATCCAATGTCTACTTCAAGTTTGTTACACCCAACCAGGTGAAATGGGTTCAAGTTTTCCAAAATAACCTCCTCAGGAGAATCTTAAACACCCCATGGTTTGTCAAAAATAATCAAATTTCACAAACAACAACTCAGCTCAAGTTCTCCTGAAAACGCGCTTGTTCGCGAGCTGGTCGACATATAGAAGCTTAGTAGCGCGTGACCGCCAACCTCCCCATGTCAACTGCGTTCTGCATCATCGGTGTCATCACGTTTGAAATCAGCAAACCAACATTTAATTGTTGTTTCTGATGGAGCGAAGTCCTTATAATAATTTTCAAGCCATTGTTCACTTGAACGGTATTTTACCCATCAAGAAACAGTGCAAAATAAGAACACGAAATTGTTTTTGATCCAATAACAAAAATAATGTTACTCTTCAGAATAGGTCAACGTTATAGTCTAACATCTATATCTATGGGCTCCAAGCCTTTTAATAGTTGTGCTTAAGGCATATTCTACATGTTTCTTTCATTATAATCGTATTAGAAATAAAGTCATTGATCTAGGATGCTGCAATCAGTAGATAATTGAAGAACAAATAGATTTCTTAGAAATTATTTTAGATCATAGATGAAGTAATTTGTGTGAAGTTAATATAATAAAGGAATTGAAACATTGGAGTAATTACTTGCTTTGCAAAAATTTATTATTCTTAACAAATTAATCTGTTCTTCTTCATCATTTTCTTCGTTAATATACACGTATTATATTAATTAATGTTATATAACAGTATAAAAATTATCTCTAACTTATAACTTAGCTGATAATTGAGCATCATTAACCATTATTTAATTTAATATTATCTGTGTTGTAATTTTAACAAAATAAAAGAGAAACAAACATTAACATTTATTAAACATTCCTTAATTTGGTAATGTTACTTTTAAAAAGAGATCTTCGACATACCATAATATGATATATTAAAGCAATATATTGGATTATATGGTAAGAAGTAGCGAGACGCGCCAACATATCATGGCTTTTATTCCGTTATCTCCTAGCCTTGACCATTAAACATGAACTACTCAACTTTTTAACAATTGATAAGTGACATAACTTTTTTGCAATCGTTTGTCCACAGCAATGACATCGTATTCGCATAACTATTAAGAATATTCATTCATTCCGTCTTTGTATTTATAGATCAGCATATCGTTTTACATTTATAAATAAATGAAGCGCGATGTTGAGCCGGACAAGGATAAATAAATGTTAAAGGTTAAGAGATTACTACGTGTATGTAATTTGTTTCAGTAAAAATCCGAGGCCTTATCGAGAAATAATTTGGCTGGAACAATTAGGAACTAATTATTTTCGCGTGAGTTTCAACTAGTTTTTACTTGACGTAAACCATTATCGACCAAATTAATTACGATTGATTGTCATAGAAACTCTGTATTTCATAGATGGTTTACTTCACTAAATCCATTTCAAATTCAGGGCTATTTATAGTTCAAGTAATTGTAAACCACATTTCAATAGTTATTTCACCCTGTTTGCATCATCAACATAACTGATGCTTGGGGAAAATATCTACCTCTTAACCTATATATTGTGTATTACTTCATTAGAGATCTATGGAATATCTACAATAGCAAGCAACATTTTTTTATAGTGGGCCTAAATATTGGTTTGTACTTTGTTATATAAGGGATGATATATAAATTATAAACAAGAATGTAGCCGAATAATACCTTTTAGCATTCAATGTTCCGGATTTTTTTCTTTTTCTATGAATCTTTTCTTTTTAATTCTATTAATAAATGAACTCTTTTGATGTACTATATCTCAAAAAATATTTGGACCACAGGAAAACAGGTCTGAATTTGTTGAATCATATTTCGAAAAGTTACTAGTCTTCCTTAAGAATGGTTAGAATCAGTTTAACAATTTTATATTATTTACCATAGATTCCAAACACATTTGTCTTTAAAATTGCTATTTCTTCCGCTGTACCTTCTTTCTCCTAACATCTTTGAAACTGACGAAATATATCAATTCGCCAGCTATACAACTATTCAAAGTTTTTAGTCAATATTTTTTCCTATATATTTTTCGAATAACAGATTATTCCCAGTCAATCTAATAATGATGTATAATATTGGCTAATAATAGTGATTAACTTACTTTAAACTGTTTATACAGACGAATACAGTCATCTGTGATCTTTAATTAGAGAACGTCTAAAAATAGTAATTTTCTTTTCTTTCGTATGATATTAAAAGATTAAGTTTGCCTATTAAAAATGTCTTTTTCAATAGGGATATGGAACCAACTGCTGCCATACAACAGGCGATTCCTGGTGATAATCCAGTGGAGAAAGAACGAAGACTGTCGGAGTTAATACTTCAGCTGCAACTAGCTAGAGAACAGCTTCTGCTTCAACAGCAACAACAACAGGATATTAATAAGGTAGGATTATATTATCTATTTATATTTTCTTATAAAATAACGATACAAACAATATATAATAAGTCATACAACCTCATGTGAATGGTCAAAATGTATTGTTAAAAAGAGCAGTGTTTGAGCTTTCAGTATTATTTTTAACTTTTTACGACACAATCATAACATATAACAATCAATATAAGTCAATACATCAGCTTCGTTATTTTGTTCGAATATTTTTCGGTAATACATATAAAAGAAATAAAGTCTCAAAAAATAACGATAACAAAATGTTAAACATTATTAAATATTATCAGTGTTTATAAGTACTAATTTTATTAAAATCAAGTTAATTAATTAAATGTTGTTAATTACTTTTATCTTTTATGATATAATAAAATATTGGTTTATTTGTACTGCAAAATAGCTTAAATACTTTATATTCTTTATATTAATTGAGAGAAAGAATTAATCAACTAAAATGAAATTAAACAAAAATTAATGTCGTTAAGAAATGTCATTTTATTTGCATTTTTATAGTTTGCATAATAAGACATAAATAATGAATATATTAGCATACAAATGTATAATGGTAACTTTATATTACATAAATCTGAAAAAAAATATGATTTTGCCTTTTGAAGATACGAGAATTTTAGGAATCTAATTATTAGGATAACTTATTTTGGAAGGATAGAAGAAAGTTGATTATATAATGAATTGAAAATGTAGCAAACGAATAAAAAAACGCGAGGGTTTAATATTTTTGAAGAAGACTTTGAAATTGAACTATTTCATCAGTATTGATTGTTCTCAATATATCGCCCACTGTTTTCCAGATAAAAATTTGACGTCTGTTCATATTAATGTATCAAAACCAGTCAATTTTATATTTATTATATTTGAAGTATGTTTAAGATGGAAATTAGTATACTATCACTTTTCAATATACTATCATTACTCCACTCTTAATACAAATCGGTCAATTTCAATTGTTTAAGAGCTCCATATCTTTTCCGTTGATCAGGACAGTCTCCATGAACACTAAAACATATACACTAAAACTCTAAAATAAAATTTCACGTGTTCTTATGGATGAGTAAATAGGGGCATGCGCATATTGAAAAGGAAGTTATAGAGAACAAAAAACATGCTAGATGATGGCTTTGCGTCTGTTATTCGCTATTGCAGGTCTTTTTTGCAACAATACACCATTCAATTTGCTCAACTCAGGTCGGTAGCCGTCCTCAGTAACAGCCCCATTCAGTTTTAGCATCTCATAATACACTACACTTTGTTGATCCAACTATATGTGCAGAAGGATGATGGCCATGAATATTTTACTTCGGTGTCGATGTGAATTACTTTCTTAACTTCGGTGTCGATGTGAATTACTTTCTTAACTATTTTATGGCTTTTTAGACTTTTTGGACATTAGGCATCAGAAAATTATTATTTCTTTAACAGGCAAATAATTATACCAAGATGTGGAAACGTCTTGGTGACAATATTTTCAATCAGTCAATGTGGTAGCTATCCATTTAGATCTTTCCCATCGCATATAAATCTCAAACAGACCTGAGTTTGAACTGGATCTTCACCCAGTAAATTCTTGTCATTTTTGTTATATTCATTATATTTAAAATATATGTAAGTTGCAATCTATATCTGATGAATATTATTGGCCATTGAAGCAATCCCGCGTAGGTTTGCAACATATGGCCGAATGTTTTCGTGTTACTAAATCACTTTGTCATACTTCCTTTTACGTAATACCCACTTTTCATAGATTTTCATTGCTCCACTTTCAGTGTTCATTATTTCAATCCAATTAGTCAGGAGGGTTGTCACTTTTAGTCGCTTAGGATGCTGCTGTTTATCGGTTGCTGTTATTTATCCAAACTATCAGGTTTAAAGTGCCAAAGCAATATATCTTTCCTATTTTTAAATTATATTATAAAATATCAACAAAACTCAAGATATTTCAGCCAACGATTCTTCAAACTAAACCTGAAAAGTCAAAAACTCTACAATCATTGGAGGGAAAAAATAATCATTTTCACTTCATTCAGGTAAAACATTATGACAGAGGTATTGCCTGAATTTAGCTATAAATATATTAAATATAATAAGAAAGTTATGTCATACATTGTTACTAGTCGGTACGGATTAATCTATTTTATTTACAATAATTTAACTCTAAATCCTTATCCATCTCTGTGGTAATAATATTCATGTATTAATACTGTTGTTTTTCTATTAAATGCAGCTCACTACATAACACTGCATAAAATGAAATTGTTTGATTCTCTTGAATCTGTCCTATTCTGGTGATATATATTTTAATTTTGACATGAGATTGGAGTTTCTCCTCTCGTTCTCCATTTCTTTACATCTCCATACTCGGTCCAGTAGTATCTGGGTGTATCTACAATGCTTTTCAGGGCTTTTATCTGGAAAACTTGTATTGTATTTATATTTCTTTTCTTTTCTATTAATCAATACATTTCCTTATATTTTAACTCCAGTTCTTTCTGTTCCTTTTTTACATGTTCCTTCCATGCTTATGCGGTCTGATTTTACCTGAATTGCACACTAATTATTTACATTGCCGCTTACCTGTTTTAATATTTGTGTGGCCCTTTCGCTATTGTCTCCGACAGCAATATGTAGCAAAATGTAGCTATTATGATATCTTCCATTTTTGGTATAACACAGGTATAGAGTAGGTAAAGAATTTGTCCCAATACACTTTCTTGTGGTACACCTACTTTAACTTCCTTTATTGTAGAGTAAGCCCTCTTATTTGATTATAAATATTCTGGCTGTAATGTAAAATTAAAAATTAAATATTAAGCTTTTCCTCTTTATAATACTGTGTAACATTTTTTTTGTTCTATAACATTAAATAAAACGGCTTTATTTGTTAAATTTTACTCTTTTAACACGTATTATTATGAGACATTAAAGTACTATATATAAAGACAGTATGAAAATTTCATATTCACAGTCATATTAACTTATTTATATTATTAATTTTATTTAAAAAAATAATAATAAATATTTAATAATAGACAATAAATCAAAATTGCTTAGGTTTAAGCAGCCAAAGGAAAAAATTAACTACATTTTCTGAAATACAATAACGAAATATTAACATTTCCTTTTGTGAATACTACAATTCTCTTTCATTACAAACCAGCAGTGATCTGCTAACATTTTGGCGTTCCAACTTCTTTTGCAATGCTCTTCTATCTGTTTTATAGAACACTCAAGCGTTCAACTTCAACTTGTTCGCCACAACATTAGCGAGAAAGACATCGAAATGGAAATGCAAGAAATGTATTTTAAAGATATTCTGCACCTCATTGTTTTAAAATTTTGTAACAATTCATTTACAGCTTTAAGACTGCCTAAAAATCCATGAATTATTTTCTTTATTAGTAGTTATCCCTATAACCAAGCCGCTAAATTTTGAATAATTTTTTTAGAAATAACCATACCGCTAACTTGCCTATATACTATTCAAATACAAAGTTCTTTTACCATTTTTTCCATGGCCTCAACAAAGTTTTATATGTAAGGGTGGAATCAGATTTTCTTGTGGAATAAGGGGTTGGTATTTAACGTTTGATTTGCCACAGACAAAATCAATTCAATATTCTTCAATCTTTAACTTTTTTATACTAGTTTTTGGTGTCAAACAAAAAAAACAACATTATTTCGTGAAACCTACCTGTAGTCCAAGTTCCAATATAGCAACAATTTCCAGTTGTATTTTTGTATTTGATTAAGTCTAAAATATGTGTCATGTTTTCATACTTTTCTTTTAAAATCACTGAATATGCAATAGGTATGGAAGGATGTCGACTGCCATGGTGGACTAATACAGCTTTTAATTGTAAATAGTACACAATTATCAAGGAACGCGACGTATTAGACAACGATATCAATAGACAATGTTTTTAAAAATGGAATAAATAATTTAAAACCCACAATCCTATTTATGTTAGAAAAACTGTGTCACGCAGTGTTTATTTGTTTATTTTTTTGAAAATAACAAAGTAACTAATAAAGTTATTTAATTAAAACTACTCTAAACTTCTTGTTAACTAACAGCTGGTATAGTATCGCTTGGGTACCCGGAAAAGATATTTTGAAATCCCAAAATAATTGGATCGATATTGAAATCTCTTAAAGTTCTTCGTTTTCTCGCCGAACAATTAGATGGAAGTCGTCGCGTCTCTCTCGCTAATTAAAATCGACGCCGCTATCGCGGAAACCTAGAACAGTTAGGAGCCGACAAAAGCTGACCAGTTCGATGCAATCTTTCCCCTCTGGCAGCGCCGAGTCCATTCAGGACGACTTCAAAAGAGCAAAAGCTAGTCAAGAGGTGCCCTGAATGCAGATCGGAAAACCCTAATGTAAAATATGCAGTACGGCGAGCGATTGTCGAGCAGAAGTGCTTTGTCGACTTTTTGTTTGTGCGTGCTTTCTTCCAGCCGGGCCGTGATTCCATCGAAATTAAATTTGCATACATCCCTTTTGTCGGTCTTCGGCCAATGCTCAAGCAAATAGGACCGCTAATGAAATTGGACGTTCGTTGGCTTTTTGTTCGATGAACTTCGACTGCTTTTTTCCCCGAATCTTTTTCGTTCCTCGTTAAATAGAGTGCTAATTATGATAAGGGAAGGAAGAGCTTCACTTTCTCATCAAAAATTTAAATTAGTTACTTTCATATATTCAAAACAATGAATAAACATAATGTCACGTGTTAGTAGTTAAGAAGTTAACGAGAGCCATATTAAATCAATAAAAGTGAAATAATTCAGGTATATATATCAGGAACATATATCAGGTATTTTTATAAATAAAGAGAGTTTAGGAAAACCTATATTTGCATTTCGAATGAATTATAATTAAACCAAAATTAAGTACAGCGTTGTGAATAAATAGATATATATATATATATATATATATATATATATATATATATATTCAAATATTCAAACCATTGCTGTCTAGGCATTACAGTAGCAATGGGAAACTTTCATTTGGCTGATCTTCAACTACTGGCTAGACTTTTATTTTAACTATTGATTTTTTATCTACTGGACAGGATCTATCCCTGGTGCCCTAATAATACTTAAAGACCATCCCAGTCTTCTTAAGACACGTCTGTAAATGGGCTGACTTGGGCATGTCGTTTCTTGTCGGATTTTACCCTTTTAACTTGATGGATTAACTACGTTATAACAGATATAAGTAATTAGAAACAATTGCGAACATAAATTTACGAATATGCCCCAGCATGAACCTTTGGAAAAATACTTATAAAACTACATTTAGAAATGTTTGTTTTTAAAACATATTTTTGTTGCCACACTAATATATTATATTAATTAAACAGTGTTTTTTTCTTTTTAATAGTTTATTATTTTTCTTATTTACTTAAAAATGTTAACCGCTTTATCAATAGAGTAGACTACAATCAAAAAACAAAATATAACAATATATCGAGTAATTTCAAAGAAACGTTCGAAAGAATCGAATAAATACTTTTCAATACATATCTATATTTCTTTCCGCTCGTTACCGATTTCAAAATTGTTTCCATTTTATACGTCTAATTATATAACAATAATAGCGAGATAACGGGCCAAATGGAACTATATTTAGAGTCAGCATCATTTTCTAATCCAATCCTGGCTGCACATATGCACAATGTAATAAAACTTTTATTACCCAATCAGAGATTTATGAAGGTCTATTATCAGTTTATATTAATTGAATGCAGCGATCAAATAAAAGCATCAACAAGGACAACGTACACATGCCAAAAGCTACACAGTTATGTAACGTTTTATTTAGAGTTTTAAGATCCTATAATATAGGGCATAGGCACTTTTTAATTAGTGAGTTTGTTGTAAAAAATTGTGTAAAATGTGAGCCGTGATGATAATATGAGTGGTAAGTCATGATTCTTATTTTTCGTAAAACACGCATTTGTAAGCAAAAATGGGACTTTTAAACGTTTATTTTATTCAATATCAGGTGTAACGGAAATTTACTACCGTTTTTTTCAACAGATGTCAACAGAAGTATGCATTGTTATAATTTGACACATATGTCATTTTATTTCACTGACATCAAGCCTAAAAGCTATACATGCTATATTTTGCTAAAGCAATACCGTCATAGCTGTATATACATACACCTCTTTGAAAATGTCAAGTTTCGTGACTAAAAACAATGCTGTAAATACACGCAGCACCCAGAAAAAAACCGCTTGGGCTCATCGCTTGATTGTAGAATCTGTTATAAAAATCGAAACATCGTGTGTTCAAATCTTCAAAGGTATGATCGGAAGTAATTTCTGCATCGAATAGTAACAGGTGATGAAATTTATTTGGAAACCTTAAGGGCAAAGATCATGGTTATCACCTGGCAAATCCGGCCGATCGACACCAAGGCCAAATCGTTTTGGTCGCAAGACAGTGCTCTGTGTTTGGTGGGACCAGAGTGGCATGATGACGAATTGTTGCAACAACAATTGATCACTTTGAACCATAATGGTATTGAAGACACGGTAAAGTGATTTTATAGGATGATAACACGTTATTTCACAAAGCAAAACCAGTCAAGGATGCGTTGAAAGCACTTGGATAGGACAAACTATAGCACCCTCCATACTCTCCAGACCGTGCTCCGTCGTCCGACCATCAACTTTTCGCATCAATGGGACATGCGCTTGCAGAGCAGCACTTTTGAAGTTTCATTTTGAAGCAGAATAGTTCTGCTGCTCAATGAACAAACAGTTTAGTTGGCATTCATAAATTACCATAATGGACAAGATATATAGAATCAAATGGACAATACTTTGAATAAAATCGTTTTTCCATTTTCCTGAAAATTATGCAGTTTTTTTCCAACGAAAAAAACAAGTAATAACTTTCCGGTACTACTGGTAAATCCGTTAATGTTCCTTCTGTTATTCAATGAAAATTAACCCATTTAGCTGGGCTGATGTACGTATTTAAATTTGCTTATTATATATCAAAGCTTATTTTAAGTTTACGCGACAAATTGTGATTAAATTTTGTGTAATTTCGTCTAAAATTACCGCGGCCATTAATATTTTTAGATTTATTAGCGGGTAAATGTACGGTATAAAATAATGCAACCATTTTTTACAACCGTACAATTTGTTGAAGATGTTTTGAAAGGTTTATGCGAATAGTACTGTTAAGCTTTCATATTAACCATTAATTTATTTTAGTTCACCGTTAGATCAAATTGGATAATTTAATTGACATAATGTAACATTATATCATGTATTAGCCGTGTATTAAAAGAACCAGTATCGTGTAGAATGTTATATTTATCGTACAAATTGTACTAATATTGAGTTCATTTTTTAAATCATTTCTCTCGGATCAATTTATATGTTTTCATGATTCGGCTATTGGTCAGATATTAATGACTGTAATCTTTATATATCGTTTTATAAATTACTACATACGTTTCGCATCAGTCATTATTACGGACTTTACATTTAAATAGTTTGGTAAGAATATTATTATTTGTTAATTCATCATTGATTGATAGATAATGGATGAGCGAAGTAAGTGATTTTATTTTATACTTATACGATTGTATAGTCCTGTATTATTAAGTACTACTGATCTCTTAGTACTTGAAATTTGATAGTAATTCTTTCAAGTTAATTATGTTTATTTTGTAGCGCTCTTTTACTGATACATAGTCCAAATAATTTGAAAAATGCTCACTAAAGTAAGGGCGATAGGACGGTCCTCCTACTGTTGCGATAGCTGCGAGTTCGAATCCTGCTTGGGCATGGTCGTAAATTTATGTTTGTGATTGCTTAAAATGTGTGATTGTCCTAGGTAAAAGTGTAAAATCCAACAAGGAAAATGATCCCAATTGCGCCAATAACCAGGCTGGGTAAGACCTGGGATGATTTCTAAAGTTGGTCACTAGGCAGTCGGTAGGCTTAATGTTGAGGACCGTGATTCGGAGCCCACGTTAAACTGTGGGTCCAGTCCAGATAAACCCATAGTTGGTAAAAGAAGACTTTAAAATATATTTTTAAAAAATTCATTAATAATAATTAATAATAAATTTCCTAAAATTTTTGCAAATCAACTAACATAAATCACCAAAAGTCAAAGATCCTTAACCAAAGTTTAACTTTTTAAAAAACAAAATACACATTTTCACTAATTAATTTGACACATTACGCAAAAAAATCAAAATCAAGGCTGCAGAAAGGTCCTCCTACTGTTGCGATAGTTGCTGATTTGTTGCTGTTACCCATAACATAATAATGCAACATCCGACAAGAAAAATAATTCTAGGCACGCCAATAACTAGGCTGTTAAGACGTAAGTAGTAGTTACGTTAAGAGTAGGCCCAGTCCAGATAAACTTTAGTTTATATAAAGGAGACTAAAGGATAATATAAAAAAAAATAGTCATGAAAAAATCAATAAGTTCAAAATACAACATCTTTGAAAATTGTGAATATATTAAATTTTATAAAACAATATTGTTATTTAAAAAGTTAAACTTTGGTTAAGGATCTTTGACTTTTGATGATGGTTTTGAAAAAACATTGAGAATATTTCTATATTTTCAAAATAATTTTAGTTTCCTTAAGAAGATTAAGGAACGATTGATTGTTGGATATTCGAAAACAATATATTTAATTACTTGCTACATCAATAAATACCTTGTCCGAAGGTTATCAACAACAATAGATAATACAATAATAATTATATGCTTATAAACAACAACTCAATTCATTTAATCTAATATTAATATATTTTTTTAATTTTAAAGACGTACCACTACAGCAGAACAATGGGGCTTGATTTTCTTTACACAAAAATAACAAATTTATCGAGAATCTCTTGGTTTCAAACAAAAATACCGCATGGCAGTGACGCCGACTCCACGGTTTGAAATAAAATGAGCTTTGTTCTCGAATAATTGTCATGAAGCGTGACGAAACCTACGCGCAAACCGTATCGGATTGGTCGCCGATTTAGCCGGTGTTTTACCATTGGTCACCTGATGACGGATGAGTTGCTATTGTCCGCTGACAGGTAGGATAATAAAACTGGCGAACAATGGCGAACTTTAAATTGATATTTAAACGTTTGTGTAGTCGAGACATTACTGATTACCGGAGATTATCTTTAAAAAATCGCCTGTTGTCAGCTTAGAGAGAATAAAAAAATAACAAGATCCTGTTAATTAGTATTTCTATTTTCTACTGCTTCTTTTCCACTAGATTTATACCTTGTTTAGGTTTGATTGAATGCCTCATTCATTTGTTACATTAGAACGGGCTTTTGTGAAATTGTTAATGTACTGAAAATATATTGTATTATTCCCGTGAAAGGTTTTCCTATTTAAAAAGATCTACGTCTATCAAACGTTGTTAATAAGTTGTACAGACAAGACAATAGAGGCTCGTATTGAAACTAAATTAAACAGAAAAAATCTAGTAGGCGAGGTTTTTCATTGAAACTCATTAACCTATTTTTGTGTTATGATATTCAGGATGTTTTTATGACTTCTTTTCGAAAACATAAGGCGTCGTGGCAATGAATTCGGATGTCAACGTGCTGTTATAAACACAGATAAATACAATATGAATTGTTATGTAGACCGTTGTTTACTATACGATTATAGTGAAAAAACACACGTAAATTTATTATATAATTAAGTTAATTAATGAATTGTGGTGTTTAGTAATCTAGTATTTTTTGAGTTCGGTTTTAAAATAAAACTTAAAACTAATTTATAACATACTAGCGACCCGCCCCGGCTTTGCACGGGTGCAATGCTGATACTAAATTAAATACACTACAGAAAAAATATGAACGTTGTATATAAAAACATAGCGGCCCGCTCCGACTTTGCACGGGCATAAAATATATATGCCTATGTCACTCAATGAAAACATGATTAAAATCGATCCAGTATTTTTGGTTCATTCATTACTGCCCTTGGCCTGCACGCATTAAATTTGGAGTAAAACAATTCCTCTTCCCTTATACTTACTATGAAGATTTCCTGCTATCTTTGGAATATCTAAATTCATACAATTTTTATTACATTACACATTTTTAAACGCAAATTTTAAATTTGTAATATCTCCGAAAATATTTGTTTAATTTACATGCTGTAAGGAACCATATTGATCTATATTAATTGCACACTGTATTTAAGGTACTTAATTCGATAAGGATTAATGCCGTATTGCTTAAAATAGCTTCGTAAATAAGCCATTTTCTCACGTAAAAAGTAAACAATAAAAATGGTTAATGTGGGTTATCCCTAAAAGATCCTTTTTATGGTGTACAATACTGTAGTACATTAATTTGATCTAACTCGTAGGGTTAGGCAGCGTTTTTGCTAATTGCTAAATAAGCCTAAAAAAATAGGTTAATTTACGGCATCGCGTTAGAAACCTCTAAAATTAGCAATGTTGCCTTAGTATATTATGCATGTATTATACATATGAACCTTCCTCTTGAATCACTCTATCTACTGAAAAAAACCGCATCAAAATCCGTTGCGTAGTTTTAAAGATTTAAGCGCACATAGGGATATAGGGACAGAAAAGGCGACTTTGTTTTATACTATGTAATGATATAGATAGCTAATAGGTAATTTAATTATTTTAGTGATTTTAGTTATTTTTCTTGAATTTATTTGCTAATAAAATATATATAGTAATACAGGGTAAAACTTTAAGCATTTTAATTAACTTTAATTCAAACGATTTGATTCTAAAGTTTCTAAGCCAATCAATATGTATTATTTATGATATAACGACAATAATAAAGACGGTCATCATGCCTTCGTCCCAAAATCCTGGCGTTCTAGCCGTTTTCCTTGCTGCTCTCTCATGTCGTTCAAGTTTTGTTAGAAAAAATCAAGATGTGAATGCAGAATATGTATTTTGAGACATGCGAGCTGCAATATTATAGTAATTCTTGTAATTTAACTGTCGATTACGTGCTTGTAAACCGATGATTTTTGGTTACCGAGAAAGTTATGAACAGCACGTTGAAACGATGCCCAAGCTGCAGCTTCATCAGGTGTTCAGTATTTTGTAAACTTTGAGTAAGTTATTAGTTTTGGAATATCAGATCCGACATATGGTATAACAGTTTTGGAAAGCACTTGGTTAAGTACTGAGAAGCTGATCCTTCGCGATTACTGGTTCCTTGGCAATAAAAGTTCCTGTGGGTTCACAATTACTACAGAGTAAATGATTTTTTGACCTGACTCATAATAGGTATGACTCGGCCATTAAATTGTTCTCATATATTCGGTTCCAAATGTTGACTCGAATTCGGGGAAATAATAAAAAATGTCATTGTAAAATGGCCTGCTACTCAATTTATTGGGCAACGGCAATATATTACAAGAGATTGTTTCAGTAGTGTACTTTTAGTTACCATGTTCGAACCTACTAGGTTCATTCGACTGATTTGACTGATTCTGAATATTAAAATACGGTGAAATATATTTTGATCATTATTCTATTCCTTTTTTCACACTGAATATTTAAAATATTTAAAATGAACTGATCTGTACAGCAGAGAGAATCACACAATTATATCCATCCTTTCCTCTCTCAAAATCAGTACGGGCAGGAATTCGTACGTCTCCGTTTGTTATCACTTAATAGAAAAATAGTAGAACTGTGTATTTGACCGAATCAATAATTATTATTTTCAGTCGCTAGTTTTTCACTATCGACTAGCTAGATTGTTTTGCGACTATCGACTGTTTCTACTATTTTCAGTCAATAGCTCAAGTCAAGTACTCTTACAGATCTTCCGAAATTAAAATATATTTTTTTCTTTCATCCCCAGATACACTTTGTATAGAAGTAAGTCTTCCTGTAGGTTTAATCTATGCTTAATACTTATCGTTCATCATTTATTTTGAAATCTATTATCATTTTTTACATTTAAATAAATATATTTAAGAATTTTTATAAGAATTAAAAAAACTTATTTTTAAAATCGATTCATTTAATTTTGTATTCACTCCTTTCTTAATCAATTTCCTTTTCGCTGTTTTGACACCGCCGTCTGCTATTAATATGATTCATTTAAAATATCTACGCGACAATAGAAAAACCACAAGACAATGTCGGAAGAAATCCCAATTTCTCAAACAGAACGTTTCGACCAAAAGATTCGTATCTAAACAATATTTATGTTCATTGAGTTTGTAAAGGAATCTCGAGAATGTGTGGTGCCCCCAGCGCGTGTGTTCCCTTTCAGAAAAAAAGCCAAGTATTGTTTATACACGAAAGTCTCAGGGAATGTTGTCATATAAATCACGGAAAAATAATTGGTGCCCGTGGTAAAGGATAAATGGATTCTTTTTCAGCTTAATGCTCATTTAACATTTTCTTACAGATCATAACAGGAAATAATTTACCTGGCTTTCACAAAACGATATTGCATTCTTTACGTAGGTTACAGTCTTCGGAAGACGAATGGCGAGAAATCTAAAGAATCAAATTTATTCAAATATGTTCCTTAATAATTCAGTTTTTTATTAATTTAATCATCAAGCTTAATGATCTTTTGAAATGGCGTGTCGAATTAATTACTTTTTTCGATGAAATACCAAACAAACGATGTAACTCTCTTATAAATTAATATCAAAATATTTGCAATATATTATAATTTATTGTCGTTTCAACAGTTCGCCTTTTTTACCAAGATAAAGTGAAAAATATATCATATCTGCTACGAGGGTCGAATTGGAGTCCATCTGACGTTTCCATAGTAAAGTTTGACTTTTTTGACGATATACGTACTCAGAACATTTTGTCGCACGGACGCTATTTGTTTATTTTACATTTAGTTGAAAGTTTCGTCTCGGCAAAAAATTAAACAAGAGTAGATCAGTCAACTTAATTTGACTTTTGGCGACGAAACCCCATCAAAAACCACCGTGTATTGCTGATTTAGTGCTGTCCGACGAGTTTCGTGAAGGTTGTCCAAAATCGGCTGTTGTGCCAGAAAACATGGATGCTGTGTGCGAAATGATTAAGCAAGATCGTCATGTGAGATATTGTGAGATTGAGGCATCCCTAAGCATTAGTTCCATCAGCATATATGCGATTTTACATGAACACTTCGCGGTGCTTCGAAAAACGTTTATAAAATCGTGACAGGTGACGAATGATGGATATATTCGTATGAGCCTGAAAGTAATCAGCTGTCGACTGTATGGATGGTCCAAGATGAACCAAATTCAATAAAAACTGTTCGCGCACGAAGCACTTCAAAGAAAATGGTGGCCTGTTTCTTCGGGAAAACTGGTCATGTTACAACAGTGCCTTCAGAGGATCATAGAATAGTAAATTCTGATTGGTACACAACCATTCGTTTGCCAGAAGTCTTCGGTGAAATAAGAAAAACCAATAAGAGACGCCGGATTGTTCTTCATCATGGCAATGCGAGCTCTCACAAATCGGTCAAACAAGAGACTATTTGAGCACTCAAAACATCGAAGTGATAGGTCGCCGTACGTAAGCTACTGAAGAGTTCAAAAATCATGTTTTGAAGATACCTGATTCGGAATGGAATAAATGCTTTGAAAATTGGTTTAAGCCTATGCAAAAGTGTATCGATCATCATGGCGAGTACTATGACAAACTATAAAAATATATTCGCAGCTTAACTATTTGTTTTTTTTTTTCTATCCCCGAAATATAAATAGTGACTCTCGTATGAAAATGGTTTTTATTGCCCTTGATGGCTCAATAATTGATCAGTAGGCTTAGTATATGATGCTGATTTAAAGTCGTAATCTAGTGATACATTTTAGTATTATATCGCGGTAAATTAGATAAATTCTTAAATAAAATAATATGGAGGATCGACAGTGAACTGGGTGCCATATCATCGATTTTAGTTGGTACTCTATATTTAACTGAGTTAAAAATCCTTATGATTTATAGATTTAAATAAGTCTGTGTCTTCTATTGGGCATCAATCCGAACTCAGGCTAAGATGTTTGGTGTTCAATAGTTTGCTAGAGTTGACAGTTGTTAACACCCTTCTGTAAGCTTGTCCTTCTAAGATAAACGTAGTTCAATGTTGTTTCATCAGCTTTAATATTGTTGATCAAAGTTGTAATGTAAATGTCTTTCATATCATTGCATATGGCAAAAGAAAAGGTTTCAGTGGCAGTCAACAATATCCACAAATACAATAGAAACTCGAAAATACAGATTAATAGCTCTCAATTTTGCTTTACGGCGAAATGAAAAAAAAAACTAGCAATCCTAATATTATTTAGGGGATGTCCGATTCTTCAAACGAAATATTTCAGCATCCAGCTCGATGGCAGGTTACATTGAAAACGTTACGTTAGGCAAAAAACAGAGCAGATCAGCCTCAAAATTAAAGAACTGTATTGGCTAGTCGGAGGATACACCCGATTTGCCCTAAAATCAAAGAGATTAGTTTATCAGACTATTTTAATACCTACTTGGACTTATGGGCTTGCACTAAAATATTAATCCTACTTATAATCCAACGATGCCAGAACAAAATTCTTCGATTAATTACCAATGCTTACGGCTACGAAGTTCGACGGATTTATGAAGTTATCCAAGATTTCGCTTTAAAACAAGGTTACTAAATCATAGTAAAGTAGAAGCAATACAGCTAATGGAAATACATTGAGGAAATCAGAAGATTGAAGCGAACGAAACCACAAGAACTTTTGTAGTTTGTAAATGTGTGATTTTAACTTTAACTACTTAGTTAATTTCACTTGCAGTTATTTTCATTTAGTTTTAATTGCATTTTGATAAAACAATACCATTTTGAGTGAACTTAACTCAATTACTCATTCGAAGAAGATGGATGCTTGGGTTTCACATGAATTAATAATGAAAAATGTAATCTCAAGTGGACATTATAGACATTACAGTTAATGGTATGTAGTTGGTTTTAAAAGAGGCTTATGAAAATCACTTGGTTCAGTGTCTCGTCCTACTGTATTTATTATTTCAAACTCTGATATTCATAGAAAAAATACATGTTAATTACATTCGCAATGTTGTCAAATATTCTTCCAACAGTGAAAGTCAAATATTTACCAATGAAATAGAATGAATAAACTTTATGGACATCATTCTTGATGGTATAAAGTTGGTTTTAAAAGACACTTATGAAAATGACTTGTTTTACCAAAAAACGACAAAAGGTAATAAACCAAAACGGCATATATATCATGAATTGGTATTTTAAATCTATATGAGTAAATTCCTGAAATGACTCATTTTTCAACAGTGTTGATTACACTCATAGTAAATATTGACCTATAAAAAAGAATGAGTGGACATTATTCTTGATGATTTAAAGTTGGCTTTAAAATAAGCTTGTAAAAATCACTTGTTTTATCAGAAAAATTACAAAAGGCTATCGATCAAAATAGCATATCTTGTATATCATTAATTGTTGAAGTTTGAATATTAATAAATTAGCTTTGAAAAATTCGGAAAAACTGAAATCTTTTTCCAGCGATTATAAAAAATATTCTGACACAAAATCAATTTTTACAGACTTTTTCCTGTTTGGAGACCAACGTTAAGTAAAAATAATATTGACGATGCCAAATTGGTTACATAACATGTATATACATATCCTCTCGAAGGCAGAAACAGACGTACAAGTGTCGATAGTTAAATTAGTTACTCAAAATTAATTTTAATTACCTATTGTTGTATTTCGGAATCTAGTATACAGCAGAAAAAATATATGCTGATTATATTCACAGTAAATGTTGATCAATAAAAAAGATATAAAAGATCTGAAATGTTAACTGTAATTTATAACAATGAATCGCAGATCGTAAATTTTATTCTATATAATAAAGAAAACGCGTTAAAACTCGACGTTGATAAATGTCACCGGGGAAAATTATAAATAATGCGTTTCTAATGTGATATTTCGGACCGGTTTTAAATCTACACGTTCGTTTTAGTTCTCGTTTTATGACGGCGACGTCTTCCGAAACTCGATAGATCTCGTTTAATTGGACTACAATTTCGGAACAATTAAGATCCCTATCTAGAGAGAAAGAGAGATACTAACGCTTTATAACCTAGAGAACTATAATTGCATATAGAAAAATAAGAGAAGAACTAAGGCCATGGTTTTTACTGGATACTGCTTAGTTCGAGAGGCTCTTTCTACAGAATAAATAACGATAGACCACCATAGTTACCAGACAGAAAAGAATAGAAAGAAAAAGGTTCAAATAAACTTGACTTAGTATGATGAATCAATTACTGAATAGATGAGGAAACATCTGAAACTATTAAAGTGTTTTAACAATAGAGAAGAAGGCTTTTAAAATTTTAAACGTAATTAAATAGAAATAATAGAAACGGAATATAAAAGAATAAAGTATTATGTCGTCAATTGTGCCATGCAATAAAAAAGAAAAAGAATCAACAATAAATAATAATTAAAAATAAAAGACCAAAGCAGATATTATATTATCGATATTACATCGGTTGCGGGCCAGATGTAGATAAGCAAAGAAAATAAAAAAGTACTACAAATTACAAGAAGGCATATAATTAAATATAGAAAGATACAGATATACAAATATACAGGACAAGAACACACTAAACAATAATTTTATAGGGAAGTAAGGCAATAGAAATTTGAGAATGATAAGACACCGATAAACTCGCGATAGTGTGGCAAAACGAAATATAGATCACAAGAAGAAAGAAGAAATTAAGAAGGAAAAGAAATCCTCTGTTCTTTGCAACTATAGTATTTGCTTAATACATTTTTCTGGGAGCTCCTGAAGAATTATGATATAGTGGTATTTTTTTATGGATTACCATTCATGTTTTCTCAAGGTATTGAATTAAGTGTAAGCTCTATTTGGTTTCATTTGTACGAGGCAGGTTGGATCCTATATATCCCCATGGTTTTCCCCTTGTCAAGGGATTATTATATTCATTCATCTTTCATCATTTGCTCTACTTTTCTCGATAAATTTTAAGAAAGTAAAATGTCGCAAGGTACTTTTGTTGATGATGTATTGATAACAACTGCTAGCAAATCCAGACCAACTACAGAAAAGCTTAACCATTTGGATATGGTACTAAGAAAATAAAATTATTGAAGGAAATCAAAACAAAAGCTATGGTGAATAAATTTACAGTATAAGTAAATTTACTCAAATATGTGGAAATAAAGATCAAAACTAATGAAAGCTGGGAAAGAAATTAATACCAGAATTGGAGAAACTAAATTAACTCACAATATATAGAAAGAAGACAAGTCATTCCATTTGGTGGGGCTACTTACAGCGCTTTGTTTTAAGAGAGTTTGGGAATTCAAGTGGATGGAAGGGCGAAGGTCTAGAGAACGGCCTGAAGGAATTGGAAGAAAGGTATCAGTGAAATATTGCAGAAAATATGAAAAACCTCGACCAAAGTAAATCTACTAATTGGTGGGGCTATTCACAGTGCTTAGTTAAGACAGTCTGGTAGTTTTTTTTGTTTTGGCCTAAAACCAGGTGGTGGAATGCATGACGCATACCTGGTCGCGGAGACTTGCCCTGGTGACAAGTTGGACCGAGTTATGTGGACTGCCTCTGGGCTTACCAACACACTAAACCGAAACCTCCTTACAGTTGTCCCCTGTTCACAGTTCTATTAATTCGCGAACTTGAGTTAACACACGACTGGATACTATCATATGAGGGCAAAAGTTATGACTGCAGCAGCGGATGAAGTCGTTTTGAAGTAGACATTAGATTCGTAGAGGAGTACAGGAGTACAGTGGAGACCTAGGACGTGACATGATCCAGCTATGGAATTGTTACGGTCTCGATCTTAAGTTACGAGACGTGCAGTGCGTAACTCTTCTTATGGAAAATGATGGCCTAGGTTTTGAGGGGGTTGATTTGCATTTGGATTTTTTCCTGATCTTGACCTGGAAAGATCAGTCCGATTGGCAGGACTTGATGAGAGCGGTTAGGTCTTCTGGGAGGCCTAACGACACGCATTTTGCGATCAAACCGTCGTGCCAGACCTTTTCGAAGGCTTTGGTTAGGTTCAGAAGGACTGCTCTAAGCTTTTTACGTTGGGCAAGAGCGTGATGGATGTCTGTAGCCTAATGGACGGATGAGTGGCGAGCGCGAAAGCCAAATTGTTCATCAGGAATGATGTTATTTTCCTTTGTGAAAGAGTTGAGAGTATTGCCCTCTCTGAGAAGGCTGATGGGCCTGTGGTCAGATGGAGATGATTTTACTACTTTCTTGAGAATAACCGCTATATGTGCGTGTTTCCAAGACGCCGGGAATTGTTGCAGCCTCATGATGGAGTTAACGATGTTTGCCAGTTCCGTGAGCAGCTCATGCGGGTGCTTTTTTAATTGGTTAATCGATATTCCGTCAAAACCTGAAGATTTTTTGATTTGAAGTTTGCCAATCATAGTCTATAGAGACTTTTGATGGAGTTATATTCGTTGATGACACTATTGTTGTCTTTAGGTTTAGTGTTCTCTGCAGGAGGGAGGCAATTTATCTGAGCGTCGTAGGTCCCTACCAGGAGCTCGACATTTTCTTGGTTTGTTACTGCGAAATTTCCTTTAACCGCTGACTTCATCGGGGGGATGACATTGTACATCTTCCCGACGAGGCATTTGGAGACACCCCAGGCCATCCAGTCTTTGATGCGCGAGAAATAACTTCCATTTCATCGCTCGCCAGGTTGAGACAGCATCCCTTACGCGCTTGCAGGCTCTGTTTGCCTTCCTCCTGTATGCAGCATCAAGGGTGAATCGAGCTAACCTGCATAGACCATTTTTTTAGGAAGGTTGTTTGATAATCTGAGACTTCAAGAGGATGGAATGGCGGAGGACTAAAAGACGGCCTGAAAGAAACTGCGAAAAAGGTATCAGTGAAATATTAAAAAGAAGCAAGCAGAAAATATGAATAGCGAGGTAAAATTACCGAACAGAAGCTAAAAATAAGTATCCGAATATGTGCACGTAGATATTTGTATTTTGTGTTTATACTAAAATATTATGGATACTTTCCCGATATGTTAGCCAACACAAACACAAACGAAATTATAAATAATGCGTTTCTAATGCGATATTTCTCACCCGTTCTAAACCTAAACGTTTGTTTTATTTCTCGTTTTACGACGGCGACGTCTTCCGAAACGCGATAGATCTCGTTTAATTGGACCGCAATTTCGGAACAATTAAGATCCCTATCGCCCGGTTTATTCCGAGATAATATTTTCGACGAGGCATTTTAAATTGCATTAAAGACATGGGATCCCACGTCGTGGAACCGACCCGCACCGGTCCGACGAGCGGTCCCCATAACCTATAAAGGCTTATCATTCACTCACCACCGCTGATTTTACTCCAGCAATTTACGTTTTATGATTTTTGCAATTCCGTATCGATGGCGGCGGACCGCGAGCATGGCAGCGTTATTTGTTGTCGTTGTATAAAGTACCGTGCGTTGTAAAACTTCTTGTAAAATGTATGTGCATCATCCTCTTCGGTACTTTTACATTCGTTTTACGATGGTACTCCGCGAGCCGCACTGTTAAATTTAGTACTTGTAAGGTTAAAGACTACTATAAATTAAATATGGCTGTGTACATTGTGGACGTAAAGTATAGCAGTTGGGGGAATGTAATTGTTTGTACGATGGCCTCTAATGTTGCAATTACGTGCGGCCATTAAGGGTTCCGGTGAATGTCGCCGGAGCACTTTATTGACTGAAACGTTCCGAAAAAATCTCACATTCTCTAATCTGAATGTTCGATGTAAACGACCGTGTTGAAAAATTTACGGGTCTGATGCTTTTGTTTGTGTTTCTGTTGACTAGCCTATCGGCAAAGTATCTATAAAATGTCAGCTACATAGGTTATTTGCTTTTTGTTAACTATTTTCGTGCAAAAAACCCAAATACAGATATCTACGTGCACAAATTCGGCTAATTACTTTTAGCTTCTGTTCGGTAGTTTTGCTTCGGTCCAGGTTTTTCAAATTTATTCTGCCAGGACTTCTAGTCATGGCCAATAAATGTAATATGTATTTACTTATCGCTCATAGTTTTATCCATTAAAAGAACATTCAACTGTATAAAAAAAGTTTAGAGACCATCGGTTATTCCTTTCTATTTTTTTCGCTATATTTAAATGAATTTATTACTATTGTTCTATTGTACTTGCATTTCGGCAGGTTTCAGTAGTTTGTAACACACCACGCCTCTCTGGTCTCACTAAACACAGAGTCTTACAACTATAACGATTTGGCCTTGGAGTAGATCGGCTGCCAAATGACGGATGGCCTGCTGTTGTAAATCTCGTCGTAATACATAGCATCTGCAGTAGTTCAAGTATTTGGGATCAGTAATGCAGGAGAGGAAAGTGGCATCTATCGACGAATTAATGAACCAGATTCGGCTAAACTACAGGAGCTTTTAGGTCTCTAAGATTGTGCGAATAGAAGAGAAGAAATTACTATCGGGACTATATTCTGCCTCTTTCGAACGCTTATCTTGTTAATCCCTCTGTGTTCTTTCGAGTCTTGCACGCTGTTACAGTCTGACATCTGTAGACTCGTATCATATAGAGAGATCGGATTACATATTAAGTTTTTAAAACAATTAAAAAACAAGTTCACAGACGCAGCTCACAATACTTTGGATACGTGTTTCGAATGAAAAGTGAACAATTACCTCACAGACTTCTCTAGTAAAATCGATCCTTTGGACGGAAGATACATACAGCTCCGAGAAAGTCTTGGACCAAGATTGTAGAAAGCGATCTGAAGCATAGGAAACTAACATTGTCCGAGGCCAGAACAGCTGTGACATTGCCAAATGTGGCGAGATTTAGTGAAATATGTTCGAAGTTCTGCGGCACTAATAACAGTATATTGGTTGAGAAGTAGAAACACCCCAAACGCTGACTGTAGATTAATGATGATGATGATGATAAATAACCATGTCTCAAAAGATAACGTTAAGATTGGTGTATAAATTGTTTTATATGTGCCCATTTTCGTTTAGTTTAATATGTCTTTTTATTAATTGCTTTGCTATTGATTACTAGATAATTACATTAATATTATATATCGTTTCCCAGCTTCCATTACTTTCTATTTTTATTTCCATGTATTTGGGCGAATTTTATTGATCTACTTTTACTCTGTAAATATGTAAATTTATTGCTTCTGTATGTGCTACCACCATAACTCCCGTTTTGTTTTCCATATTATCTTAGCATTACTAAATTCTAAAGTTCTAAATGCAAAAATCCTTGAGTCATTTATTTTTTTTTAATTTGTTGAAAAATGCCAGAAAGACTAAGAAGCAGAACAAATGCTGAGCAAATGGATTTTTCAATTAATTCAATATCTTAAGAAGACATGAATGGTAATCCATAAATAATACAGAAATACAAAAAATTATATAACGAAATAAAAAAGAAATACAGCAAAATGTATTAAGCAAATACTAATAGTTGCAAAATAGTTTTTAATCAAGTTTCTTCTTCTTGTTCTTAATTTCACGTCTTTTTTCTTCTGATCTATATTTTATTCACCATACTGCCTCAAGTTTCTATTGCCTTACTTTACTATAATATTATTGTTTGATACTTGTGTTCATGTTTGTATATATCTTTTTATATTGGATTATATGTATCCTTGTAATTTGTACTACTAGTTGTAGTACTTTTTATTATTTATATATCTTCATCTAACTCACAATTTCGCTCATAATTTCAGGCCTTCCTCTCTTCAGTAATTGATGCATCATACTAAATCAAGTTTATCTTGATCATCTTCTTTCCATTCTTTTCTTTCTATTGGATCTAGCCTTATAACTAAAGTTGTATCCAGTAATAATTGTATCCTTCGTTCTCTTATTTTTGTAAATGGAGTTATATTTCTCTAGGATATGTGTTGCCATGTATGTCCACAACAACCATATATCAAAATTTTTACGGCTAACCCAATTTAAATATTTTTACTAATTTTGAGAACCTTTGTTCTTCTTGATTGCCAAATGCGCTCATAATTTCAGGCCTTCCTCTATTCAGTAATTGATGCATTATAGTAACTCAAGTTTATCTTGATCGTCTTCTTTCTATTCTTTTCTTTCTATTGGATCTAGCCTTATAACTAAAGTTGTATCCAGTAATAATTGTATCCTTCGTTATCTTATTTTTGTATATGGAGTTATATTTCTCTAAGATATATGTTGCCATGTATGTCCACAACAACCATTTATCAAAATTATTTAATTATTCTTTATTTATCAAGCCTTTCTTTCTTCTATGGCTCAATTTACAATTCCATTTTTACATTTTCTATTCCATGTTCGGTATCATTTATTTAGTTCGCCTGTTTAAATACATCAACCTCTAGATATTTAACATTTTTTGTTTTTGTTATATTGTTATATTCTCTTTATTCTATAATATTTCGTCATTAAAATAAGAAGAAAATGTTTAAAGACTCCAAGATATCTTTGGAACAATCAATCTCGGAAGATCAATTTGAGAACAGCTTAATTATTATGGACATTTAAGGAATATCCTCAATAAGGATATGTTAATATCTGATAACGGATTCATTGATTGATCTTGTTGGTCGTCGATGCGACGTCGGGCCATAAATAGCACCCGATCAGTTGAGATGTCGTCGAGAAATTCGATCTCCGAGCCGAGCGTTCAGTAACTGATCACAATACAGTGGAGTACAACTTCTCCATAAAGCAAAGTTGAGACGTACGGCGATAGCTAAAATTAACTCACGGCAGTTGCTGACTTGTACACGCACCTTATCCGAGTAAAGTCCGCTATTAAAATAATAAATGAGACGATAAACCTAGGAATTACGGACCGGTATCGAAAGCACAGCGGGTGCTTCTTTCTCATCGTGCATATTAATCGCAGAAATAATTACGCGGTTTTTATGGAATAGATGGGGCCGAGCGTAGTCCGAGCTAATACCGTTGTTTTGATATTCCGACTTGTCTGTTTCCATATAGTCAACGGGGCCGTTATTAGTTTTAAGCGGACTCAACTTTAATTGTCAGCGATCATTTTATTCGAGGCTTTATTAAGAAAAATGAACGGACAATTTCCAATTACGCCGGTATTTCTTAATGATGCTTGTGGACCGTTTAAACGTGTTTAACAACATCAAACCGATTCTGCCGGGAGTTCTAGTCGTGGCCAAGAAATGTAACATGTATTTACATATTGCTCATAGTTTTTCCCCACTAAAAGAACATTCAATTGTACAAAAAAAGGTTTAGGGACCATCTGTTATTTCTTTCTTTTTTTATCATCATATATAAATTAAATTATTATTACTATTGTTCTGTTGTACTCGCATCAATTTACAAACTAGACGAATATGGAATAAATACATCAGTATGCATTTACCAAATTAAAATTAAATTAAACTACTTACCCTAAATTTAAATATAATACTTTGGTTTGGTTCGCTTCAGTCTTTTTATTTCCTGCGCGTTATGCAATAGCTCTATTACTTCAACTTAGCAGTAATTTAAAAATCTTCTTTCGGGTTTTATAGCAAAATCTTGAATAACTTCCTAAATCGATTTAATTTTGAGACCATCGATGATTATTTAACGATAAGCGTTGATAATGAATCGATGAACTTTATTTTGGTAGAGTTGGAGTCGATTTGAAGGTTTAGTACATCTAGAATTGAAATATCGCGAAAAAAAATATCACAAAATATACCCAAATTTAGCTACTAAAGCACGCAAAATACACTTGATTTCCGTGGCGAAGAAATCCCAAGATAAAAGTTCGATACTTTTCTTCAAAACCGTTTTTAATATCGATATTTTATTTTATTATTTTTTTAAATTAAAAATTCGATACATTGCGAAAAATGTTAAAAAATATCCACCCAAAAAATATCTATATAGCGAACAAAAATAACATCGAAATTTTTTAGAAAAAATATTGATATATCCCAACCGACAACTAGTGCATAAATCTAAATAGTGTTTACACTTGACTGATAAAAACAATCTCTTTGGTGTTAAGTCTGCTGGTATTATCTGCTCAACTTTTTGTCTAAAGTGTTACTCTTTATGATATTGAAAATATAATTATAAATATATTGAAAATATTATTACATTTTTCAGAACAGTGCTTGTGGAAAACAATTCACCATTACTTATTTTTTAAGGAATTTTCAGCAACCTTATGCCATATAATGAAAATAGACAACAATAAGCATGCAAACATTATCTATTATTTCCTATGAACTTGCGGCCTTTATAAAAGGGATTTAGAGGCTTCAAGGCTATATAAAATAAAGGACATATCATTTACGTTCATCATCCAGTATCTTGAACTCTATAACCACGAAGGTGTGCTATATTAGTCGAAAAAATTGTTGGAGATCACGGTAGCAAAATTCATCATACAAATTTAAAATGGTCTTCTCAGTCGCACAAGGAACAAATTGTCAAGAGCAATATGACTTGCCTGTCACTTTGTTAGGAAAATTGTCCTTCCTTTACCAATCAGTTCGTAACGAAGAACCCTTTCTGCCTTACCAGATATTCAGGAGAAACTTATTTAAATAAATGCGCCGATATAGCATCGGATTTGAAATTCGCAGCTACAATTTTCTATCTCCTGAGAAATCTTAACAACAAAAATCAATTAAGCAGCTAAAAAGTTACTTTCTATAATTCAACATTCGGGCTGTACTTAAATTTTTTCACTTGATAAAATTCAAGAAATAAGAAATCAGAAATAAGAAATCCATAATATTTTAGAAGTACCAACACTTAGTGGGGAAATGACATGACATCTTGTTTTTGTTACTTGAAAACAAAATTTAGTCCTTAAGTAATATTTCGATATTGTTTAGATCGTGTTGATCGTGATTTTGTTCTTTTAAATAACACCTATGTATAAACTACCACAATAAAACACAGATTTTTGGCAAAATGAGTTTTTTTTAATTAATAAAATTCATGGATTTTTGTCATCATTTTCACTGTGTGTCTTGGTGAAGCAACACTTTCTTTTTCTTCAACTGCGGCCATTTGTCACCGATTTTATCCTTCAAACGGTCCAATAACACTATGTAATAGTCGCTGTTGATGGTCCTTCCTTTTTCAATGTAGTCAATGAAAGTTATTCCATGCGCATCCCAAAATACGGACGCCATAACATTGCCAGCTAATTGTAGCGTTTTCCCATGCTTTGGAGCGGGTTCATCCATTGTCACATATCGACGCAAAAACTCGGGTTTATTATGTTTAATCATCCTCAAACACTGCTCCGAATAGTTAATTATTCGTCGTTATTTCTGGTCAAAAGTGAGCTCGCGCGGCACCCACTTTGCGCAGAGCTTTCTCATACCCAAATATTAGTGAATGATATGATGTACACGTTCAATCAATTCCAATTTACGTCGGTAAAAACTCTTTTGGGCGTCCATTGCGTTCACCGTCTTCGGTGCTCATTTCACCACTTCTAAACTTAGCATACCAATCCTTGATAGTTAATTTTCCTGGGACAGTGGTTATACACGCATCTTTTGAGGGTTAGGGCTAACTGAAAAACATATGAGGCCGGTGACTTTTCAATTGACCTGTTATAATAGAATATATATATATATATATATATATATATATATATATATAACATAATTTTATACAGTTTAAAAACAACAAAAATCTGCAATTTATTTCGCCCAAATTTAGTATTATTTATGTTCCTGTTTTATTTCCACCGTAATTGACCTCTTGAACTTAACCCTGAATGAAACGGATTTATGAGCGTGAGGTAAATCATAGATTATACGGCACAACGCGTAAACCGAAGATTATTTCCAGTTACCTTTTATCAGTTACATTTACATAATAAATAAAATGGTTTTATATAATCCTGGTATATTAAGGAAATAAATAACGCGTCAGGTTGGAATAACATTCGTTATTTTTTTCGCTTTTTTTCCGAATATTAAGCATTAACAGCTGCAGCTACACACAGAACCACTTTTTGTCCTTTAACTTTGCCGGACTACGAGTAGGGGATTTTTACATAATCTGTGAGGAAGATCAGCTAGCCGGTTCATGTTCCACTTTTTACTTAATCGGCAATCCTTATGCAAATGCGAAATGCGTAGCCTGAGATAATGACAATTTACCTTACTCGGTTATGTTCGAAAACGGGGCTTTTTTTACCGATAACAAAGTAACTTGAGATACTCTTTAACCGGTAATAAATATATTAAGGTGTGGCTTAAATAGATGTAGCCGCATTCGTTTTCCAAATGAGATTCGCACGTGATAAATCAGCATCTGTATATCGCTTATGTTGTACACTGGCAGCGTTAGAAAACGATAACATTCCACCATCAACGAACTACTCATTTTGTGGTAACAACGAGATAATGTAGGAAATTTACAAGAAGGAAATCCACACTCTATTAAATGTATATTTGCATATTATTATTTGAATATTAGTCCATTCGTGTCTGTTGACCAAAATCAAAGAGCTGTACTGGTTAGTCGGAACATACGCCCAACATTTTCTAAGATTACGGAGGTCGATTTATCAGTTAATTGTAAAATCTACTTGGATTTATCGGATGTGACGTGGATGTCTGTGTCGGACTAACGTCAGAATACATAACTCCGCAATATCTCCGGATTTGGCGCATGCGCTTTATTTACTTATTTTTCATCATGATTATTTGATTTAATGTCGAATATAGCAAGTAGGCAAATAGGTTCAGGAAGTAATTAACAATGGTAACATTTTGGAAATACTACATTTTATTTAAATAAGTATTGAATGAAACGAAATAATAGACATATAATTAATATACGTTCAGCTATTCTATTTTTATAGAAACATCATGTTTACACATTATTATTATGTCTTATTAGCAAAAATATACAAATATGATAAATAATTGATTTAATGTTGAAACTATACGTAAGGAGAGAAATAAACATTGCATTTTTTCTGAAATAACAAACTTTATTTAAAAAAATATTGAATAAAATGAAATAATAAAAATAATTTCTATTACGAATTTTTATTTTTATAAAAACACCATATTTATATAAATTTACATATTTGAACAATTAACAAGAACTCCAATATCCATATAAATGAACATTACCATAAAAAGGGTCAAAAACGAAAACTCCACCATTATATATGAAAGCAGTAAAATTTTCCTAAAAAGCTCCAAATATTTTCGCTACTATTCTTGATCCATAAACCCCATTAATGAATTTGATTACTTAGAGCTCTCGATTAACATATAGTACATTTACTAGTCTAAAACGAGGCTGACGGCCCAGCGATTTTATCGTCTCACGAGGATCCAATATCAGCCACAAGGAACCTCCAACTTCATCTCAACAATAAATGTGTAGTTAAAAACATGGTATATCAAGGCGTAGAAGCGTAGAAGGATCCTGTGCTAAATCTTAATAATCATGAATGCTTAAATTGTCGGAAACATGTACTAATAAAGCGTAAACAACTTGAGCTCAAACTGAACCAGATATATTGGCTCATAGCGAGTAAATTACATTTAGATAACAAGCTATTGCTGTGTAAGTCATTTTTTAGGCCCATATAGACGTATGGTATCGAATTGTGGGTTACTACCAGCAAATCCAACGTAACCGTCGTTCAGAGATTCCAAAATAAAAATCTAATGAAAGTAGAATACATTACTCAGATATACAATTGTTAATCAGGTGAATTATGCCTTCGGGAGATACCACTACATAAAAGAACGCGCCTAGCACCCTACCTATACTAGTGTGGAAAAAAGTTCAATGTATATATAATAACACAACTCTAAATAAATTATAATACATAACATTTTTGTTTCATTAAAATTTTGTTATATGTCAGAGCCAAAATGCACTAAAACTCAGAGATACTGCGGCAACATTGCGACGTTTTAACAGGTTTCTCGTGTCACTACTGTTTTGAATAGACTATAAGTATAATACGTTACTTAAATTTGTACGCGAGATCACTTACTAAAACGATCTTCTATATGTTATCGTATAACACAAATCTCATCACATATTTATTGCCTATTGGGCAGATTGTGGAATGCTAAGAGAATAGTATTTTTATTATCCATTTATATACCAAATTTTCAATTATATCATCCTCATAATGTGAAAACCGATTATTTATCAGTTCTATATATAAAACGGACCGTTCCAATTTATGCGAGAACGATTCAATTCAACGTCGGCGGCCATCTTGTTTCCCAACGTCATCCCCTTCCCGTCCATATCGAACTCCTGTATATATGTGATATTTCCGAGATTATGTCTGCCACAATGACATGTAATATTCTATTCTGCTTTGTGGTCGGGTTTCGTTGCCGACGCCGCAGCCGCTTCGCATTTGTTTCTAGATTTTCACTTTGATTACGTTTGTGTACGCCGAATCCCGAATACCGAAACACAAACATCCCTTTCTCTTTGCGCGAAATTCATAATCAGAATTTCTGAGTTTGCTCCGCTTCGGAATTTAACGGGAACATTATAATACGTATAATGTGTCGCGTAGGCATAGGCGGCCTTGGAAACAAACGCCTAAACGAGGAGTATTCATGTGTATTATTCAAAATATCCTTTCAACGATGCCTGTAGCCGCTGTAGCTTGAACAGGACTCGAGCCAAGATATTTTCTTATAAAAATATGTACGTTTTCGCGACAAATCCCAACTAATTAATTTGATTTCTAATCTTATTTTTGGAAATGGATCGGCATTTTCATATATAAGTTTTCATATATAAGTAATTGTTGTTATTACAATTAGTAAAGCATTTTTAACCTTTCCGTGACAGTGCGGGGTATTTTACGTGCCCCAGATATTATTTTCTTAAATAACTTTCCAAATATTTGTTTTGATTATTTTTTCCTTCCAGATAATCCCAGGAAATATATTACCAAGCCCATTTTTAAACTAATTGTTGAATTTAGTTTGGAATTTGCGATGAAAAACTGAATTTAATTACGTGAGGTACCTTCGTTTCACGCACTTTTTCTGCACCGTATCGAAATCCTACGCGCACTATGTATGTCTCATCGTGAGACATAGAGAATATTCACGTGTTCATTCAACTAGAAGATGACCAGAATTTTTATGGAATTTATAGATGTGGTTGCACTCATGTATCACCTGTATCATATACACTAAAAACGTTCCGATTTTTCCGATTCAATGTAACGACCGAAGTAGACGACGATTTTTTTTAGAAAAATTGACACAATAACTTTCATTCACAAACGTTCTAAACAGGAAAAACATGGCAATAATTTTCACAAAACTGTAACAACTGCAACGGATTTATTTTTGGAACAGCAATGTGAATGCAATGAAAAAATGATTCAATATTATATAAATGGAAGATGCCGCTTTTGTGTCTACAATATCGTGCGTGAAAGACTACAATATCGTGCAAAAATATTTATCGTAAAAAAATCATCTCCAACGTCCACAGAGACGAAACTAAAATATTTTTATATCCAGATTGTAAAAATAATGATTTAAGCCCAAATAATAATTTAACATCAAAATGAAAATATTTTTTAGCAATAAACAAACTATTCAAATTAATAGAGTTTGATTTCATAACTTCTATATAATAATCATAATAATCATGCATAATTTACAGTATCAAGTGTTACAGTGGGGGGTATCATAATAACCTCACACGGTCAGAAACATAATTTTTGTAGCACGGTTTCGGAAAGGTTAATATCCATAATAACTATAATTTTTTTTTATTAATCTCTTGGAACGTCAACAATCTGCCCGTGGGCCATAAGTATTATTGTTTGATTTCCGTTATATAATATAACCATCCTACTGACATGTAGAAGATCACTTCAGTAAGTGATCTGTTGTACAACTTATAATCTAAATCTTATTCTAGATACTATTCTAATTTATTTTAAAGTCTATCCTAACTTATTCTAGTGACTATTCTCACTTATTCTAGAAATTATAAAATTTCACTGTATGTGTCTATTAACCAGTTAACCAGGTTTCAGCCTACGCACTTCACTGTCATCGCGCACATTTAACTGTTTGGTGAGTGCATTAGGATGCATTAATAGTCTTTCAGAGTACTTCGCACTAGCACTTTGAATCACAATCGTTATGGGTTTTATGTGGATATCGCGTTGAATCAGTTTGTTGTACACGTAATATAGGGCATCGAGGATGACTTGCAACACTTTATTGTGGAACCTCTGGAGGATATCTATGTGAGATTTCCTAGTAGTATCCCACAGTTCTATACCATAGGTCCAGAAGGGCTTAAGTATCGAGTTATATAGCAAAACCTTGTTATCTAATGATGATTTAGATTTATGCCCTATCACCTAATACATTTGGTTTAGTTTAAGCCCAAGCCGTTTGCGTTTTGTCACTATATGTTTTTCCAAGTCAAACGTCGATCAAAATATATTCCCAGATATTAAACGCTGTCTGCTTGCAGAAATTCGTGATTATTCAATTTTACTGAGGGACATGTTCTTCTGCAAAGGGTGAATGCTATTTGGGTACTCCACGTTTTCAACCACAATTCAACTTTGTTAAGATGAAGTTGGAGGTCTCCGTGCGATGATAAAACCGCTGTATCGTCAGCATATGTTGCAACAGTAGTGTTTCGTGAGGTCGGTAGGTCAGCTGTGTACATAAGATATAACAATGGGCCGAGAACGCATCCCTGTGAAATACCCCAATATATGGGCTATAGGTCAGTGTATTCGTCACCCTGTTTGACAATAAAATGTCTGTCTGAAAGGTACGATTTTAGCAATTGAAAGTGCGTATGGAGCAAAGGTTTTTTTCAATTTAACGTGCAGTCCAGTGAGCCACATCTTGTCGAAGGTCTGAGAAATATCGAGAAATGCAGCAGAGCAATATTTTTTATCGTTTAAGTTTTTCTTAATTTGGTTGACTACTCAATGTATTTGTTCTGTTGTTCCGTGTTTATTACGGAAGCCAAATTGATGGTTTGGAATAATATTTCTCTCCTCTGCTCAACTTGAATGAATTAATTCGTAATACTATTGGATATATTATTGTTTAAGTTATAATTTAATTTTTTAAAAAAATTAAATTTAACTCATTAAAAAAAATAATTTCAAGTAAAATATTATCATTTTATAACACTAATTTTGTACATTATTAAGGAATAAAAGATATGTTAAATAATATGGAAACAGAACTTATTTAAAGATTATTGTAAACGTATTTTCTGAAATTTGAAAAAAATATTATTATTGAAAAATTCAAATAGTAGTGTAACAACAGATCGAATTTTGTCAGATGTAAGACAAATAGATACCAACGCAGAGGATAAATATCATTAATAAATAAAGATAATCTATCCTATTTAATAAAAAACACATCAATTCAGTTAGATGTCCTAATGAAATGATCGCTGTTGATTTAAAAATAAAAGAATGGAATGGAAATGGGAAAAAATTTACATCACTACATAGTATAAAACAAAGTCGCCTTTTCTGTCCCTATATCCCTATGTGCGCTTAAATCTTTAAAACTACGCAACGGATTTTGATGCGGTTTTTTTCAATGGATAGAGTGATTCAAGAGGAAGGTTTATATGTATAATACATGCATAATAAACTAAGGCAACATTGCTAATTTTAGAGGTTTCTAATGTCCTAAATTAACCTATTTTTTTAGGCTTATTTAGCAGTTAGCAAAAACGCTGCCTAATCCTACGAGTTAGATCAAATTAATGTACTACAGTATTGTACACCATAAAAAGGTCTACAAAAAAGTCCCCGATGCTATATGTTTATCTTTTAGGGATAACCCACATTAACCATTTTTATTGTTTACTTTTTACGTGAGAAAATGGCTTATTTACGAAGCTATTTTAAGCAATACGGCATTAATCCTTATCGAATTAAGTACCTTAAATACAGTGTGCAATTAATATAGATCAATATGGTTACAGCATGTAAATTAAACAAATATTTTCGGAGATATTACAAATTTAAAATTTGCGTTTAAAAATGTGTAATGTAATAAAAATTGTATGAATTTAGATATTCCAAAGATAGCAGGAAATCTTCATAGTAAGTATAGGGGAAGAGGAATTGTTTTACTCCAAATTTAATGCGTGCAGGCCAAGGGCAGTAATGAATGAACCAAAAATACTGGATCGATTTTAATCATGTTTTCAGTGAGTGACATAGGCATATATATTTTATGCCCGTGCAAAGTCGGAGCGGGCCGCTATGTTTTTATATACAACTTTCATATTTTTTCTGTAGTGTATTTAATTTAGTATCAGCATTGCACCCGTGCGAAGCCGGGGCGGGTCGCTAGTCATTAATAAAGATAATCTATCCTATCTATCTAAAAATAAAAGAATGGAATGGAAATGGGAAAAATTTTACATTCTTTTATAAATGAGACGGTAATATTAATATATATTTGTCTTATAATTGTGCTTTATGTGAGTATGGTTTTTGTTATAGGTGAAATGCATAGTATTCTAAAAAAAGATGATTTTTCTCTGGGTTTTATGAATAGAATAATGGAAGAAAAATTGAAATTCATAGGTATGTCTGTAGCTGTCCAGAGTATACGATAAAAAATATTCTGTCGAACATGTGCATTTCATACAAATGTATGAGGAGAAAATGGGTATTATTTTGCAGATAATATAGCAAATGCTCTAGGAGAGCGGTAAGTGATTAAATCGCAGGACAACGAAGAAACTAGAAGAATCTTGCAAGAATAATATATAGAGGGAGAAGCGGAAGAACCAATGACAGAAAATGACTTTGACAACAGAGTCTTCAGTATAATTAACACTTTGAAATCAATCGATCAACAATCACAAAGCCAAATATTTAAGAACATAGAGGTTATGCTTCAGAGATTTCAACAAAAAAGTGATTTAAAAAGAAAGGGAAAGAAGGAAACACAGCAATACTTCCAGCACTCAAACGTAAAGGAGTAAATATGTTTTACTAAAAATGCAATGTATTATATCATTGTTTTTCTTACTTTTAGCAGTAAATATCAGTCAGGAATATTAATGAATACTTGGAAAGGTGGATTAGGCCTACAGGGGACACCACCACAAAATAAAAATAAAACGCGCCCGGAATTCTACCTCATAGGTGGTGTGGAGAAGAGTTCAATCTGCTGTCTTTTTTTTATGCATCCTTTAATATATATTCTTCCCTTTGTAATATTTTATTATTATTTATCTGCTTCAAGATGAAAAATATGTAAAAATTAAGTTACACGTTTCAGATAAATATCAGATAAATTAAAATATATATCAATATGCCGCCAGCTAGGCAGAATCCATAGATACAGTAAATTAAACAGAATAAAATGTAAATGGATTCGTTTCGTCGACCGACTGAGAGAGACTGTATTTTTGTATTAATTCCGCCACCGTGTTTACCTAATTCTATTGACGAAAAGGCATTTGATCAACTGGGAACGGCTCGCGAGCGCGGAGAGGGCCCCGATTCCTTCGCAGAACTCCGTAATTAGAAACTAGGAACCGGCTTTACCGAATCAGATTTAATTTACACAAGGAGCAATTGTACGTAACCTTATTATCATTAGCGTGTACTCTCCCCGTGATTTCACAAGATCTCCAGCCGGCGCAGATTGTATCAAAGGATCGCGACGGCGCTGCCCTCTGCCTCACTGGCTGGCTGGCTGGCTGGCTCATCCCCGTTTCTGTGTAATTAAGTAACGGAAATCAAAGTCCTGCTTTCTGGTGCCGCGTTATTTGTTTAAGAGTCGGCGGAGCCAATCCGCCATATCGGGGCTGCCGCTTTTCTCTGTTTGAATATTAGAATTGATGGCGTTTTATTTTGTTCCCCCGGCCGGAGGGGGGAGAAACATCAAAAACGGAACGCGGGGCACACGAAATTACTCACCTTTTTATCATTAGCGAGATGGCTTCGTGCTTCTCGGCTTCGCCGGGCTACGTATCCGCATTATCCGTTTTTCGATTATCGATTATCTAGTTCGTTTTTCTTTCCCATCTCGTCTTCCGAAAGGTATTTCGTCGGTTTCTGTTTTACGTTCATCCCCAAATAATGTTAAAGGGGATCAGTAAAAATTTCTGAATAGTAGAATAGAAGAAGCTAATCTTCATTTGATAATCGATATAGTCGAAACCAAAATCGTTTCAATAATCGATATGTAATTCGATTATTTTAGTGATATGCAACCAGCAATATACATTATAATTATAAAATGATACTATTTACGTTAAAGCACTTTTATCGGAACACACATCTAACACAATATGATTAATTTTAATTTTTTTTTGAATTTGAAGCTTAACTGTGGAGAATTGATAGAATATATTTTATTCAAAGTATTATCCACCGATAACCATCTACTTTTCACATTTTCAGGCAATTTACGGATTCCCTCACGAAAGAACAATGTATCTTTTGGGGCTATTTCAGCTATTTGCTGACCAATCGATTTTTTAGAATTTTCATAAAAAGTGAAGCGTTGTTCAGACAACGCACGGCTTATATGTCGAGACAAGCATTAATGAAAAGGATTAGAGTCTGAAGAATACAGCGGACACTCTTCCCATTTTAATATTTCGAAGTATGCTTTTATCGATTTTGCAACCTGTGGTCGAGAGTTGTCATGCTAAATGCTAACATTGTTGTGTGTTTGCTTGTGTTTTGGTCGTTTTTGGCACAGTACTCTACTCACTAACGCTCCCCGCTAATGGTTTCATCGGATAACGCCGTGAAATCCTCGTCTTCGCATTTTCTGGCTGTCCAAAACACTCTTTTTCTACGGTGTCGAAATCATCATTTTTAAAAGGTAAACGCAGTAGAAAAAGTAAAAAGTAGAAGTTTTTTTATATAATATAGTGCATAAATCAACAATATTAATTAATAGTGTGATGCTAATATATACACTGATTGAAATGAATAATATAAACCAATATATACAAAAATAAAAATCTTTTTAAAATATAAAATAATTTTTAAAAATTATAAATAATTTTTAAAAAACTCTTTAAAAAAGAGATAGTATATATATATATATATAGATAGATAAATTCATGTAAGCCGTTTCAACAATTGATCAATGTTTATCTACAAGTTCTCACAATGTTAATTTATCTGCTTTTTTGCAATTTTATATTACAAATGCATATACGCAAAGGCCATGTTTAAACTCAAGAACTAAAAGGTTGTGGGTTCTTCTGATATTTTATCTCTTACTTATTGTACTCACATATCTTCACGGTACTGAACAATAGGAAATGTTATAATATATTTACGTGGTAAAAATCTTCAAACACTTAAAATATAATTTTAATATTAATAATTAACCCGCTCTAAATACTGAGAACAGAATAGAAATAAAGCACACCCAAGGCTCTTTACAGATGAGAGATAATAAGGACATCTTAAATAATCAGATTTGAGTATAAAAAATGTATTTTATATACGTTAGTAGAGAAAGTTTTAGTGCATAAAATTACATAATTTTACAGTAATAAAGTGGAATTTAAACGTAATACATCTTGCTGTAATTTTCTTTGTTTTATTTCAATAAAAATCTAAAGTGACATTTTGTTTATTGTTTCAGGTATGTCAACAGAGCTTGTATTTTATTGGTAAGCAATTTATTTACAATTCAGCATCTTCAAAATCGTAAGTATAGTACTACTAAAAACATATTGATTGTTTTTTTGCTATAATCTACATAAATTCGGTAACAGTGAACTTTAACACTGCGTTTTATATCAAACTTTCCGCAGATAATCTCAATTTTACTCAGAGTTTATTTCATAATGTAGCTATATACTTAGTATTATACTGTACATTGAATAATATTTCTGATATTTTCAATATTGGAATAGATTTTTCAATATAGTATGTAAAGAGATAAAGCACAAAAGTATATAAAATATTTAAATTATACCAGATATCCTTTTTAGATATGGCTGATAATTTTTCTAATAGCTGAAAAGTACCTCCATTAATATCCGATACATGTACATTATTTGGTTAACATATTTTTGAATCAACATCAAAAAGCCAAATAATGACCGCACCGCACAAAGAAAATAAATAATTCCTATCCGATATGGATCCAAAACCGAATGCATATTCTGTTTGCACACAAAGCATTCGCGTCCATTGCCTGTTTTGTGTTTGTATTGCCGACTGTACAATAACAACTAATTACCATGATTTCAATTGACTGTATGCTTTATGCTCCGCCATTATTTCATATTAATTATTGCCCCATCCTTTCTAATTACCATTCGCATATGAACACTGGACTGGACTAGCGTCAATACATTTTTTCGCAATCAAACTAAATATATCGTTCAATATATTGATTATATTTATTTTGTATTCCAGTCGATTTCGATAATTTTATATTAGATGGATGCCACAATGTCCCTTGTTCTAACAAAAATATAAATAAATATTAATAACATGTATGAATAAATTAAAAAATATAATGAAATATAATTAATGTTGTTTGTGTTTATTTTATTTCACCGAGATATCAAAAATTTTCTTAATTTTTATAATTTACGTTAGTCAGCGTTTGCAAGCTTCAAGTACCTCTTACATTTTCAGTAATAATATATCTCTTTAATAAATTGATAACTAAAACTTTTTAATGTAGGGTTTTAACGAAGAATACCTTCGAACACAATATGACCTCTATTATTTTTCTTTCTAATAACTTTAGTAGGTGTATAAGGGAAATTGTAGAGATAGTTTTGTATATCGATGCTAGAAATAATGATAATGGTAACAATGGTTATCAAAGAAAACTTAATGCAGTCACAGGAAAATGTTTAACCCTATAAAGTTTTTTTCTACATTATATCTTACATTAAATATGTTTTACTAATACATTCATAATGTGATATACAATAAACTCTTACACTCATGGCAAAAAGTACCTATGCTGTTAACAAGCGTGTATAGATCAATCAATGTACTCCAAATCTATGAAATAGTACCAGAAGATAAAGAAATAAGTCGAACAAGTTCGAAGTTCATCGAAGAGGAAGCAGTAAAAATTAATAGTTACTAACAAAGAAATGGTTGGTGCGAAAATCCATATTTAATAAATTACTGATCAAGGGAAGGTACCAAAAAGTAAAATTATATAAGAATGTATCAGAAAGTGGCATATGTGGCATATATACAGTGTCTTTTGTTTTTTTATATTAATGATATTTTACTAGTAAGAATGAAGGAATCGACCATAAGATTACACACACGAAATAAAATAATTAACAAATATCACAGAATAAATTGAAATACTGGGAAGTTAGAAAAATTTGAAAAAGTATGAGAATAAATCGAAAAGCACAGTGGCATAAAATGTTGCGAAAGGGTTATTCCCAAGGGGTATAGCGAATTCGAAAGGAAAATAACGAAAAAATATTAATGACTTCACTACATAGTATAAAACAAAGTCGCCTTTTCTGTCCCTATATCCTTATGTGCGCTTAAATCTTTAAAACTACGCAACGGATTTTGATGCGGTTTTTTTCAATGGATAGAGTGATTCAAGAGGAAGGTTTATATGTATAATACATGCATAATAAACTAAGGCAACATTGCTAATTTTAGAGGTTTCTAATGTCCTAAATTAACCTATTTTTTTAGGCTTATTTAGCAGTTAGCAAAAACGCTGCCTAATCCTACGAGTTAGATCAAATTAATGTACTACAGTATTGTACACCATAAAAAGGTCTACAAAAAAGTCCGCGATGGTATATGTTTATCTTTTAGGGATAACCCACATTAACCATTTTTATTGTTTACTTTTTACGTGAGAAAATGGCTTATTTACGAAGCTATTTTAAGCAATACGGCATTAATCCTTACCGAATTAAGTACCTTAAATACAGTGTGCAATTAATATAGATCAATATGGTTACAGCATGTAAATTAAACAAATATTTTCGGAGATATTACAAATTTAAAATTTGCGTTTAAAAATGGGTAATGTAATAAAAATTGTATGAATTTAGATATTCCAAAGATAGCAGGAAATCTTCATAGTAAGTATAGGGGAAGAGGAATTGTTTTACTCCAAATTTAATGCGTGCAGGCCAAGGGCAGTAATGAATGAACCAAAAATACTGGATCGATTTTAATCATGTTTTCAGTGAGTGACATAGGCATATATATTTTATGCCCGTGCAAAGTCGGAGCGGGCCGCTATGTTTTTATATACAACGTTCATATTTTTTCTGTAGTGTATTTAATTTAGTATCAGCATTGCACCCGTGCGAAGCCGGTGCGGGTCGCTAGTATATAATAATATATGATGAATCGGTTTTAATGGAAAACCTTCGATAAGGTTTAGCATGAAGGCCTTGTTCATAAACTACAGGAAATGTTACCAAAATAAGACACCGAACTACTAAAATCGTACATTACAGCCAGAATGTTTAGAGTTAAACAAGAAGTATCACAGGAAAGTGTACTGGGGTCTATGCTTTATCTACCCTACACTTGTGATATACCACAAATGGAGAATATTACGATGGCTACGTATGCTGATGATACTGCGATTATAACTATCGGAGATAATATTGAAGAAGCCACACGAAACTTATAACAAAATTACAGCTTGGAAAATAAAAATTAACGAAAGTAAATCTGTGCATGTGCAGTTCACCTACAATCAGACCGTACAAGTATCAATAACACTAAATAATGCCATCATTCGTTATAACAACAACGCTAAATATCTCGGAATGAATCTTGATGCAAAACAAAAGCAATGCAAAACTTCGCTGGACGGAACATATAAAGAAGAAAGGAAAAGAACTGGAATTGAAATATAGGAAAATATACTGGCTAATTGAAGGAAAATCATAATTATCAGTATATAATAAATGCCTATTATATAAGCAAATACTGAAACTTATATGGACATACGAATTCAATTATGGAGATTCAGCGGTGCACCCAAATACTGTAAGACTCGCTACCTACATCGATACCTTTAGATACCCACAGTCAGTCAAGAAATCAAGAGAATTGCGGGGCATGAGTAAAGACTTCATTCCCATGAGAATATTGACGTATTGCGACTTTTGGATACCACCAGAGCAAAACACAGGCTCAAAAGAATCAAACCATCTTGATATTGTGTAGTGTTGTGTACTGAGGCGCATATAATAAAAAATACAGCAGCGACATGTATAAACATTATTTCGCCAGAGACTGAGATAGGGCCGATGGGTCCTCCTAGTTATATACCTAGATTTAAGTTATCATAAAGACAAATTGTAGGTTAGTCGGAAACGACTAGTAACAATATAATAATTAAATAATAATAAAAAAATTCTCCGAAAAAAAGAAAAAAAGTTTTAATGGTCATCAAATAACCGATGATGTGTAGAGGCAACGAATAAAATTAATATTAACATAGTGAAAAAAACATCCGATAATCTCGATAAATTCAATACTAAAACTATTTATAACATCAAGTGATATACTTAGCGTCAAACTAAACACCGAAAGGATTAGAACTGGGGGGAAAAAACGTTTAAACCATATTGCCGTTAAGAAATTGGTAGTTTATTTTTGTTTCTACAGGTACTTAAACAGCACAAAGCTTTCAGATATTGTGTTAATAGTAAAGCCAGTCATAAAACTCTGAAAGAGTTTATTATAGGTGAGTTGGAATATTTATCTCGGGGCCAAACATAAAACTCGGGATTGATATAAACCACAAGGCCGAAATCGTTCGGTGCTTAACGCGCTAAAAATTGCAAAAATAATAAGTGAACGCGTTCAATAACTATAAAATCGTGAGAGTTGTTTGTTCTAGCCGAGAATAAAACAAAAAATAAGCCCAGGAAAACGAAGGGGCGGTGTGGATTCTAGCGACACGTTGATTGGCTTCGAAATTTTGGACGAAACCAGAATGCAACGAATTGTACGGAAGTTTACACAAAGCAAGTCGAGATCAAAAAACACATTTTTTTTTGGACGGTTTTTCCATGAAGATTAATACACATGCACTGAACACATAAATTGTTTCTTTATGAATGGGAATAATATTATCTTATTTTAATTCATATCAAGAGTGTGTAGAAACATTCCAAAGTATAATTATAATTAATTAAAATTTTTAACAATAGAAATACTATTCGTACATTAAATCCCGAAATATAAAAGACAACCCTCAACACAAGTTTTCATAATTTTTATAATCTCTAACTGATGGAATGCCTAGTAATTAAATAAACCTCATATTTCAGTTAATTCCTACACTAGCTGTCTGCAACTCACTACCCCCCTCCCCCATATTCTTAGACCTCACCCATCGCATGTAAAGGTCTGGAAATAATTATTGATTCATTAATTGCTAAACTGCGTGAAAAACTTCTTTGAGAATTTCAACTGGGTGTTCGTCCAATAAGTCATGCAGTTCATTGTCTTCGAATTTTTTTTGTCTTCCTTTGTCATTAACATCAAAATAACCACGTAAAAACAAAATGGTCGGTTGAGTTATGATGAAGTAACATCGCTTTAGCTTTAGCAGTACCTTTCTTCATATCAAACAACAAAGGTTACAAATTACTAGCGCCTGTAGTCACTGAATAACTCAATAATAATAAGTGGAAAACTGTTATTTTGTGTACAGAAATGTTAAAACAATCGATTTAGATACTTATTACGGCCGAAGTATATGTTATATCACATTATGAGTAAAATCAGGCGATTTCTTTGTTTAATTACTGATTTCCACCAAAAAAAAAACAAATACTTAATGGATTTTTTTTGTATTGTGAAGAGAACAAAGATAAGATTTAAGCAATACAGTTATGTAATAGAGATACGTAATATAGAGTAATAGTATGTTATGGTAATAAACGTAATTAGAGAATTATTTCACCTGGAATGTTTAGCGTCTTTGAAACTCGTCAAACATGTGCTTATAACAAAAATCTAATTTAATATTAGTTTGAATTTGAGTTAATTCAATTAATTCGTGCGCAAGATGTTTCCACCCTTTTAGATATTTTTTTACATATTTCAAAGTCTCCTTTTACCAACTATGGGTTTATCTGTATTGGACCTACTATTTAACGTGGGCTCCGAACCACGGTCCTTGACATTAAGCCTACCGACTGGCGAGTGACCAACTTTATAAATCATCCCAGAAGAAATCCGGTCTTATCCAGCCTGGTTACTGGCGTGACTGGGATCATTTTCCTTGTCGAATTTTACACTCTTGCCTAGTTCAATCACAAATATTAAACAGTCAATCACATACATAAATTTACGACCATGCCCCAGTAGTATTCGAACCCGCGGCTATCGCAACAGTAGGACCGTCCTGTTGCCTTTGACCTTTGAATTCATTCATTCAATTGATTCATCAATTACTAAGTTATCTGAAAAACTTCTGTCTTCGAATGTATTTGGTATTTCTTTGTCATTAACATAAAAATAAGCAGTTTTAAGGTATTTGATAAGCCTCTCGGAGTGACTAGCGTCTGCGAACACTGAATAACTCAATAATATTAAGTGGGTAAAACTGTTATTTTGTATACAAAGATGTATGTAATTTAGGTATTTCGCCGTAAGACAAGTATATATTGTTGGATTTTCTCGAACCACAATGGCAAAATTCAAGCTATTTCTTTGTTTGATTGCTGCTTTTTATCTAAAGAACAAGCGCTTGAATAAATAAATATTCTTTTTACATTTTATCAAAAAGATCAAAAATAAGTCTTAAGTAGCAGTAGCAAAGTTATAATCAACAATTAGTATATTAAACAATTAAACGCAATTAGAGAATTATTTGGATTATCAGTACCTTTGTAATTGCGTTCGACGTGATTATTAACAAAATCGAAGAATAAACATTTAATTTTGGACTCTGTTATCGGAGCTATTAAAATTGAATAATGTAATTAAGAAACAACGATGGATTTATATCATATTACGATCCCAATCACCGTTATACTGCGCAATATGGCCCGAACGGTGCTACGTAATAATTGCAAATGCAACATTGGTACTAGCGTATTTACATCCGACGCTTGACAAGAACAATAAACTTTTTTTAGTGATACTTCGTCGTCACAGACTTTCGTTAATTAAACCGTTATAAATGATGGTGTGTATTTTTATAATTAATTAAAACATACAGTATCGGCGTTGTTTATTTTTATCCAAATTAGATAATTAAACTGTAATTATATTTTGTCAAGTTTGCCAGCTGTTATCTTCGCACAGTTATCATGTAGTTCTGCTTTTATAGAAATCATTTTTTTTACTAATTTTGAAATTACGTAATTTTATTTTTCTCATTAATTTTGTTTTAAGCATTGATTGATTCGTTGATATCAAATATATCTCTTAAATAATGATTGTACAGTGGCCATTAACAAAGCTCGGTACAATAAGTCTAAGGTCCGGAGTGAAGTGATGGATCCATGTTTCAACCATTATCACATATAGACACAAAAATTCTCTATCCTCATAAAATATAAAACCAAAACGTTCTTTTGATATCTTTACGATATTGACTAACTCACGCAACTTCACTTTTCGATTATTCTAAACGATTTTGTGGGTTTTTTGATGTTTTCTGGGTGTTACCACCTCATTTGAACATCTACTGCGCTCTGCATCATCGGTATCTGTACGACCACGTTTGAAGTCAGCTAACTAATGTTTTATTATTGTTTCTGATTGAGCCGAGTCCTGATAACACTTTTCGAGCCAATGCTTCGCTTGAACGGTATTTTTCCCATCAAGAAGCAATGTAAAATTAAAACACGAAATAACTCACAAACTTATTAGTAGAATAGCATTCAATTTTACTAGCTTTATTTCAAAGGCTAGCACAAACTGTGCCATCTATGTGTTAGGCCCGGGACTTTTCAGTCCATGCATTACAAGTTTGTAATATATTGTTAACTATTTTTAGTACTACTTTAGTATTTGAACATATTCTCGGAATATCTCTAATTTATGATGTGTCATTTAATATTAAGGGAAAAAGATAACAAAGATATAAGATATATTTTTCAATTACTAATGATTTGAACCACAATTCACCTTAAATGTATAGTATAGTTGGTTATGCACTTAGTTGTTAGCTCGAACCCATGCCCCCCCATGTCGGTTTAATGTAAATTGAGCATCAATAAGTGTAAAACGCGATTATATGGCACATGCTTTCAACGCTGCATATAAGAACATATTCGTGCATAAAAGATGTGACTTACCGCTTTACCGCCATCTTGTACCGTGCTTGTCGCATCACATTACAAGGACACTGTACTTGGAGTTGAATATATAATTACGTTAAATTACAGCCGCTGGAAGATAAGACCTAATTTAATAATGCAAGGAAGATGCTTTATATAACATCTAAGTACGATGCATGAAATTACTAAGGGATATGAATACATTTCGCAAGCGAACGAACATTTTACGGTATAAAATCAAGGTATTCTTCTTTCAGCGCTGTTTATATGGATTCAAATATTTTTAGTGAATAGTTACTTTTACAGCACATACATTTTTTAATTTTCTTTAATACAGTCAGATTTAAATTTAAATTAAAAGTAACTAAACCCAAAATCACTTTCAAAAATTTTTGTTTCATTATAAATTTAAGTTGTGAACATATTTATTCCACCTTTTTCCTAACAGTTATTAGGATATATTATAAGTTTTATTTTTGTAGTTTACTTAGTTAATATCTCTATCTTAGCCAGCTTGCTTGGCACAGTGATCACGGCAACAGGACGGTCCTCCTACTGTTGCGATAGTCGCGGGTTTGAATCCTGCTGGGGCATGGATGTACTTTATGTTCACATCCCAGTCACGCCAGTAACTAGGCTGGGTTAATGCCGAAGGCCGCGGTTCGAAGTCCACGTTGAACAGCCGGTCCAGTACAGATAAACCCTCGTTGGTAAAAAACACCTGTACCATTTTTATTCCAAAGTTGTTTTTATTATTATAAAATATTACTGGGATCTCGGATAATCTTGCTTCTTTCAGTATTCGTCAAATGTTCTTAATGCTATATTTATTTCAAGGTTGACGTTGGATGTAAGTTTTGTGATCAAAACAATAATTTTATATGCATTCAAAATTATAATATATCGCAGTATATCTGAGTGGTGGTCATAGTACCTATACTGATTATTATTCGAATCATTATTCTGATGTACTTTATTCTTTTTGCTGTAGGTATTTCACACTTTATTTACAGTCTTTTTTCTTTTATTTAGTTCTGTTGGTCACTTTCTTTAGTTAGAATCATACAGGTATATTACTAGTTTAAAAATTATTAGAATAAGAAATTATTACGTAGGTATTCTGATAATTTATTATTTTTAGAAAGGCATTATTGTGAAAAATTTGTGAATATATATTAATCTAAATATTTTCGACCATTTTTACAATTTTTTCTCATTTTTCTGACAAAGTGGCAATACCATGTCGAAAGGACTATGTTGTTTTGGCAGCAATCCCATCATCGATATATTATCGCACTTCTGCGGCATTTCGAGGCAATTTGCCTGCTAAATAATCTAGGTATGGCAGAACTTCTTATTCGGGTTGCAAAAGTGTATTCATCCCAAGTTGCGGTGTGTGACCAACTGTTATCATGTAAAAGGATTATATTGCGTCTGTTACTAGCTATTGTTTGTATTTGTTTGCAATAAAACGTCATTCGAATCATTAAAATGAGTCACTAGACATCTACAATAATAGTTTCATTCGGTTTTGGCAGCTCGTAATACACCAAAGCTAGCTGATGCCACCATATGCAAAACAAGGCTTTATGGCCAAGAATATTCCGTTTGGGTGTCCAAGTGGATGGCTCTTTTGAACTTGCACTTGTGATTATCGTAGTAGATCCATATTTTTCAGCACTAGTTACACTAGACCATAGAAAACTCTTCTTTTCTTTGCTTGTCAAGCAATTATATCGCGATATTGAAACAGTTCGAAACAGAATTGTTAGCTAATTCGTATAAAGGCCTGAAAACAATTGATTCATCAACTGATAAACTATCTTTCTTGGAAATTTCAGCTGGATTTTACAAGTATTTTACAAAATCTTTAAACTTTTTTTGATTCTCCAAACCTTTCATTATCATTGATATCAAAATCAATACTTTTCAATCGTTGATACAAAAAACCGACAATTAGGATATGCCGAAATTGTATTATCATACATTGCTAAGTTTTCGATCATCAGCTTCGACATCATATTTCTTCAAATTAAACGAGAAAAGTCGTGAGTGCTAAAGTCATGGAATGAGTATTTGGGAATGAAAGAACTTACGATTCATGGGAACTCATGAAAGTACATGCAAGTACCTAATATAACAAAATATAACCTAACCTAACTAATAAGAATATAACTAATGTTGGGAACAATCGACTGAAATCGACTATCGATATTTTCAAGGTATATATTGTAAAAAGTTGTAGTAGTAGTTTAAACGAAGAAAATATTTTTAATAGCAACTATGAACGTGTATTTCTTTCTACTACAAAAAAAGTATATTTTGCAAAATACATTCCAAATGAACGATTATTTTTTAAACTGTATGCCAGCAAAAAGTATCAAACAATGTTTAATGAACAAATTTATTTTTCCAGTTTATTTCGATCTATTATCCCACAAAGCGAAAGTGTGATGGTTTTTATCTCGCTCCGTAGGATGTTATTGTTCTTCAGGTTTATCTCAGACGATGTATAAACGAGGGTAAATAAAACATCCTGACCGTAATTTCTTCTAATCCGATGTGAAAACCAAAAACAAACAGTTACGTATCTCTAAAAAAGTACTACCCTTAAAAAACGCATATATTTCGAGAAACGTGAAAATAGATAATTCCCAAAATACTCCACCGGCGACCTGTCATCGAATCTATCCGAAAGCGCCGCGCGTCACTTAACACTTTCGGTCCTGCCCATTTTTTACGTCGATTCACCCTTTCCGTAGACATAACATCCTTTTTTTCCGTGGATTTTTTTGCGTCATCGCCCGTATCGACGAAAACCAAAAAACAACCCCACTGGAAGTCGGCCGGGCCGGGAGGGGGGAGGGAAAAACAGATGAAAGTTGACGTGCGAAACAGTTACCATTTCGAACGTGAAAAATGGGAACAGGATGCGGAGCCTGAGCTTTCGAAATTATGAGTTGTCACGGAATAGGTGTCCGAAATGTAGGGATGGAAATAAGATATTATATTTTTGGGACACGTGTTTATACGTCTTGGATAAAGAACAGAAACGGAATACGTATTCTGTATGGTAGGTCGTTTATTTTTTGTCGGCATTGTTCGGTTACAATATAACAGGTCACTTGAAAAGTCCCCGGTCTACCATAGTAAAACTTTTTTTGAAAAAATTAGTTTTTTTTATTCAACACAATTCCTTCAACGGTGATACACTGATTATAGCGACCCTCCAAATTCTCCATACCATTTTTGTAGTACGATTTGTCCTTTGCTTCAAAAAAGGCCTCAGTTCCGGCGGTCACCTCTTCATTCAACGAATATTTCTTCCCAGCGAGTATTCTCTTGAGATCTGAGAACAGGAAATAATCGCTGGTGGCGAGATCTAGAAAATACGGTGGATGAGGAAGCAATTAGAAGCCCAATTCATAGATTTATGCCATCGTTTTCACTGACTTGTGACACGGTACATCGTCTTGGTGAAGCAGCCCTTTCTTTTTCTTGAAATGCAGCCATTTTTCGGCGATTCGTCCTTCAAACGGTCCAATAATGCTATGTAATAGTCGCTGTTGATGGTCCTTCCTTTTTCAAGGTAGTCAATGAAAATTATTCCATGCGCGCATCCCAAAATACAGACGCCACTTTGGAGCGGATTCGTCGTGTGCAGTCCACTCGGATGACTGTCGATTAGACTTAGGAGTGAAATTATGGAGCCGTGTTTCATCCATTGTCACATATCGACGCAAAAACTCGGGTTTTGTTACGCTTGATCATCTTCAAACACTGCTCCGAATCATCAACTCGTCGTTGTTTTTGGTTAAAAGTGAGCTCGCGCGGCACCCACTTTACACAGAGCTTTCTCATACACAAATATTCATGAATGATATGATGTACACGTTCAGTTAATATCTTTAAAGTGTCTGCTATTTCATTCATTTCAATTTATGGATTTCAATAATTTGATCATTTTTGGATTTTTTTAATGTTTTGGTCGGTAACAACGTCTTGGGCGTCAACTGCGTTCACTGTCTTCGGTGCTCATTTCACCGCGTCTAAACTTAACATACCAATCCTTGATGGTTGATTTTCCTGGGACAGTGTCCGGAAACTCGGCATCAAGCCAAGTTTTTGCTTCAACTGTATTTTTCCCTTTAAAAAGCAATATTTTATCAACACGCGAAATTTCCTTTTTTCCATTTTTTTCACAGACTAATGATCCGACAGCTGTCAAATTTATGCACGCAACTTTTGAAGTTAGAGCTAACTAAAAAACATATGGATTTAATTCTAATAGCGCCATCTTTGTGTCAGGCCGGGGACTTTTCAATTGACCTGTTAATAGTCACGAAGAGTTGATACTATTCACCAGTTAAATACAGTCAGATCGGTGATTAGTTGAACATTGCATTATATCAGGAAGAACTAAAAACCGAGCGGCGAACCGACTACTCGACAAAAAAATCGACAATAACAATAACAATTAAAAAAGCCGCAGCCGTAATTATTCTGGTAGTGCAAAACAACATGAATCGAATTACATGCCTAGTAGAACGTATTATGGAGGCAAGTGCGCATTATTATTTCATAAGAGCAGTCGTCTGTTTACAGTAGACAATGGCGCCCTTTCATTTCGCCGGCCTCTTGACTGCAGCGTTTTATTATAAATCCGGGGGACCAGACCGCCGACACGAATGTTAATTGGAAAAAATATCCCATCTTAGCAATCGCCTCCGTGGAAGCGGCGCTGCCGCGGCTGCTGCTTCGACGAAATCAAGTGTCATTCATTTGTGAGTTTTTGAGTACATTATTAGAGAACCTGGGCCCCAGATAAGGATAATGGCTCGGGTTTAATTTGAATTTACTGGGGATTGGACTCGATTCCGTATAGGCGGTTCGTCGGGTCATTATCTGAATCTCCTTCTCGGCATTAAATCTAATTAAAAAAGAAAACAAAGAAAATATCTGGTAACTTATTAGGCATTTGATTATTAAAGTGTATGGTTAAAATTGATATCTACTGATTGATTGTGATAAAAAAAAATAAAACCTGAAAGTATTGATGTTTATTTTTCTTTTTCTCAATGATTTTTATCTCTTCAGACTCCTGGTGTCTCGCAGTTGTAGCAATCTTTCTTGATGCTTGTTCAGAAAAAAAAAAGCCTTTTTTAATTTCTTCACTGACTTTTAGTACTCTTGGATCTTTGTGGGTGTCCCCATTTCCTGACGTTGGAATGCTGTTGGGAATTTTGTTTTAGTAAACATTATATTTCTTCCTGCATTCTCATAATTGCATACCATAGGTTCAAGATTTTTTCGTACGATAAAAGTTTATTGTGGAATGTTAATTCGGGTTGTTGTCCAATCAGCCACCAGATTTTTTTGAGTCTCAGAATACAAAGTTCCGCTCTTTTATTTTTTACGTGTTTTTCCACTTGAGCTTGGTGGCACTGTATTCAGCATAGAGTAATCTTCACCGATTCCATATTATTGTGCATACTCAAATATTTCTAACCTGTATTCCTGCCTATCATTTCAGTGCCCACGCATTGTTGTTTATGCGCGTAGTGATCAGATGGTATTGTTAGTTATCTAAGCAGACAATGTATATAACAAGTGAATTGAAAAGTCCCCGGCCTGATACATAGATGGCGCTACTAGAATTAAATCCATATGTTTTCCAGTTAGCCCTAACCATCAGAAGAGGTGTGTATAAATTTGACAGCTGTTGGATCATTAGTTTGTGAATTATAGCATTTTGAAAAAATATCCCATCTCTACAATCGACTCCGTGGAAGCGGCGCCAGTTTGGTGCTTCGGCGGAATCAAGTGTCATTCATTTGTGAGATTCTGAGTATATTATTAGGGAACCTGGGCCTCAGATAAGGATAACGGCTCGGGTATAATTTGAATTTACTGGGGATTGGACTCGATTCCTTACAGGCGGTCATTATCTGAATCTCCTTCTCGGCATTATATCTAATTAAAAAGAAAACAAAGAAAAGGTCTGGTAACTTATTAGATATTTAATTATTAAAGTATGTGGTTAAAATTGATATCTACTGACTGATTGTGATAAAAAAAGTAAAACCTGAAAGTATTGATGTTTATTTTTCCTTTTTCTCAAAGATTTTTATCTCTTCAGACACTTGAGGTCTCGCAGCAATCTTTCTTGATGCTTGTTAAAATAAAAACAAACCTTTTATAATTTCTTTACTGACTGTTAGTACTCTTGGATCTTTGTGGATGTCCCCATTTCTGTGATTTTAAAGTATCTGCTGTTTCTTTCAATTTCAATTTACAGTCATTCAAAATCATTTTGTGAATTTTTTAAATGTTTTCGACGGTAATAACCTCTTTGGGGCGCCCACTGCGTTCACTGTCTTTGGTGCTCATTTCATCGCGTCTAAACTTAGCATACCAATACTTGATGGTTGATTTTCCTGGGGCAGTATCCGGAAACTCGGTATCAAGCCAAGTTTTTGCTTCAACTGTATTTTTTCCCTTCAAAAAGCAATATTTTATCAACACGCGATATTTCTTTTTATATATTTTTTTACAATAACAAAAGTTGCTTCACTTAAAATGCCATAATTCACAAACTAATGATCGGACAGCCGTCAAATTTGTACACGCATCTTTAGCGTATTTTACTTATTGAAGTATTGTTCAGATTGTATTATTTAGTAATATCACTGCAGATATTATTTAATGATAAAAAGTATCTAATAAAGAAAAACAAACACACATATATAGAGATGTGTATCGATCGAATACGTTCTAATTGGAAAATTAATCTCGGGGACGCAATAAGAGTGATTAGACTCCTTTATTTGCGATCCTTCAGATGCAGTAATGAGTGACACTTACGTAGTTTCTGTAACTAATTGAAAATTCTCTTCTATAATTTCAAGTGTAATTGTGACGCGTCAGGAATTTTTGTATCGGACGTTAAGATGCAAATAATCTTCAGCCACTACGCGCCGCGATAGATTCGAGAAATTCATCACTATAATTAGTGGAGGTAAATGCTAAGTGTATTGCTTCATTTCCATTACCGCATCAGTTTTTATTCAGTGGAATAATGAACATTCCGGACGAAGAAGTCGGCATTAATCTGGGTCTAACGTCTAATTTTTCTCCGGTCTGCAAAGAAAGCTTGCGCGATCCCCGTTTTTTTTTTTTTTGTTAGCTCGCGTCAAAATGGACGACACACGAATGACAAGAAATGACCACGTACAAGAAGTAAATATAAAACACGGAGTCACTCTAATAATATAGAAATAGAAAACGCACGCGATTCGCAAGTGCAGCTCACTTGTCCGATAATTTAAATACAGTATGTTTAAATTAAATAATATCGTCGGGGCCATTGACTGACCGACGTTCTGCTAAGGGAAAACCTGTTCCGATTCAAGCGTACGAACCGAGGAATTTTATTGAATTTCGCTTATTTATTTCACTATGTGCAATGGTCTGAAACGCCATCTTACTTTTACGGCACGGTTTGGCACTCCTTGATGGGAACCTTGTATGTTATTCGGTGAAAATGGATTCGAAATACTCCGTCAGCGCTCGCGTGGATTTCCGCGATTTCCAATCCGTTCGGTGCAGTCGGACGCATTGTTGCGTTCGCTTGCACTCAGTAACTTTTCACTATTTCTTAGTATCTATATATTACCGCAGTGAGGAATAATATGATGTCAGCACAATTTTAAAATGAAGGCCTTCCCTGTGTATAAGGTTCTTCAAGAGGGTGGGTCAATGTTGAAATGATTTATAGATAATAAATTATCAAAAAATTATGTGTTTTGAATTCCTTATTTCACTGTTAAAACATTGTCTATTGGTATGGTTGTCTAACACGTCATGTTCATTACTAATAGTGTGAATTCAATTTACGTTTAAAAGCTCTATTACCCCATAATGATAGCCGATATCCTTCTAAACCTATTGCATATTCAGTCCAAACAGTTATATTAATTTAGATTTGTTTTGTTGGTAATTTAATTTTTTGTATATGTCACAATATTATATTATTATTTTGGTATTGTTTGGGCTCGGCACCGACTTCACAGTCAAGGATTATTATCACATATTTTATTTTTTCCTGTTAAAAATCTAAATTTGTATATTTTGTAATTTTTAGTGAATTCCTTATTTATTTTTTGAAGTCATTTCATTTTTTTTTGCTAAAAATATTTTATTTTTCTCATTTTAGTGTTAGATATTTACGTAATAAATTACGTAGTTATTTTATTTAATATTACAATGGGTAGGCCAAGTAAAAGGGCCAAGTATGAGGAAAAATAGGAATAAAGAAACAATGATTGAAAATAAGGAACGCTTCAGGCTCCGGGGTCCGCTATTTAGCCCGGGTCATTTGACAAATATTCTAACTAAACTACAACAGCAAGAAAATTGTTCTCCGTGCCGGGAATCGAACCTACGGCCTCCGTTTTGAAACCAAACGCGTTAATCATTACACAATTGAAGCAGTAGCATAATATAAACAATATTTTTACGAGGTCTTATATGCTACTGTTAGTACTTAAAAAGCAAGCTGAATGGCTTTTGCACTGAACGACTTCCGATTTTCCGCCGCATCAGTTGAGCGATAACATTATATACAAATATCTAATTACTTTATTTAATTTGAGCGTTTCGCTCTATTTCCACCACCCAATTTAATGATGTTTTTAATGAATAACTGGTTACACACATCTAAAACGATGGGATGTAAAATATCTGTAAAAATACATTTCTTGCGTCGCATTTCAATAATAGTGAATGTTTAAGGTGAGAACAAGGGAGCCAACGCGCTAGATCCTGCCACTAATGTTAATAGAGCTCGCTAGAATTAAGGTAAAAACTCGTGTACATAAAGAAGCTATAATATGTTGCTATTGTGCAGTCACTTCTCAATTTTCAGCTTTGACTAACGTATAAAGCGTACAAGGGAAAATCCAAAGGCCACACGCTAGATACGTTTCTACCAAGAGCCCTGCAGAAACCACTTTCAGTGACGTTTATGTATGCTTCAACTTATACATCGTAACTACACATACGAATAGAGAGCAACAAATAGGAAATAATAAATACAGAATATTAAGTGGAAATTATAGAGAGAGAACTGGAATACTGTTTGAACAAACTGCCCATTTGGTGACACTCAGGTTGTGCGGCACAAAAACAGTAAAATAAACTGCATACGAAAATGTTAGTGGCGCCTCTTCAGAAATGAATTCCTAGTACATTCTAACGTCCTATGGACGTATTAAGACATCACATCTAGCAAATACAGTCCCCAAAGAAGCATTAAAAATGTTGCCACTCACGGTAATTTTTTCTGCATTCGCAAAGGTGACAAATACTAAAATTAAAAGAAACACCAATCTCGTCTCGTCCTTTACAATCTCATTCAAACCTTTTCTAAAATAAATATAAACGACCCAAAATTAAAAGTTCTCAAATATCGAACTGCCAGATGGATGGATATTCGGAACGATTTAGAACGACCTTGACTGGTGTACGTCTTCGTCTGCGTTTTCGCAAAAATCATCGTGGTCCGATAGATTGACTATACTGCGCTGGTGCGCGTGTTAGAAATATTTGAATATTCTCAGTATTGCTTGGGATGTCATGAGTAGAGCTGTGTCTTATCTAGAACCAATCTTCTGATATCGGCATATTGTTAGTCTTCGAGGCGTAAAATATACTCTGTATTAGTTATTAAAATAAAGGGTAATGTTCAAAAGTTTTATATTAAGATATATATACCATACATATGTATATATAGTAAAAATGACTTTCAAAATTGTAAGTAAAAATTATTAAGTAAGTAAAAAATAAATAGTAACAAATTAATGCCCAATGTTTAATCAAAGCAATACGGTACATCGCCATTTCCTTTCAGAAAAGCTTGACTTGCAATACCATGCAGTGTTGCCAAATCTAAAGGCAAGAACTATGTACTATGATGTAGTTTAGTACTATGATGTACTAAATACTAAAAAAACGTACCTACTCTATTTTTTTGTTTCCAAACAAAATGTAACAGTTAATGTCAGAAAGTCTTGTTAAATATATTATTTTTCTAAAATAAAATACATTCATAAAGTAAATAGCCTAGCTGTAAATTTGAAAGTAACCGAATCTCCGGACCACGATGATTTTTAATGTATACTCTTCTGTGTGCTGTTGTCTTGCGGTATGACTATTAACTGAATTAAATTAGTTCGCCAGTCAAATGATCCACCACCGTTCGCTGCCGCGCTATGTACAAAAGCCGACAACAATTCCCATTACGTGCTTATCATTAACACCACAGTTTTTGTTTATCCACGCAACGCTTTTGTATCGTAACGACGATAATGAGATTCGACTCGGCCGCAAGCGCGCAAGCGGAGGTGGCGTCGCGGCTACGAGGGCGGCGGCGACGGCAAGAGGGGGGCGGGGAGGAGGTGAGGCGTCGGCGGTCGACGCAGGCGGTAGGAGGTTAATAATGGATAATCCGAGCACCCTTAAACGGGAAGTTAATTACCCCGAACTGCGGTTGGCTCATGGCTCATAAATCATGTTTCATATTCCGGGGACGACCGACACAATACGTTCGCGTTCACGGCTCCATTCAATGTCTTCACGCCTCGCTCAACCACCAACCGCCGTGTTTGCTTTATTGATTACAACAAAACCGTCAAAATTAATTATGGTAGGGAGCCACAATGGATCCCGGGCCGGGGGTAAGGTGAATGCTTCGTTTGCCGATAGAGAAATTAGCGACTTTGATAGATTTGCGAAAAAAATATAATATGTACGCTGAATAACGGGGCTTTGAAAGATTAAGGGTTTTTGTGCCGGATTTTTTTCCTTGTTGTTTTAGTTCCCATTGATTAGCTATATAGTAATTAATGGAGTGATAAATGAGAGTTGATTAGTTCTTATATATATATATATATATATATATATATATATATATATATATATAAGATTATTATATATATATATATATATATTATATATATATATAATATATATATATATATATAATAATCTTATATATATATATATATATATATATATATATATATATAATAATCTTATATATATATATATATATATATATATATATATATATATATCACAAAACAAAGTAAAATAAATTGCATACCAAAAAGTTATTAAGACACGTATTAAGACATCACATCTGGTAAATACAATCCCCAAAGAAACATTAAAAATATTGCCATTCATGGTAATTTTTTCTGCATTCGAAACGGTGACGAATACTAAAATTAAAAGAAGCATCAATCTCGTCTCGTCCTTTACAATCTCCTTCAAACCTTTTCTAAAATAAATATAAACGACCCAAAATTAAAAGGTCTCAAAAATCGAACTACCAGATGGATGGATATTCGGAACGATTTATCAGAAAAAAAAATATCGAGAAAATAGGAAACTCTCTTTTACGTATGAAAATTACTTGGTAGCATGGCAGATTATGGTAGGGAACCACAATGAGTCCCGGGCCGGTGGTAGTTGAGTGAGTATGGTAGAGAAATTAGCGACTTTGATAGATTTGCGAAAACAATATAATATGTACGCTGAATAACGGGGCTTTGAAAGATTAAGGGTTTTTGTGCCGGATTTTTTTCCTTGTTGTTTTAGTTCCCATTGATTAGCTATATAGTAATTAATGGAGTGATAAATGAGAGTTGATTAGTTCTTATATATATATATATATATATATATATATATATATATATATATATTAGGTTATTAGGTTTATCCACTAAAAGAGCCAATACACGTCATTAAAATGCATGACGTTTAGCACGTCGTAATGTTGCCGCATTATCCCCCAATTCTGGTTTACAACGTTTTCCGATTTGTAACTTCTAATTATTATTACAATGTTTTGAAGAATTCTGTAGACATTTGGCAACATACCGTACAACAACCAGTACCAACACAATATATACACACAACACATGCTCCGACGCACCGTCTTTTTTTAACTAAGACAAAATGAGATGGAAATAAAACGAATTTTACATGTTTACAACTGCATTTGGCAGTATATTAGACGTCATCTATGACGTGCATTGGCTGTTTTATTGGAAGAACAATAACTATACTATGAAGGGAACAGCTCACGTAAGGAGAAAAAAAGCTATTTTTTAAATTTTTTTTATAAATGGATGAAAGGTTATTGAGTTGCATTTATATTTTTGTTATATTTACATTAAATTTTTCTCCGCACCACTTATTTTTTTTATTAATCTCCTAGAACGTCAACAATCTGCCCGTGGAAAATAAGTATTATTATATGATTTCAGTTACTATTTTTTCAATATACTATTCTAACTTATTTAAAACTCTATCCTAACTTATTCTAAAAACTATTCTAGCTTATTCTAGAGATTATTAAATCTCGATCTATGTGTCTATTAATCGCACTTCACTGTCATCGCGCACATTTAACTGTTTGGCCAGTGCACTGAGATGCACTAATAATCTTTCAGATTACTTCGTACTAACACTCCGAGTCACATTCGTTATGGGTTGTGTGGGGATATCGCGCTGAATCAGTTTGTTGGACACGTAATATGAGGCATCGACGATGACTCGCAACACTTTATTCTGGACCACACCACCTATAATGTGATACCTAGACGCGCTTTTAAAGTTGTAGTGGTGCCCCCTATAACTGGTAAGTTTTCACTAATTATCTTTTCTATTCATCAATAGTTACCCCTAAACGTGAGAAAAATTACTAATATATTACGCCTTTGGTGAACTACGTTTGGTTCCATTCCCTTCGAGTAACTTTTTTGTTGTAATCTCTGAAGCGTGAGTTGTATGTTCTTAACGATTTCGAAATGAGATTTCTATCTATTCTCTTATCAATGTTTTTCTATCATTATAGATATATTTATTTGGTTCTTCCGTTACTCCTTGTGTACATTTTTCTTGCAAAATTCTCTATAATATCTTCTTTGTCTTGTGTAATCTTGCGTCTTGCGCAGTTCTTGCCAGGAGAAATATGGAAATGAAACTTGTCCTCTTTTCAACCATTATAAAGACTTAACCTGAGCGTGAAGTCTCGTAAACATCTGTGGGATCTACCAAGCTAGTTTAGAAAAGGGCCGCATGAGCAGTTGTACACGAGATTGTGTACTTTTAGTGACACCTCACTTTTTTCACTTGTTATCTTTTATGTATTCTTTAAACATTAATAAACATTGAATGGATAATCAAAATATTGTTTTTTTTATTTAACTAAAAAAATCAATGAAAAAATATGAAATGTAATTGAAGTTGAAAAACAGAATAAATATATAAATAACATTAAAATGTAAAAATCAAGAACTATTCAATGTATGAATATATTTAACAGTTCTTAAATACACTTAGTTCTTGATCTTTTTGATGCCACACTTATTGGTTCCTCATCCCTCTTGGTGAAATTGAAGACACAGAGTCGTCTGTTTCAATAAAATTTTTGAAGGAACGCAAGTTATAATTATCAGTTTTAAGTCAATATGTTTTATCATCTAGTTTCCAATATATAATTAAATATCAACCAAATATTAACGATAAAACAGTATTAAGCTATTTAAGCAAGACTGAGCACCAATCGTATAATTATAAGATCCACCTGTAGGTCCGTATCCACCTTTTGATGCAATTGCAATCGTAAAATTGAAATGGTGATTTCCCATTACCAGTTTCTTCATTTTGTTAATATCTATTTGTCATATAAACTACCGTCCGTTATTATCCACCACTTATATGCCTGTTTTCTTCATTTTTAAAAACATTTCGCTGAACCACAATTTCTATCTATGTACTATCAGAAAATGTTTGTTTTTGTTTCTTACGTGCCATTAGCAAGACCCTTTTTTCTCCAATGATCTTCGAAATACACATCCTGACGATAAAGAGATTTTAAAATAAATTATATTATTTAAATATAATGCATGTGAACACAACCTTGAGGATAATAATAACCGTACATATGTAATAAATAATTAATAACAACTGTTCACAAATAACAGACAGTAATTCATAACTGTTTGGATTTAAAAGAAACTTAAAAAAAGAAGATCTATTGTCTGTTTTTTTTTATTTAATCCGAAAGCATTCAACTCGAACGTTGAGTCAGCGGTGATTTGGGAAATATATATATTTTTCGATCCATAAATTCTTATATCAAAAATTTCAAATAATCAATCAACGCCTCAATAGTCACGTTATAGTTGCCAAATAATATCTCTATAAATATTTATATAAAGTTATAGGTATACTCACAATTAAATTGTATTTTTGAGTAAAGCGTTTTCATTTAGCATTGGGCACTATCGACTAAAAACAGTCGAAGCAGTCGATAGTCACAAGACAGTCGAAACAGTCGATATTCAAAAAACTGGTGACAGTAAATAGTAATTAGTATTTTCAGTCAAATGCACGGTTCATCTGTTTTATTTTCAGTTCCTGATGTCAGCCGAAGATGTACAAACCCTTTCCTTTATACAATTTATTATATGTATATGAGAGAAGAAAGGACGGAGATAATCACTTGGTGCACTTAATTTTATATGTAGTTATATTTTCCAACGGTAGTATAAGCGAGACGGAGATGTACCGATTCCTTCACGTACTAACTTTAAAAAAGAAAAGGAAATAAATAATTACTGAATACTATTAACTTGCAATTTCAATTTAAACGAAGTAGAATTATTATTTAGTATTTGTGGTTATTGTACATCTTTAGGTTTTAGGTTTTTGTTTAAGTCAATCACAATTAAATCATTCACAATTTTAATCTTTTGATTACATTAACAATCTTGAATAACATAGTTCCAAAATTCTGCTATATTAATATACAATATATTACAAGCATAAATTTGGTACATTTTTGTCAAGGTCGCGGCTAGGACGACAGAGCCAGAACGTTAAAAATCAGTCGAATGAAGTTAGTAGAACCAAAAATAGTAACTAAAAGTACACGACTGAAACACTCGATAGTAAATAGTAATAAAATCAGTCGGACTGAAAATAGCGACTGAAACAGTCACTAGTAAAAAGTAGTAAAATCAGTCAAACCAAAAATATCAACTGAAACAATCGATAGTAAAGAGTAATAAATTACTAAACAGTCGATGGTCGTTTTCAGTCCATAGTTTCCAACGCTAGTTTTAATATACTAGCGATTATAGTAATATTGTAATTTTTATAATACTCTAACATATTATCAACAACTGGATAAAAAAAAAATTTGCAAAAATATTTGGTTTGATAAATATTCCTCTGTCTGCAAAACATGGATAAAGGGAGGTTTCTTTTTGAATAGAATTTGATTTTCTTTATTTTGACAGCGCTGAGTGAGTCGATTTGATGGCTCTTTTTCTATTATTTTTTAACCAATAGAGTTGCATTGTTTGTCATTTTCACAGGTTTTCTATCATAACACACCCTGCGTCAGGAATTGGGCAGAAAATGGTATGCTTCCTGCAAATGTACCATTATCTTATTTGACAGATAATGATCACTCACTCATTACGTGCAGAAAGTGAAGAGTACGAAGCTTCAGCCCTATCAGATTTCATCCAATATTCTTCTAGTCGGACAATAGATTGCACTTACTTTAAACTTTTATTTGACTCAATCGTTACGGTATCCAGTGATATTCAAGCTACAGTTTATTGTTCTTCCTCAAAGTGCTTTATATTATTTTGAATAATAAAAGCACTACCTCCTCGATCTGTGTTGGCTTGCTGTCCTGCTTGCTTGATATACGTAACAAAATTGAATGATTGGAAAACGGTATGCTTCCTGGGAATATACCATTATCTTATATGGTAATAATCACTCACTATTGTATAGGCATATTGTTCTATTACGTACAGAAGAGTGTGAAGTTTAAGCCCTATCAAATCTCATCATATATTCTTCCAAATGTTATGATGGAGCTTGAATACTAGTTTCTAATTTACATTCATAATGTGACATTATGAATTGTCGCTTGGAAAGAAAGGAACTGTATTTTTTCAAGAGAACTTAAGAAAATTCCACTGTCTAGGAAGATGCACAATACACTTGAAACTAGAGTAAATGTCTAATGTTATAATTCCATATATTTTTACTATATTATGATTCTTTTTGTTGCATTCTCATGTTTATTACATTGCTCTATATTAGTGACAATAAATAGTTAAATATATGCATCAATTTACTTTTTATTGAAATTATACAAAATGAAATTAGGAATACGTGAATATCTATTAATATTTTTATGTTTGACTCTATGACACTACAAATATATTCTCGAGTGACCATTGCAGTTGTCAACAATGACATACGACTCCTCCTTGAGAGAACAACATGCATTCAGTCACCAACTTATTGAACAAAATCTTCGAAAAGATGTTTATTGTATAATAATACATTAAATCTTGAATTATTCAATACATTCCATCTTATATAGAAGACATAAATAAATAATGTAGTAGTTTCAAATTGATTTAACGTTTTTCTGGGAGGTTTTTCTCTTTTTATGTCTTTTTTTCTGTAATTTATTCGTCGTCAAGTGTTAAATAGAATCGTGTTAAGCTCTTATCCTACATAGGGATAATGCAATCATAAATTATATCTTCTTAAATGGAGCTGCTTGCCTAACTACAATAAATTAATAGAAAAAGTAGTACGTCATTTTTTTGGAATTAATTACTGTCTAATTTTTTATACAAAATTTGTTAAAATTCTTAATACAAATACTTAAACAGTGGATTGGAATTCAGTCCAATCTTGGATATGAGAGGTTTGTGACTGTCCATGACAAGAGTGTAAAACGGTGCTTTCTAGAAGAGTCTTCAGGAATAGTTCTAGAAAAATAGTAGGATAGATATCGTAGTGGGCGATCTGATGAATTACTACCAACAGCATATTGATTGAAAAGTAGGTTCTCTTTGATGATGCTAATGATAGTCGAAACCCAGGACAGAAACTTTAAATCGCTAACATTGATACATTATTATCAATAACATTTTATACATAAATATCTGGCAGATCTAAGAGATAACAATGAAATATATAATATCCTGCTGTAATAGGTAATGGAATTTCTCCCAATATATGTGCTTATTAACCAGAATTTGATTTTGACCGTGATTATTTTGTCACTGATGGTTAGATATGTTGGAGAGTGACCCGAGTTTAAATCGAGACCACTAAATTTTAAAATAGTTTTCAGATATGTTCTTGACAAGAAAGAGGTCAGTTAAATATGTTCAAGTCATAAGGACAATGTGCCGGTTGACCAGTAGATATGAACTCACATCCATAAATGACAATAGCCTTCTATAATTCCCGCCCTTTTGGCGTAATAAATCTCGATCCCCAATGAGTATGGTTGGCACTAAGAACGCCAGCAAAAATAATGGCTGTTCAGTTTCTTAAAGAGATTAAAACATCTTTCAGCAATTTTGTTATATCTAGTCGGACGATAGAACACACTTACTTTGAACTTTTATTTCATTGACTCAATCATTACTACAATTTATTGTTCTTCTTCAGGGTGCTTGATATTATTTTCAATAATAAAAGCAGTACCTCATCGAGCTGTATTGGTAGGGTATATGATACACAGAATAGTTTTTAAATTTTACGAGTCTTTAGTCTAAATGGGTCTCTGATATAAGACGTATATCGATCTTCTCTGTACCCAGAATTGTTTTTAATTAGTGTTGATGTTACAACAACCCATTAGCGTCCACTCTATTATACGAAACCTGGTCATTATTGGAAGTCATGGAAACAGATAAATGGAATATTGTTTGTTCAATGTGACCTTCAAATACCAGCAGAAAATACAAGAAGAAAATTACGGAACATGAACAATACTTATGCGAAGAAAACTTAATAATTCATACTCATAAAAGTTTGATAAGTGAAAGAATTAATCATAAAATAAAGTAAACAGCTTCTGGGGAGTTTCTCGACTCGAGAATGGTGGGGTATCCGTAAGGTACGGTAATTTAGAACTACTGGAACAATTTTTATAAGTGTTTTGACAACATAATGGCTGTATATTCGGGCCAACAAGCGTCTGGCTGGATAACATTGTCACTATTCATCACGCGGGGACACCATAACGATTGTTTCTAATTGAACGTCCAATAACCGCTCGCAACGGTCCCTGTACAAGTTTTTCGGTTCGCAATAAGACAAATCATTGTGATGCCGCGAATAAACAACGGTGTAACGTCAGTGATTGGCACGATCCGCGGAATTCCTACTTTTAAAATAGAACGAAATTATTTTAAAATATTAGCTTGCATTTTATATTTAGAGGGTTCATATAAAAATATAAGGCACTCGTATGACGCAGAATAGATATATAAATAATATGTAACTATTACTTAAGTCACGCTTGGTACCTGAACATTTGATTTCCTGGCCGTTTCTTAGTGATTCATACTCGCGGATGATGTCGAATCAACGTCAGTGTTTAATAACTTCACATAGTTAATCACAACAAAACAAATAATTTTAAATTATTATGACATTAGACATATAAAATATATTATATATCGTAATATTGGTAGTACAAATCTGTATCCGTCTTTTTTTTTAATCAGAGTTCAAGAAAGTTGGTGCCCCACTGCATTTATTTAAACATGAGCCCTCATTACCATCAGAATACGGATCCATCTTAGGAGAATGCTTCATTTGGTTCAACATATTAAATACAAGACTTTCATAATTTCAAGTCATATAAAATCTAATTTTTTTCTTTCTAAACAAGTCTTAAGTAAACACATTTTAGATTGCTTGTTGAGTCCTAATATCTTTTCTGTTTATTCTCTCACTTGAGACTAATCTTCATTCAATAAAACAGCAATTTTGTTTTTCTTTTTCGTCTTTCCACTGCATCCTTTATATATATTTTTATTTATTTACATTTAAGTAATTTGAAATATCTTCTTCATCAATTTTGATATATTAAAATTTCATTCACTTAATATATATTTAAGTTTTCCCACTAGACACTGATTTTTATTAGATAATAAAAGCAATATTGCTTTTTCAGTCTTTCAATATCATATCATCAATATAAAATATTTCAATTGAAATGTCAGTTTTTATTTATTAATATCTCTGTTAAGTTTCCGACTAACCTACAATTTATTTTTACAATAACTGTTTTTACAAAACTCTGGGTTTATCTAGGAGGATCCCATTAGTTCTTACTTACCCTCTGCAGTAACAGTATTTTCCTATTGATCGATACTTGAATTATCATCCCATGTTATCCAAGAGATGCAGCACTTTGGTATTAACATTAGAGTGGAGTCTTTCTCTTCTCACGTGATTCTTTTGATTTCACGAATGGTCTCGATGTGAGTAACAATCACAAACATAAATTTACGACCATGCCCCAGCAGGATTCGAACCCGCGACTATATCGCAAAGGTAAATGGATCTTCCTGTTGCTTTTAAAACTGCGCCAGCAAGCCGGCGGAGTTAAAATTATTTATTTTATTGTTTCTTTCATTTATTTATCGTCTAGTTCTAATCATTCTGGCCAACATGTAAGAATTCAAGTGAAACCGTTATTTCAATAACAATAGGATTATTAGAGGAAACGAACTTATTTTGCTCGGCTTTCAACAATATCAACCAATATTCCAACCTTCAACATAAACGAACATATATGATCGATGGTTATATGAAGATAGGCCACAATCAAAGAAACCTGGAGAAATTATTATTATTCCTGTAGGAACATTGGTGTTTATTTATTTGTTATTTACTAATGAATGATTGGTAAACGCATTATGAAAGTATTTCAATTCATGTGATGTTGAGTCTTTACAACTTCTAACCCAGCCTGACCATTTATTCTTCAACTAATATAGACCTCCAGGAATGAACTTGAGAAATAAAAATTGAATTTTATAATGAAAAATATGAAAGAACATTTTTAAGTTCTTGGAACTAGGAAATGCATTTTCGTAGTAATTAATGGAGAATCGGATCCACAATTATCGATTAACACTTGGAAGATCTCTGCCCAGCATAAACATAAACCTATTAATTAAAATGTTTAATTCTTCATGTACAGGTAAGTCTTGAAAACTTGTTCCCCGATAACATCTCTTCTCAATTACTAAGAGCGGCTAAACGCGCCGCCATTTTGTTATTAAAGCGTCCGTGGCCTGTGGAATATTTGCATTTAAATGTAGTTATTGTAGCGAATCCAATTTCAATGACGGCGAAGCTAACAGGACTCCGTTGCTGATGTTTCCGACTCGGATAGAAGGTAATTGCTAAAATAACGCGGAAAAAAATCACAATGTCCCCCGTTAAACGTTCAATAACTGACCGAATCGGTGAATAAATTCCGATAAAACCTTTTAAAAGTCGACGAGAAAATTGCCCCAAAGAAAATACAACAATTAAAGACCAAGATTCCCCATAAAACCGACATTAAAATTGGGTGGTCCTTAACTACAAATCGATAAATTTTAAATGTATAGTTGGTCGGTACATAATAGCGTAATTTACTAAAGTTGTCAGTTAACATAAATAAATTTACATAAATATTTTGATTAACTCGGAAATCGGGCTTCGGAAAAGTACTTTCCATTGTTTCCCTGTTGTTTTTATAACAATAAACAGTATCTCTTTTATCTAATAGTTCTAAATCATTCGGACTTTATTTGAAACGGCGAGAGACTGGCTGGGTCTGTGTGATGTGATTAAGTTCCGAGGAATTAACAGGATTCTTTAAATAAACAACTTCACGCGCTCATTTTTGTGTGTTCTCTCTGCACCAAGTGATTTATTTCGCATCTTAAAGACGTTAAAAAGTTGTCTTCAATTAAAGATCTTTTTTTAAGCGTCTATTATCTAGTTTCAAATGTTATAAAAAGATTTTCCGTTAAAATAATATTGTTTTAAATACAATACGCTTTATTATTCAACCATTACGTAATTGTTAATATAATTAATTGTATTTTACTATATAATGTGTGAAAATCATGTAAAACTTTTAAGAGTGTAGTTATTTTTATGTATGATGAAACGATTTAAATTAAATAATATATGCAAATATCAATATAAAGATTGTAACGTAATTTTAGGAGTTTTATCATAAATTCTACATTATATTGTGTATATTTTTTATATATATATTTTGAAGTCTCCTTTTACCAACTATGGGTTTATCTGGACTGGGCCTAAAGTTTAACGTGGGCCCCGAACCTCGGTCCTCAACATTAGCCTACCGACTGGCGAGTGACCAACTCTAGAAATCATCCCAGAAGACATCCGGTCTGACCCAGCCTGGTTACTGGCGTGACTGGGCTCATTTTCCTTGTCGGATTTTACACTCTTGCCTAGAACATTCACATATTTTAAACAATCACAAACATAAATTTACCCCACCATGCCCCAGCAGGATTCGAACCCGCGGCTATCGCAACAGTAGGAGGACCGTTCCGTCGCCTTTACCTCTGCGCCACCAAGCCGGCTGTGTACATTTTTGTTTTTAATCTATTGTCTATCGCTGAAACTCTGTGTTTCTCATTTTTATGGAAGAATTTGAGTTAAGTTCTGCAGAACTGTCAAGATATCAATTCCGATGATACCTAAATCTTATAATTCCTCATTTTCAAAACGTAAATTTTCGGTAACACTTATATTTACAGAAAAATTATAATCAGTGTAAATAAAAAAATGGTGTTTTGTAGGTGTTGTTTATATCTATTCCAAATAAAACCATCTACATTGTAAATTTTGAAATCCACAAATATATTGTTTTTGATTTTAGAATCTTGGATTTATAATATATTTTTATTTGTTTTCAGGTACGTGAACAAACAACCAATTCAATGCAGTGGTAAGTCTTTTTATTTAAAATAAGCCTTATAATACTAAAACTTCGTTAATTTAGAAATATCTAAACCAAATTCTGCATGCTTTTTTCGACGGAGCATATAAATACTGCAAATTTAGCAAAGAATTTTGGATATTTCCATGTTCGTGCGTAATTCTCAGAAACTATTCTTTTTCTGGGTGAAATTTGACATATTTGAAATAATAAAACTCAGAAATAATCATATTTTGAAGTTTTTTTTATATAAATGTATCACTATCATAAATCTGGTAAAGATTTTTCTTAAAAATAAATGTATACCCATATATTGTTAATTTCCTGAAACAATTGTTGCCTCTCAATGGAAATTACACCTTTCTGATCGTACCAAATACTCAGCATGATCTTTTCAAATGATTTTGATGATTCGCTGAACTTCAGTCATAGTTTTCTATGCGTGGAATCATTACAATTGATCATTCTTTCACCATAGGTAACAATACGATGCAAGAATGTCTTCTTTTTTTGTTGTTATTGTAATAATAGAATGTCTTAAGAGTTTCGTAGAGATCAATCCTTAGAGAAATCATTTTGCTTGGATTTTTATGATTTTCGAGGCTTTTAGGTAGTTATCTATTGTTAATTAAGTAAATAACTCAGTCAATTATTTTGTTAATCTTTAAAGTTTGTAATTTTATCAAGCTATTCCGCCAGTTCTTCCTCATAAATTTTTCCTATTCTGTTGATTTATCAATTCGTTTTTCTTTCGTATATGGATCAATTCACCAGCAAGACGAATGCTGCTTAAGTATGTTACATCAGTATTTGTTTTCCAAATTAAAATTAGTTTATGGTAAAGTCAATTTTTTTTTTGATAGCGTCTTTATTAGATATGCATAGTACAATTTTAATTATAAATTAATTTATTACTACATTACATTTGTACTTGGATTAATTCACAAGTAAGACGAGTGCGAGATAAATACATCAATATGTATTCCTCAATTTTAAAATTATAATTAATCAACCTTTTCATGTCATCGTGCAGTTCTTCAAAATGTTGGTTGGATTATCAGTGCAAAAACTTCTTCAAATCTTTTGGAATCGATAGAATTTCTGAAACCTTTGGAACTTAATTTTAGTTTTTAAGATTTTAGGAAAAAAAATTTAACAAACAAAAGGCTTGGACAAAAATCGTGAAAATTTATCAAAAAAGTATCTATAAATCTATATGAGCATAAATTCGGTGCATTACTTTCAAGGTCGCGGCTACGACGACACAGCCAGATTGTTAAAAATCAGTCAAATGAATTAGTAAAATAGAACCACAAATAGCGACTGAAACAGTCGATAGTATAAAGGAGTCAATTACTAAACAGTCGATTGTTCCCAACACTACTTTTTTGTCTGACGTGATGTTAACCAATTTAACCACCACTAAGAATGATAGCGAGATATTTCATTGAACTGGAACTTATTTATTACGCACGAAATCCAGCCTATTTGATAAAATATAAATTATTGTTATTTGCACGTATAGTTCGCACAATACTTAGCTAACATATGTCGATCTAATCATATAGAATCTACCATGGATGCATCTCCTGTTTATCAACCCGATGTAGATCTAAATCTAATTTCTCCACTGGAAGTTGCCACTGAAATTGATAACCTCAATCCTAAAAAGGCACCTGATATAGATGACATTTCACCTGGATTATTGAAAGAACTGCCACGAAAAGTAATCATCATGTTGACATATATATTTAATGCCTGTTTAAGGCTGAAGCATGTCCCGGAATGCTTTAAAGCGGCACAAATAATTATGCTCAAAGAACCTGACAAACCTGCAGAACAAGTCGAATCTTACAGACCTATTTCGCTACTACCTGCAATATCAAAGCTATTTGAGAAACTGATATTTAAACGTGTTAAACATTTGGTAACAATACCAGATTTCCTGTTTGGTTTTCGAAATCACCATTCAATAATCGATCAAGTGCACAGAGTAACTGCGGCTATTGAAAGAGCGTTTGAGGAAAAGAAATACTGGCCTGCAATATTCCCGGATGTTTCACAAGCTTTTGATCGGGTTTGGCATTTGGGATTAATCTGTAAGATGAGCAAATTTTTACCGCGTAACTATTGTCAACTGCTGGAGTCATATTTATTCGGAAGAAAATTTAGAGTATCGCACGAAATGGTGTTCTCGGCTGGAGTTCCACAAGGTAGCGTCTTAGGACCTCTCCTGTATCTGCTCTATACTGCTGACATTCCAACAACAAAAGAAACACTTCTTGGAACCTTTGCTGACGACACAATTATTATGGCAAAAGATATATCTCTGCCTAGGACAATAGAAAAAGTACAAGTGGCGATCAACAAAATCTACAAATGAACGAAAGATTGGAACATTTAACTTAATAGCTCCAAATCTGTACACGTTAATGTTCCATTGAGGCGAAATAATAAAAACTTAGTTATATCACTCACTGGATGCCCGATTCCTTAAGCAGAACCAGCTAAATACCTTGGAATCCATCTTGACCGTAGATTAAATTCGTTGGACAAAAGCAAAACACATTAGAACCAAAATAAAACAACCATACTGGTTAGTCGAAAGATACTCTCAACTTGATCTAAAATCAAAGAGGTTGATCTATAATACAATTATAAAGCCAATTTGGACCTATGGGGTGCAAATATGGGGTTGCACTAAAAATTCAAATCAACTAGTCATACATCGATTGATTACCAATGCCTATCGCTATGTAACTAATGAAGAACTGCACGATGACCTGGAAATCAAATGGATTTGCGAAGTTGTGCAGGATTTCGCCTTGAAACACGAAAGAAGATTACTAAATCATACTAACGTGGAAGCAATACAACTGCTGGACAGCGCGCAGGATGTCAGGAGATTGAAACGAACAAAACCATACGAACTTATATAAAGTGTATACATTTAGTCTAAATTATAGCTATAAGTTAATAATTACTAAATAATTATAACTTTATAATTGAGGAATACATACTGATATATTTTCTCGCAGTCGTCTTGCTTGTGAATTAATCCAAGTACATAGGAAAAGTAGTAATTAATTAATTGTAAATTAAGATTGTACTAAGCGTATCTAATAAAGATGTTATTAAAAAAAATTGCTCTTTAACCAACTAAAATGGACGCATAATGACAGCTGTTTTACAAAAAATAAATTATTTTTTAAAATTCATTTATTGTATTGTTACTAGTCGTTACCGACTAACGTAAAATTTGCCTTTACATTAACTTAAATCTAGGTATATATATATCTAGGAGGACTATTAGGTCTATCTTAGTCTCTGTTGTAATAATGTTTATGTATTACACTACACAAGATCCAATGGCTTGTTGAGTCTGTGTCTTGTTCTGGTATTATCCAAGAGTTAAACAAAAATGCAAGATTCTAATTTATGAGATAAAACGAGTTTCCATAAAGTATATGGGGAGCAATATTATTTTCCAGTCAATTTCAGACAAATAAATATTAATTTAAAAAAAATCGAAAAACATCTTTTTTCCATCCACCATCCAGAGTCATCGAATCCGGTAATTGTAAACACGCATAATCGGGCAAAGGAAAAAAAGAATCGGAGTTTATTAGAGCCTACTTGAGCAGCGGCCTTTATTGCGGCAAATCGCGATTGCCGTAATGAACGTCGTTTGTTTTATTCACGTGGGGTCGTGTTTTTGTGACACGTGTCACGGTCTCTGTCGCCACCGCCACCGCCATCGTCGATTACCAATTATGATGTTCAATTGCTTTGCCGAGAGTTATACGGCGTGAGGAAATCGAACAAAATATCTTTCGGTTCCCCAGAGAATGTTCTACCCCATCGGCGGCCGTCCCCGAGACAAAGATTAGCAATTCTTTGCGGGGAAATGTGATTATAATTCAAAAATAGCGGGGTCTTTGATCAAATTTCCTTTAATCTTGATGAATACGACACGCAATTTATAGGTAAATATTTTGTTTTCGTAATTTGAGGGCGGCGTAATTTTTTAAAAGCAAAAACATATTTTTTATTAAAAATTCACTGTCTCTCTCTCTTGCTCTCTCAAAGACATAAGAATAATTTCGATTTTTTTTATTTTTTGACTTCACTCTCTCTGCCTCTATATTTCAATTTTCTGTGTTTCCCAGAAGGGGCCCCAGAATCAATTGTTTCACAACCACCACTTTTAAATCGTCTATAGTGTTATAATATGTATACCGTAAGTTTCCACTACTAGCAAATTTGTTTATATTAATTAAAGAAGAACATCAAAAAACAAATTATTGTATTGTTGGTTCCCAATTTCTGTATATACGAAACTGAGAAAATGTATTCCTTTTACTGCTCAATAAATTATTAGCATTATGTTTTAAGAAAGCATTAAATTTGTATAGGAATAATGTACAAACAATAAAAAATCTAACACCTTCAGAACTCAAAGCAGGACACCAAAAAAGTAAAAACAGAACAAGTAAATTAATTTCAGTATCAGTAAATAGATGTTGAATGTCATGGGAAGCCAGAAGGAGAAAATGAACGCCAGTATTGGAAAAAATACGAGTTTATACTTCTCTATTAAAAATAAATTTATTAAGAAAAAAATTATCGAACTAAACAAAAATTGAAGCATACAAAACAATATATATAGCATTTCAATTCAAAATATGAGTGCAATATGTAAGTAAAGATATTGGAAGATAGTGTAGATATTGGAAGTAAAGTTTTCTTGAAGATGGAGAAGAGCAATAAAGTTGGACAAGATAAGAAGCATAGAAATAATACCTCAGTATATATCCACTAGAACTATATAGAAAAGATACAGCTTAGTGCTGGCGAAACAAGAGACAAGACAGGTTAAGTAAGTTTGTGTAGCGAGGACAGAGAGAAGAAACACCAAGGGACCACCAAAACGAACCTTGGATAAACGTATTTAGGAGGTATTGCAGAATTGAAAGAAGAACTCCGACCAAAGCAATAATAATGAGGAAGGAAGAGTAGGCCTAATTTGTACACAGAATATAAGACAGCAGCCACCTAATATTAACACACATATACTATTTAGTAGTATAAAAAGTCACATTGATGTTCTGATAATCACAGTGTAATTTTCAAATAATGATATTTGAGTACAAAAAAACAATTATTGATCAACAATTGAGAAAATAACAAAAAAAAAATAGAAGTCCTTTTTGAGAGAATAGAAATCAAAATTCCGGAACTACATTATGAGCAGTAAAAAGGATAATAAACATGTAATATGGAAGCTTAGATCCTCCTTTAAATTTAACTGTAAACAAAAATAGGTATAATACCCATGAAAAGGTATAGGGATATGAATCATGAATTACATAACATTTATAACGGAAGGAGTTACTTATTGTACTAATTATAAATCAGAAAATCATAATTTAATGTTCCTTTAATTTAAATTAAACTGACACAAAATACATCAAAATTGGCTCGAAACCATACAAAACTTTGGTTACTCAAAAACTTGGTTACTGGTTTAATGGTATCCAATTCAAATGAGACTATCACAGTAAACTGCAACAAACTTTTCTCAGCTCTAAATGTGACTCTAAATTACTCCCAGAAAACTAATGTTTGCTAAATAAAACAATACTACTTTTATTAGGAACTTAAATATAACTGTGGATAAACAAAATTCACATGTCACATCTTGTTGCATGTTGATAACACTGCTTCCCTGTCTAGACAATTGCTAGATCTCAACATAATTGAACCATTATGGGAAGTTTTAGGGCACAGAGTAAAAGGTAGATTTCCATCTCCAACATCATTGAAGCAATTGGCGGATGTCTGCTATAAGAATGAAAAAACATCTCGTCTTAAACGATTCAGATATACACGAATCTGTTTCGCAAATAATTCCAGCTGTTTTAAAAGCAAATGGTAGCCCAACACCTTATTAATAAATAAATATTGTATATATTTTCGTTATTATTTGTCCATCTCCTGTATAAATTTACAAAAATTTCCAATTAATTTCGACTTTTAGTGGAGGTTGGATGTCACATGTATCATCGCCCTTATCAGCTACATTTAAGATTTACTTAAAAAAATAGCAAAAAAGTATCATTTTCTTATGTTGATCAAGCATTGATTAACAGTTGTCTTAATTATTCTGTCTTGTCTCGTTTATTTCAAATTGCCAATAGACCGTCGCGCTATTACACAAGCTGCTTTGTGGCCATATCTCGAAAATTAATCTTAAGCTGTGCGTGGCATTTTAATTTTCTCCATTTACGTGATCTTAACCCATCCAATATGTTAACTGTATAATTAAAATTAATAAAGAAACAAATATATCCGGGTAGCTTCCAAGATATCAGGTTGTGATTGGAACAAATATTAGTTCTCTTATATTAATTTCCTACTGGATGATTTTATATAAAAAGAATTGTGCATTACAACGGAGATTTGTCGGCGAAGATGCTGATGACCTGCTAATTTCAAGCGAAACTACGCTGGAGAAAGATGTCGATTAAACTTGATGTATTTGTATTAACATGTCTGTATCGGCCACTTACGTACTGCACTTTCTATTGTTCACAATTCTTTATCAATTTTGGCACTTTGGCACGAAATATATTAGATGAAGAAGCATGTAGATGATTGTAGATTTTATTGATTTTCATTCTGCTTTTGACCGTATATACTGGCCCTTACTTTGGACAACTTTGGAAGCTGAACATTCCCCCCTAAAAATTACTGAACTTATTCAGGCTGGTTCTGTAATTATGGTAACGTCAATAATAACAGTTATTCTTTTTAAACAAGTTCTTGTGGCTTAGTTCGCTGTATTTTTCAATCTCCCGATTTCCTGATGTTATCTAATAGTGCTGTTGCTAAAATCTTCCTGTATGTATTTCATGTCGAGGTTATTGTACAGTTCTTCGAGAGTTACTTAAGGAAAAGCATTGGTAATTAATCGAACAACTTTGTTCTGGGTGCAAAATATTTGTTGGATTACTAGTCGGTTTGATGTTTTAGTGCAATCCCATATTTGTACTTCATAAGTCCAAATAGAGTTTATTATTCACTGCTAAATAATGTCTTTGATCTTAGGTTAAATTGGAAGTATCTTCCGACTAACCAGTATGGTGGTTTATTTTTGGGCCTGACCTTTTTTCTCTAACGTGATGTGAACCAATTTTATCTACCATTGAAATGGATATCGAGATATTTCACTGATGTTTGAGGAACTGGGTATACCCCAAGTGATATAATTAGATTTCTGTCGTTTCGCGTCAACGAAAAATTGACGTAGATAGATTTACAGATATTCACCTGTATTTTTCAGTTCATAGTCGATTTCGGGATCTTGTTGACTACCAATGGCAGCTTTTCTGTAACCGTAGTCACAGAGAGGTCTTTTGGCTCTCCAAAATTGTTTTAGAAATAATAAAATACATGTGCAAAGAGAACTTACCAGTAAACTTACAGACATATAAAAAATATTCACTGATCACCCATTAATTAAATATCAACTATCACAATAAAATAATATTTGACAAGAGAAATGCAAAATATTTCGTACTATTTCAATTATTATCTTGATATTTCAGTGACCTAATTGAAGACAAGAAAGGAACGCTAGTCTACAAATTTCTACGGGACAAAACACTAAAAATATAAATTTCGATTATTCATCCTGTCCAATAGTATAAAAAAACTATCTTTGTAGTCGATCAAATTAAGTAATCATTTATTGAATTGTGCGGGAACATAAATAATTTATTCGATTCAGCCAAATTATTGATAGATAAGCTGGTCTTCAGAAGGTGCGAACTGAAGTGTTATTTCAATATTTATATAAAAGCTTAAAAATAAAAGCCTAACAAAAAATAGCAGGAATACCTGAACGATTTTTCTAAAAATACTTGAAAGGAATCATCATGTTACAATAATTAGTCGTGAAAGCCGAACGGTATTTCCACATATATCACATAATACCGTGTTTTTCTTTATACATAACACCTGGATTTTTTTTTCAAAATATCTTGGAAAATGTGTAAACTATTATAAACCTAAGAATGTAGCCAATCTTCGTAATTTAGAGATTATTAGTTATTACAAGAAAATGTAATGTGTCTGTTTTTTTATTACTAACAATCTAACTGCTAAATTATGTTTTGTTGACCAACTACGGCCTCAGCATTAAACCAAGATGCATTAGCATCTGGCAAGTGACCAATTTAGAAACCATTTCAGAGGATATCTGATTTGATCGATATATGATACATTACTCCACAAATATCTCCGGATTTGGCGCATGCGTACTCTCCTCTCCTGCAGAGAATAAACCATAGAAAAGAATAAACTGTATTGTCTTCCTTTTCTAATGGCGGTACTTTCTTTTCGAGTCGATCGGTACAACCAAGTCATAACACCGAAAAAATCTAGAATATTTAGATTTTGTGTTACATTAATAATTCAATATTAATAATATTCAAATTGTTGTATTATTCTTCGTGGTTTAATATAAATGGGTTTTAAAATATGGATGAATAAAGTTAAGTGCATAATATAAGGTGAACTTTTTAAAAGTTATGAAATCCAAACAGCATAAATTTTATTTATAGTGGGAATGTTAGCTGCCAAATTTATAACACTTTCAACGATATCGATAGGTATCAACATATGTCAAAATATAATGATAACAAGAACAAAGAAGAAAATGATTCTTGTTGTGTTGGAAGTAGTCAAGTCATTAATGAGGTTTGTCCATCAAGAATAGTAGCAAAAATTGTAGTAACTGGTAATAATTAGACATTTATTTTAAATATAATATATTTGATAATGATTTAAATTTTATTTTATAGCTAAGATGTGAAATTTAGAGAATCAGAGAAGAAGAAATTAGACAGCATTTTGCTGAGATGTAAGAACAATGTAGAGTGATACTATTAAGTAATTAAATTTGCTAACAAAGATAGATCTGGATCAAATAAACAAATTATAATACTACCAATGACACCCTAATGATCTAATGACAAGCAAAATACAATGCATTATTATATAAGAGTATAGATAAATACATTATTGTTTTATAAAATTAGTGATGTATTGACTGAGATTTTTTTCTGCTTAAAAGTACAATAATCCATTAACTTTAGGCAAGTAAATGTAAGATATGTTAATCGAAAGCTCGACGTAGTTAATTCATTAATGGGGTTTGTGAATCAAGAATAGCAGCGATCATAGTTGATCATATTTGGAGATTTTTAGGAGAATTTCACTGCTTTCATATATAGTGGTGGGTTTGGTCTAAACCATTTTGGTCTTTTTTATGGTAAAGTTTATTTATATGGTTCTTGGAGTTCTTGTTAATTGTTCACATATGTAAATTAATTTAATATGGAGTTTTGGATCAGCGTCAGACTAAGATTATTTATGATTGTCAAATATGTATTGTTTCAAAAACAATAGAAGGCTTAACATGTAAACTGATCAACACATACGAGTCCCACTCTCTAGATGGAAGCAATGTTGCCAATACGCAACAAGATGTACTATATTTCGCTGTATTCATATTGTTTTGTCTATCCCCTGAGTATAAGCAAATATTTTCCTACCGATAAGTTGGTGAAAAGTATAACCAAGCTTTTTGGAATATTTACATGTAAAACACCTTCTTGTAATTTTCTGATTTTGAGTTTTTTTTTGTTAAGGGTGTACAAAAAATGTTTGTACCAATATATGTTTGTATGAATTTTACTTCTACAATATGCTTTCGGATATTCGCTATATATTTTCCATTAACATTAACTTACCACAACTCCTTTGATCATCGTCTTGTTTAATCTTTAATCTCTCTGTCACTTATACTTTAGAAAACTTCTTTCGCAGAGTCCTTCATAACGTGAATATTACCAATAAAAAGACACAAACCCTATTTATGTATGTTGGTGATATAAAATGGATAATATTTGATTGTGTTGTTCACAGTCATAACCAAGTCATACAATTTTGATATACTTGTTTATTACTACATGCAACTAAAGGCCGGTGGGTTTTACATGATGTTTTATTTATATATATTAGACACTACAGCAGTTTCTAAATTTACCAGCTCTCTAAACTATCTTAAAACAGACATAAAAGAAATGAACCATTATATTATAGTCCTAATAAAGCATGTATTTATATTTATTGCTACAAGGTATTACACATGGAAAAATAACTGCCAACACCACACTAACGATGACGAGACCAGTATGAAAAATCACGGTGGTAATCTGTTAATAATCCTCTTATAATACGTAGGGCATGTAGCATGCCATAAAACTTATGGTGTTCACTAATTGAGTGTGCTCAAACAATAGACGGGAAGACTCGCACCCTTGACAGTTGTTTTAACGCCCTCCGTCTGACCCCCTGCCGTTCGGTGAACCGTAGCTGCTTCAAAGAGGTTTTAACGTAATACCCCTGTGATTTTAATTCGTATTATTTCGGCTGCTTTGTGTATATCGAAATATCTGATTATATTTTACGATAGGATAGAATGTATCCAGACGAGATGCCGTATATGTATACGTTTGGACCAACGGACAAACGGATAAATAGAATGGACCCGGGAAATTCGGATGGGAAGCTCCCTAGGCTTGTCTGAACCGGAAAATTAATGCTAAAAACACAATCAACTGAGATGAGTATATATACACAAATTAGTCAAACGTGAAGCGTTTCAAACTTATTGTGTTGACGTTTTTTTGCAAGATTTTATTCTAAAAGAAATGTGTCTATCTATATTTTCCGTTTTTCCTGTTTTCCTGCCAATTATATATAATTTTAATATTATAACCATTGTTAATACAATACTCAGGTACACCAATTGCAAACAAAGGCGATGCTCCAGAAAAACCCGTCATCTTTCTTTTGATTCACCAGTGCTTTATCTACTATAAATACTGTATTTTTTACTAATTATTCAAAAATGTATCGCATCATAAAATTAAGTAACAGGCCAGTTGAAAAGTACCCGACCTACCATAGTAAAACAATTTTTTTTGGCAAAATTAGTTTTTTTTTATTCAGTATAATTCCCTTCAAGGGTCATAGCCTATAGCGACCCTCCAACTTTTAGATACCATTTTTGTAGTACGATTTGTCCTTGCTTGAAATTAGGCCTCAATTTCGTCGATCACCTCTGCATTCGACGAAAATTTCTTCCTAGCGATCATTCTTTTGAGATCTGAGAACAGGAAGTAGTCGCTGGGGGCAGATCAGGAGAACACGGTGGATGAGGAAGCAATTCGAAGCCCAATTCATGGATTTTTAATACGGTGCATTGCCTTGGTGACCAGTACCTTCTTTTTCTTCAAATGCTTCAAATTTCTTCTTCAAATAACAAAAGTTGCTTCACTCAAAATGCTATAATTCACAAACTAATTATCCGACAGCTGTCAAATTTATAAACGCATCTTTTGAGGGTTAGGGCTAACTAAAAAACATATGGATTTAATTCTAGTAGCGTCATCTATGTGTTAGGCCGGCGAATTTTCAGTTGAACTATTATAAGCTTCTTTAACGAAAATTGTAGCATTATTTAGTTATGGCGGTACCATAAATAGACTCCATTGATGTCTTTATTAAAAGATGTACAGATAATACTAAACGAGATTTATCTTTATATCTCTGCCATAGAGAAATTACTATTTCTTTGTGAATTATAGCGCAATAAACAACTTTTTGTGCTTAATTTTTAAAAAGCTTTAAATACGCGATGGTTTCACTTAATTTTAGGACGTTATATGATTATAGTTATTAAGTTGCGACTACATTTAAGTATTTGGCGTACTGTAAAAGCTTTTATGATTGTTTCTTCTAAATAAAATTGCTTTTTTTGTTAACGTTACATGAAGTACTTTATTTTTAAATAAAACTAATAGTATTTTTTCATTGAAAGCAGTCCATAAAATGTCTAAGGCACGGACGAACTTAAAAACGGTTTTACATATAAACAATATTTTAGATAATTCTGGTAAATTGTCCTGTTAATATATTATTTTTTTTATAACAACTTTATTAGATATATCTAGTACAATCTTAATTTCAAATTAATTTATTAATACATTTCAAATGTACTTGGATTAATTCACAAGCAAGACGAGTGCGAGATAAATACATCAAAATGTATTCTTCAATTATAAAATTATAATAACTTAAGCTATAGTTTACACTATGGGTATACACTTATATAAGTTCGTATGGTTTGGTTCACTTCAATCTTCTGATCGTCAATTCAATCATCTGATTCTGATCACAGGATAATTAATCGAAGAATTTTGTTTTGACAGCGTTGGATGACTAGTTGATCTGAATTTTTAGTGCAGCCCCATATTTGCACCCCATAAGTCCAAATTAGCTTTATGATTAACATAATAATAAATATGCACAAACTTAATTTATTACTATTTTTCTGTTATACTTACATCAAGACAAGAAGAAACAAATTATAATTAAATGAGCTAAAGCTACTTTAAAGCGTTTAGTACTAGCTAGCTTATGTTTCAGACTAATAATATATGTAAGGTGGTGTAGTTTGTTATTCAATATTCTGATTTCCTGCGGGTTGCTGAGTAGCTGTACTGCTACCATGTTTATTTCAATTTTTTATTTTGATTTAGTAACATTATTTCACATTTTAAAGCGAATTCTTTGGTAACTTTTGGTGATTTCGATTATTTTCAAAGATTTGATTTCGAAATCATCCACGAACTTTGTTTAGCAAACATTTGATTACTACTACGACATATTAAGTTCCAATAGACTTTTATAATTGACTGTTAAACTAATTTGCATGGTCTACCAATCATACAGTTTTCTTCTTCTTTTCCTTTGATTTTGAATTTGCTCTACTCTACTTTTTGTCTTTCTGTGTTGTAGTAAAATGTAATAATTAAAAGAGTAATTAATGGAGTTTATAGCAGCCGTTTTTTTTAACTATTAACTTAGCACTTACTGTTAGGTATGCAAATGTTATTTGCGGAAAGATTATTTAATATGAGAAAAAATATGGTTGATGAGCACTATAGAAGTTGCAGTAATTTGTTTAAAAGTTTAAGAGTAAATTCAGGGTCGAGATATAATATCAGAAATAGCAGAGTTTGAAGTTCAAGCTGAAAGAAACCTTGATGTGAAATGACTAGATATTGCAATAAATTTGTTTTTTGTGTTTAATGTGTTGAATATTGAAGTAAAACACGACAATTTGTAACATATGTGAATATCTAAATGGACAGTTTTAAAAAGGGATATCTCGTCAAATCCATTATTCATCGGACTTTTCATTACTGCATATGCTAAGAGATATTAAAAAATCTGACTGAACAGCATCTAATATAAAGTTAGACAGCGTTTTTTCTAATACGGTACCAGAAATATGGGTAAAAACACTAGCTAACAATGACAATAGTTTAGTAATGTATATTCTTATTTTATAAATTTATTTACTACTATAGTTCTGTTAAGCTAAGAGTAACACTTGTACACTAAACAAGTTCTCATAGTTTGGTTCACATCTGTTATATCTCCGTTGCTGTGATTTAGCAATCTCATTTGATGTATTGAATATTGAGTTTCAAGACTGAATATTGGATAGATCTATTTGATTTCGAGGTCATCCTGCAGTTATTTGTTGGTTAAATCATGATAAACATTGGCATTCAAAAAACTTTATTTTTTGCCTTATTGATTTAGCAGTCAATTTAATATCATAGTGTAAACTAATTTTTGCCTGCCTTAAACCCAAATTGACTGTATTGTACCAATATCTTTAATCTTAAATCAAGTCAAGTCAAGTATCTTCCGACTAGCCAGTACAGTTTTTTGATGTTATATTTTATTAAATAATAAAGAGGATAAAAATGACCCAAAGTAATTTGTTCGCCCACTACGATACGATATTAATATTTTTCTTATTATTTAATTATTACATTGTTACTAGTCGTTTCCGACTAACCTACAATTTGCCTTTATGCTAACTCATATTATATGCACCTCACTACACAACACTACACAAGATCACAGATCAGATGGTTTGATTCTTTTGAGCCTGTATCCTGTTCTGGTGGTATCCAAAAGCTGTAATACTTCAATATTCTCATGAGAATGGAGTCTTTCCTCATGCCTCCTTGCATTATCTTGATTTCTTGACTGGCTGTGGACAGCTGAAGGTCTCAATGTAGTTAATCAGTCCTATAGTATTTGGGTGCGCCCACAAGACCTCTCAGGACTTTGTTTTGAAAAATTTGTATTTGATTTATGTTAATATTTGAAGAACATCCCCATAATTGAACTCCGTATCGGATATAGGTTTCAGTATTTGCTTATATAATAGCGATTTATTATGTACTGATAATTGTGATTTTCTTCCAATTAGCCAATACATTTTCCTATATTTCAATTCCAGTTATTTTCTTTTCTTCTTTATATGTTCCTTCCAGCGAAGTTTTGCATCAAGATTCATTCCGAGATATTTAGCGTTGTTGCTATATGGAATGATAGTGTTATTTAATGTTATTAGTGCTTCTACGGTCTGTTTATAGGTGAACTGCACATGTACGGATTTACTTTCAATAATGCTTTTAATATGATTAGTAGATTAGCGCGCTATATATAACGGTTTAGTGGTAAATATAAAAGCAAAACATTTTATTTGTCATGCGACAAAACAAACAGGCATCCTCACTCGGACACACCTGATATGCAATCTATTTTGGTGCATTGTTCGAGAAAAATAAACGTTATATTTGAACAATCTCCGCATATACCTATTTTCATTAAAATAATGTTGACTTTCGGTGCGGGATCACTTTGATCTCTTGCCACTCCATTGAACACTTTACTTTATTCTTTATAGTTTTACGGATTCATTAAAGAACTAACGCTGGCGATCATCTCTTAACAGTCGGCGTCTGGACCGATTTTATATGGCTCACGTGCATATACAGAGAGAGGTTTAGGTTTTGTTTTAAGGTTTCTAGAGGTTCGACGTTTGAATTTCGGGATTTTTATAACGCACCGTCACCGCGCACGGTCTGATTTATTGGCTTCCAGCTTCGCGCGATTAATTAAGGTGGAGACTCCGTTTCTTTTCTTTGCGGCTCTCGATTTTGTTATCCTAAAGAACCATCAGTATTATGTTTTGTTACATTTTCCATAAAACATTTTCTATGACAAATGAAGTATTTTGTTTATTAATAGATATGTAACGACCTTGAGGCATGTCGAATTTTACATAGTGGAATAACGGTCTACAAAATACCCAGAAATATAATCCCAGATGTTGAACACGGGCGGGGTGCCGGCAGCGCCAACTAGAAACCGATAACGAATAGCTGGCGGCAGCCCCGAGACGTTTATCTGGGATGTTATTGAAGGGTATTTCGATTCATTCAGTGCTCAACCATCGTTTGGTTTACACGTACCACCATCGATTGCCCAAGCCTCGTCACCAGGTAACACCGCTGCCATCCGTTTTATCTAATTGTATCTTTCACATATTGTTTATATAGCCAATAAATAATGGTCACATAATGTAAACACCAATGTTTCATTTCGTTTTACCTCCATTCACCGAGCCACATCATTTACCCTAAAGTCATTTCTGAAGGCATAAATGTCTTAACCAATAGAGTATCCATCAAATTTATATTATAATTAGCGCTGGGGACTATCAACTGTTTAGTAAATGACTAATTTTTACCAACACCTGCTTCAGTCGTTTTCCGTTCGACTGTTTAAACTACTTTTCACTATCGACTGTTTCACTTTCTGTGATTGGTTTTTATTGTTTTGGTAATGCCATCCTACCCGCGACTACTGAAAAGTCCCGGGCGCTCAAAGTTAACAGTAAACAATAATTAATGGTTTGAGAAGTCTTAGTTAACCAACATCAGTAGCACACTGGATCCCACTCTGTGGAAATCCCTTTTGTTTACAACAGCAAAATAATATAAATTAAATACTGAGCTTTAGCGTCCAGACAAGAAGAAATCAATCAGCAAAGATTGACCAGGAGAGATCAGCAACCGCAAAATCACATTTGATAATTATTGATAACGAATATCCACGATTAGTCCTGAACAAGTGACATTAATAGCGTGCTGACTAAAAATTATGGCTTAAAAGCTGTAGAATGTTTCAATAAACATTAACAATAAAATTATTGGTCTAAGAAAATATAATTGACTGCAAAGAAGGCTGGCCACATTTACATCTATAAGTAAAGTGAAAGCTTCCATTTTTAGAATTTCCTTAGAATGTTCCTTGACTATTTAAAACAAAATGTGTTGCTCAATCAAAACAACACTAAACTCATGATATTAACTATGCTTGAGGAAACGTTTTAATATATTTCTTACTAATTTCGCATCCATCAGATTTCACTACATTAGATTATTTTCCTTTTTTTAGATCAAAACATTTGGCTTGATTGTTAAAAGTGTTTGAACAGTAAAGAGATTAAATTAAAAGAAGCTAGGTTGAGGCATAGAAATATTTTTTTAAATATTATTTGTTCACTTGTTTAATTAGCGCAAGGACAATCTATACTATGTATATTTATGTAAATATTATTATTATACCAAAGGGGTATTTTCTATTTAAGAATTCCTACGGCAAAAAGCGAAGAGAAAAGAAGTTTCTCATAAGTACATTTAAAAGTAACAGGTCCTAATATATCCTCCATATGTATAGAACTATATCCAATTAATCTTGGATGTATGGATACTGTTGTTTTGTTTTGAATTGTTTGGATCTATGGTCTGTGCGTCACTGACGAAAAGAAATCGAAACGGATTGTAGCCGGCACGAGATCTTTATTTTTGTAACAAGTTTGTTATTTTCTAAATGAGTGAGGAAGGATTACCCAAAGTTACATTCGTTATAGTGTAAACGTAAATATTACCTTGTTATAGACAACATAACTATTATTTAGTATTGACCTTCTTGTTGCCAGTTTCATAATTAATATTTCTTAGCAAGTTCATGTAGGTACCGGCTTACTTATGTTTTTGTGTTGTCACATTTAACTGATCATGGACGAAAGCAGTTTGATAAGTTGATAGATTTTTGTGAGATTTTGCGTAAACTGCGTAATTTAGTTTGTGTTTGACAGTCTTTCGAATTTGTAAAAAAATTGAAACAGTAATTTTTGTGTGCTGATTAAGCATTACTTTTTACTAGTCGTTCTCAGCTAACTTTTAATTTAGTTTTACAATAACTTAAATCTAGATATCTATTTAGGAAGACCCATCGGCTCAATCTTAATGTCTAATAATATTTATGTATTAGCACTGCTCTTATTCTATTAAATACACATCACTACAGTACACGATAGAAGATAAAATGGTTTGATTATTCTTTTCCGTATGTGTCCTGTTCTAGTCTTATCCAAGAGTTGTATCACTTCGATAGTGACATGAAAATGGAGTATCTCCTCATGTCTCCTTGCGATTTCCTTGATTTCCTGTGTGACTATCGATATCTGAAGATCTCGGTGTAAGTTATCAGTCCTGTAGTATCTGGGCTCATCTACAATACTTCTTAGAACCTTGTTCTGCAGAACTTTAGAGAACGAGTATTTATATTATTTTTCACAGAACATCTCCATACTTGAATTCCGGATGTCCGTAGAATACTTGCTTTATAGTACCAATTTATTATGTACTGATAATTGAAATGTTGGTCCAATTAGCCAACACACTTTCAAATATTTGAACTCCAGTTATTTGGGTGCAATTATACTTATATTGTCACTTGCCTCTTGTAATTTTTGTGTCGCTTCTTCGCTCTTGTCTCCAACATTATTGATCGTCATCAAATTTAGCCATCGTTATATTATCCGTCATGTGGTATGTCCTTCTAGTACACCTGCTTTAGCTTCTTTTATTGTAGAGTAGACTTCCCCTTGTTTGGCTAAATATTCTAGCTGTGATGTAAGATTTCAATAGTTCAATGAACATACATTTTTTCTTTCAATTACATCTATCATTCTATGCACCTGGTCAATTGTTAAATGATTTTTGTTGTTTGTTTTTGTTCCTCTCTCTATAATTGGACATTTTCGATACTGTTTTGGAACAAAAACGATGGCATTTGGCGAAGACTATATTATTATTCCATTAAGACTACAGACAAGACATCAACACTGAAGTTGGATGGGGTTGGGTGTTAAAAGGTTTGAGTCATCCGAGTCATACGTCTATTTTGAGGAGGAGAAAACCTATTATTTGAAGGGAATAAAAAATTTGATAAAGGCTGAAACGAAACTTGAAAACCGCTTTGTTATTTTTTCAAACACAGAGATACATTTTTCGTAAAAGCTCACTGACTTATCAAATTGTCCTCGTATGTATCTTTGTCATATTGTATTATAAATATAAAAACCGTTTAAATTATAGTTTATACAACAATGATTTCTTCTCATTTTATTCATTGATCCAGTATCTCGTTATTTTTACTCAATAAGGTGAGCTTTGAAGTTTGATTATAGTCTTTTGAACAAAGTATTGTTATCAGCCATTCATAGTATCATTTTTATATTAAATTGATCAACTTTGCACTGCATGTAATGTATATTTATTGTTGGTGAAAGAGTTTTAAGATGGAATTTAAAGTTTTTTAATTTAACAGCACTGTTTACTTGTTGGCATTTTAAAATAATAATTTGATATTACATTTATCGAATGCATAAATATGCATGATAAAATAATGCATAAGTAACGCTTAATTGTACTTTATTAGTAAACTATTTTATTGTTAATTAAACCGAGAAGAACTATTCACTGCTGTTTGCAGCAAAAAAGAAACAACATTGACATTATCATACGTATATTTTATCCACTTGTTCTCGATCCCCGTTGAATTTTAATTAGAATTCTACAATAACAAGACCACAAAGAAATATTTTAATATAAGCGTATGACCAGAGTTTAGTTGTATATTCAAATATTTACGAATGTGCTCTCTATTTGCTAAACGTTTCTCTTTGATGTTAAGTAGCTGACTGCCCTTGGTAGATCCTAAAATAACATAATACCGCCCATGGTTGTAACGAAGGGGGTTGCGCTGCCTCCGCGCCGCTACCGTAGTTGACAATGGTACAGGGGCGTGGATATAATAAAGATTTTATCTCTATTTACGGGGAACCTTTGTCAGGCTCGGTTTTGTTTTGACAAAAATTCGGATCTGTTTGAATTGCGGGGGTGGATTAGTTCGGGGTGGAAATCGTCGACAAATAGTAGCGAATTAAAAGGGTCGTTATTGGGCGCGCTCGCAAAGGGTTGCGACATGAAAAGATCCTGCGGCTGATAATTTCCTAACTAGCTTCTTAGTGTGATTTGTTTCTTTGGACGCTGATCCATTAAGTTTGAGGGCCCGATTTATTTGTCAAAACCCCGGTTGTAATTAATTACTCGATACATCTCCCCCCCCCCCATGCTCAAATAATATATATGTATCTATTTTGAAAAAAAAAACTTTTCAATTTTAAAGACTTTTTTTCGAGGAATACAAAGTGATGTCTATTTTCTAATCGACCTCTCCAACATCCATCAGTGAACCAAGCTGATGCTGTCTAATAAATAGCTAGATATTCCAGTGTTGTTTCACATCCTTTTAGTAAAACAACTTTCTGCCATAGCATGGAGCTGATCCAAAATGGAGCGATACATCAAAACTAGGTGGCGATGAAACAATGTTAGATAGAACGTCATCTCTCCATAGAGGTCTCCTATATTTCTTCCCGATATATGAATATTTATAATTCAAGGAATTCTATTCAAAGGAATATCTTTAGTTGCAATATTTTTTTATAACATCTTTATTGCTTAGTACAATCTTAATTATAAATTAATTTATTACTACATTTCATTTGTACTTGGATTAATTCACAAGCAAGACGAGTGCGAGATAAATACATCAATATATATTCCTCAATTATAAAAATATTACAACTTAAGCTACAGTTTACACTAAAACTTTATATAAGTTCGTATGGTTTAGTTCACTTCAATCTTCTGATATCCTGCGCGTTGTCCGGTAGTTGTATTTCTTTTCGTGTCTTAAGGCGTAATCTTGGATAACTTCGCAAATTTGATTTGATTTCTAGATCATCGTGCAGTTCTTCGTTGATTATGAAACTCTAGGCATTGGTAATTAATCGAAGAATTTTGTTTCGACAGCGTTGGATGACTAGTTGATTTGCCCAGATTGGCTTTATGATTGTCTGCTAAATCAATCTCTTTTATCTCTTTTTAGGTCAAGTTGAGAGTATCTTCCGACTAACCAGTTTAACTGTTTTATTTTGATTCTAATGTGTTTTGCTTTTTGTCTAACATAATGTATCGTTCCTAAAAACCTAGGGGTATTGAATTTTGCGTGGTTTGGTATCGATATTTTGTTTGTGGATATATCGATAATTTGTTTCAATATCGAAATCGATATATCGGTATGTTTTCAAAAGTAGACAATAGAACTGGGCAGGTTTTAAGAAAACTAAAAGCACTGGAAATGTTCCTACTACTATAGAAATATACTCTGTTGTTTCTTTAAATAACAATACATCTACAATTATTATTTACTTCTCAAAGAAGATCTACATTTTTAGTATACATAATAACTTGTTGCGGTACAAGCAGATATTAAAACCTATATGGACCTACAGAATTTGGTTATTGGGATGTTCTGCGAGAATAGGATATTTGAAAATAAAGTGCTGAGAAGTATTATAGATGAATCCAGATTCTATAGGAAGAGTTACTTACACCAAGGCCTTCGTATTCTAACTGTCACAGAGGGAATTAAGAGATTCACAACAAGACACGAGGAAATTCTTCATTCCCATGTAAACAACGAAGTGCTGCAATTCTTGGACAACACTAAACTAGGACGCAGACTCTATGGCAAAAACATTGAAAAGAACTATTAACCTTTATTTTATTTTATAGGAGACTAAGTAAGCGTCAATATATGTTCCTAGAGAAGTATCTGATTCGCTATAAAAAAAATTGTAGGTTAGTCGATAACGACTGGTAATAATACATTACTAGATTTAAAAATAATAAAAAATGTATTAACTAAATCCACTGTATATCCCTATCATCTTTTTTGCTAAGCTTTTAGTCATTCATACCGCATCATTTCGTCAGTAATATGCCATATTCTGAAGCCGTATCTTTTATGAAAGAAATGTGAATTGTATAAAACGGCATTCCCAACATTTAAACCTATTTCTACTCAATAATTAAATAATCTACAGGGCACTGCCTTAAGACCACTATCATGTGTCTGTTATGTACCGCCGATATTCAAAAAACATAAGAAATAGTACTTGAAATATTTGCCTATGACACGGTCATTTCAGTAAAATAATGAGAAATATACAAATGGCAGTCAACAATAACCACAAATATTAGTAAATTAACGCTGCCAAAACGCAATTCTTCGATGAAATATTAATGTGTATCGCTACGTAACCTACGAAGAACTGTACGATGACCTCGAGATCACTTCTATGAAGTTAATACAGTATCTACGTTATTGCCTCGTTCTTAGAATCTCATTTAATTCCTTAAAATTGACTGCAATTTTCACCAGAACATTATTTTGGAATTCTTTTGAACATCAACGGTAAGTCAGATATAAATAAAATAAATTTCGAAACATCAATAAGTCGTAAACAGTGTACACAGAAGTAGTAAACTTATAGATTCTCGTAACAAGAACCCACACCATATTTTTCAATATATGATGATGAACTATACGCAGCAACAAAAGTAGTAAAAGTTAGTAATTAAGAAAACCTTTCTACAGGTCGAACTAGATGGAAGAATCTACCGAGGTGATGATAACCCAAGTTCAGTGCGGGTATTTTGAGCAAACTGTCTATATACTCGATGTAGTCGTGATATAGTATTTTATTAATACTAAACATGTTATTAATGATATAAACAGTTAATAAATTAAATAATTTCTCAGTTAACATATCCAAACAACTACTAATATATATAAACTCGTATTAGACAAAAAAACCTACGACCACATAGAGTAAACATGGGCATAGTTAAGTTCATAGAAAAGTAAATTTCTTATATAAATAAACTCATCAAATCACCGATCTTTATATTCTCTTAGCCAGAAAAGCGTTTTACAATTATCGTTTGTTTGGAGTAGCTTTAAACAATCGTAATTCTTTTCGGTAACCAATTGCAATTTGGGTTTTATTCTTAAAGGTAAATATTTGGGAATACTGACGTATCGTAATTGAATTTCTAAATAGCTGTCGGTAGGAGAATGTGGGTTAATTGTTATTAAGGATGTGAACAATGAGTTAACTATTTGAACGTGCTCTTAGCTCCGCGGTGACGTTTTTACATATACAAAAACTTTTTACCATCTAGTTATATTGAGCTGAGACTGGACGAAAATTCTTCCCAAATGTATCATGATTGATTTAACTTACTCATTGCATTTCGTTAAAATTTGTTTCATTGAGATTGGTAGTCAATTTTCACGTTATCATTAGTGTTGGGAGCAATCGACTGAAATCGACTTTCGACTGTTCAGTAATTGACTACTTTTTACTATCGACTATTTTTCGGTCCGACTGATTTTATTACTATTTACTATCGACTATTTCAGTCGTTTACTTTTAGTTACTATTTTCGGTTCTACTAGTTCATTCGACTTACTTTAAATATTTTGGCCTTCCGTCCTAGCCGTGACCTTGAAAGTAATGCGCCGAATTTATGCTTATAGATTTATATGTAATATATGTGGTTTTATGTTTTTTTTTGTAGTTTGTTTGTGGATAACTATACATTGTAAATCAATATAGCAGCATTTTGGAACGCTAGTTTTCGAGGGCAAAAAAAAAGAAATTGCAAATGATAAATAGTAAGATACTTTTGACTAGCATAATAGGTAATACTTTTTTGATAAACTTTCACGATTTTTGTCCAAGCCTCTTGTTTGTCGAAACTTTTTTCCTAAAATATTTAAAATTAAAATTAGATTCCAAAGGTTTCAGAAATTGCATAGATCCAAAAGATTTCAAGAATTTTTTACAGTAGCAGTTGTTAAATTTCTTTTAAAAATATTAACCGTAAAGAGGTGAATAGAGTATATTAAATATTTGCAATAAATACATTTTCTGATAGGAAAAGTTTACTTTAATACTCAACAATTTATTTTGTTGGCTATTAAGAAGAGCACCATAGTTTTTATTTGTTAACGAATGGACTATCTTAACAGAATGTGTTTTAACTTTTAAAGAACTTTTAAAGCCCATTGAAATAATGACTACCGAGTTATCTGGTGAAAGATAACCCAACGATGTCTTTAATTATATAGTTAATAAGAGGACTGCAACATTCCATCAAATCCAGGATTTATCAAGTGAAAGGGGGAAAAATGACAAAATTGTCTATTATATGTCATCAATAAAATACTGGCAATTTTAGAAATGAATACGATATGCGGGAAATCCACATTTTTAGATCCTAGATTTAAAAAAGCAGGATTTGGTATTGCAAATAATGCTGAGGCGATACAAAAAGTTATCACAAAAGAGGTATCTTCCATTCTAACTTCAAAAAATACAAATATAGTTCCACAACTCGAAATTCAAGACAAAACTACTGACCAAGAATGTATTGACATCTGGAGATATTTTGATAAAAAAAATGGCTAGAATGAAAGAAGTAATTACTCCAAGTACTGCAGCAACTTTACAGATTTAGCAGTATTTGGAAATTCCATTTATTGGGCGTTTAGAAAACCCATTGGATTTTTGGCAAACCCATAAAAATACTATCTGAATTATATCAGTTACACGTAAAATATTCCTCTATACCCGCAACATCTCTCCCCTGGGAACGATTTTTTTCAAAATCTGAGCAAATAATAAACGATCGAAGAAATCGCCTCACGGGAGAAAAGTTGAAAATGATAATATTCACAGTAATTTAAAAATATTTTCGTTCAAAAATAAATAAAACTTTTATTTAAAAAGGGTCTGGTAGTTATTGTAGGATCATTTCTAGGTTCATCATGGATTTGATTTTTCAATGATTACGTATATGTTTACATTTTATTTTGTAGTTATGGTTATTGAAAATCTTTAGTTTTTAGGTTTTATTTAAGTTGTATTGTACTATTTATATTTATTATGCTATATTATTTAAAAATAGCAATTAATATATTAAAACAGGATAAAACATTTGTGGTGTTATTATTCCATTCCTTTTTACACATTCACAGAATATTCAGTATAAAAGTAATCCTACTTCCTTTAAAATTATATTTATCACATGATAATAGAAATTAGTATTTTTTTTAAGTTATCACGAGAACAAATATATATACATCTCTGTCTCGCTTATACTGCCATTGGAGAATATAAACACATTTAAAATTAACTGCTCCAAGCATTTATCTCCGTCCTTTCCTATCTCATATTTTATACAGACAAGAATTCGTACATCCTCGTCTGACACCACGAAAAACAGTCGAACCGTGCATTTGACTGAAAATAGTAATTACTATTTTCAGTGGCTATTTCGACTATTTTGCGACTATCGACTGTTTCGACTGCATTCTCCGTCAAATAGAGGGAAACCTCAAATTTCAAAGGAGTGTACAAAGTTTTCACATTTTTTATCTAAAAAATCAAATATTAGGGCATAATGTTATTGCTGAACTAATCTGATGGAAGACCGGAAGTCGTTCAGTGCAAAAGCCGATCAGTTTGCTTTTTCAAGCACTGACCATATCATATGGGGAACCGTAAAAGTATTGCAACTGCTTTTATGGTGTAGTTATTTGAGTGTAAGTGTGGTTGAGGTGAGTGTTCGGCTCACATGCGGAGGAATCAATTCTCGACAGGGGAAACTTTTTTTTGTTCTAGTTTGGTTAGAACTACTAGTGACATAACCTAGATTAGGTAGAGGGCCCCAGACGTTCCTTATCTTCAATCCTTGTTTCTATATTCCTATTTTTCCTTATACGGGATGCACGCCAGGTAAGGCCTACCAATTATAATATTAAATTAAATAACTGCGTAATTTATTGACCAAATATCTAACACTAAAAAGAGAAAAATGAAACATTTTTAACAAAAAATATTTTTTACATGTTATTTATATATTTATTATTTATTTATACACGAATTTATAATTATAATGCTCTAAACACTATTTTTAATTGATACTAATTGAATTTATATATTTAAAACGCCACATAATTATTATGCAAAGGCTTAAAGTCATAAAATTGATTGTTTCAAATTTCTAGACTTAGCATAACCCTTTAATAAAACTAACATGGTAATTCCAATAATTTATAAATAATTTATTAATAATTTTTGGGATCTATATAGCTCGTTAGACACTCCTAAATCATTCGTCTTATTTTATTGAAACAATCTACGAGCCCAAGCCCGATCTATAAGCACCAAAAATCCGAATGCGTTTAAAAACATAATTTAATAGATCTAGACCGGCTTGAAGACGACCCAGGAAAAAGTTTCGGCACATCCGCCGCGTTACGTCATTTATTTTCGATGGATTCACGTTATTTATGATTATTTTATGCAAGAGACGTATTATAATTTGTTGAAATATAATCCAATCAGGCGCAATTATATCTCAATTTCGTTCATAAAATAATTAACGATGGTATCTCGTAATATTTTACCGTCGATATACAAGGTAATTATCAACTCAACTTGTACCATTACCATTCTAATAATGTTCTGATTGAATTCGATTTAAAATTCTAATCTATATGCGGCCACTAAACTTTGACTCTTATCATCGTATATTAAATGAGCCTGGTATGATATTTAGTCCAATGGTAGTTTTCAGGGTTCCCAGTTATCCTAATCCTCTTTTCTACCATTGATCCTTCAGGTCAGCCATTAATCATTAAAGGACTTAATAACTTTTAAGCTTACTTAATAGCTTACCAGAGAAAATATCACGTTTCCAAAAAAGTTAGGACGTCTAGAGTATCTTAATAAGTTACTGTAATATATTGTAGAAAAGATATGTGAATATATTCAGTATGGCAGTTGAATTATGTGCTTTTTTTACAATGAGGTGATTAGTAGTACTTATTTAGTGCTTGACGAATTGACTTTTTTTCAGGATTTCAAGTAACATTTATATTCTGCCACTTGGTAGATTCCTCTATATATTTATTATTAATTTTATTAATTAACAGTTACACATTAAGTACACTGTAGGTGGATACATAATTTATAATAATTATTTACTATGATAGTCTGACCTATGAGTCGCAAATAATTAATTATAGTAACATTAATATGGAAATAATAGATTGACAATTATAAATACAAAACTGAATTGACAGGAGCAAAATTAAAATCATTACCTTATAAAAATGTCAAACTAGAAAGACTATATAAGTGATGTAAACAAACAGTAAGAATACTAATAAAATATAGTAAAAAAATAATACATAATTATATACTATAAAACAATACAAAACAATACATGTAAAACAAATTGGTATATAGTCTATAATAAGCACAATTATAAAATTAAAATAAATGATATTTTATAAAATTTCTGTTGCATTATTTTATTTGCATTAACAAGTTAATTGAAAAGTCCCCGGCCTGACAGCTGACGGATCATTAGTTTGTGAATTATAGCGTTCTGAGTGAATCAACTTTTTGTTAATTTAAAAAAAAAGAAATTTCACGTCTTGATAAAATATTGCTTTCTGAAGGGAAAAAATGCAGTTGAAGTAAAAACTTGGCTTGATGCCGAGTTTCCGGACACTGCTCCAGGAAAATCAGCCATTAAGGATTGGTATGCTTAGTTTAGACGTGATCAAATGAGCACCGAAAACGGTGAAGGCAGTGGACGTCCAAAAGAGGTTGTTAGCCGAAAACATTTAAAAAATCTACAAAATGATTTTGAATGACCGTAAATTGAAATTGAATGAAATAGCAAACACTCAAAGATATCAACTGAACGTGTACATCATATCATTTACGAATATTTGGGTATGAGAAAGCTCTGTGCAAAGTGGGTGCCGCACGAGCTCACTTTTGACCAAGAACAACGACGAGTTGATGATTCGGAGCTGTGTTTGAAGATTATCAAGCGTAATAAACCCGAGATTTTGCGTCGATATGTGACAATGGATGAAATGTGGCTCCATCATTTCACGCCGAACTCCAATCGACAGTCATCCGAGTAGACTGCACACGATGAACTCGCTCCAATGCGTGAGAAAACGCAACAGTCGGCTGGCAAGGTTATGGTGTCTGTATTTTGGGATGCGCATGGAATAATTTTCATTGACTACCTTGAAAAAGGAAGACAACTATTACATAGCATTATTGGGCCGTTTGAAAGACGAAATCGCCAAAAAACGGCCGCATTTGAAGAAAAAGAAAGTGCTGCTTCACCAAGACAATTCACCGTGAAAACGATGGCAAAATCCATGAATTGGGCTTAGAATTGCTTCCTCATCCACCGTATTCTCCAGATCTGGCCCCCAGCGACTATTTCCTGTTCTCAGACCTCAAAAGAATGCTCGCTGGGAAGAAATGTTCGTCGAATGAAAAGGTGATCGCCGAAACTGAGGCCTATTTTGAAGCAAAGGACAAATCGTACTACTAGTATAATCAGTGTATCACCCTGGAAGGAAATTGTGTTGAATAAAAAAACCAATTTTGGCAAGAAAATGTGTTTTACTATGGTAGATCGAGGATTTTTCAATTGACCTGTTAGAAGCTTGTAATATATAAAAGCTAAAATAAACCCAAAGTTAAACTGAAATACGGCAACATTGCGACGCTTTGACTTCTTAAACTGAGATGACTGGACTTCACTGCTACTGTGAGTATACTTTATATGTTACATAATGCGACTAATATGGCACTAATACACACTAATAATTCTTACCAAAATAGTAAGAGTTGTATGTTCCAATAAGGCGCTATTTCTTTCTGTTAATATTGTGTTTTTTTTTTTGTCTTTGACTGGATAATTAAAATAACTCGTTATAAGAATAAAATATTTTACTAATCAAAATACGATACAAAGGATTATATAGTCCCGTACAGGCTATTGGGGTTCAAGCCTCCAATGCCCTAATCCTAACCGTTACATTATTAATTTCTGAAGCCAATATGAATATTGCGTACTAATATAGAGAAAACATCAAACATTATTCTATCACAAGGAGCGCAAAGAACTATGAATGACCAAACCCGTCAAGAATCATCAATTAATTTTTGTGTCGTTTAAACTAATGAATTAATATCATTACTATACATGTGCTGTCTTAATACTAGAAAAGAAATAATTTTATGATATGATTTCAACAACTGATCATATTATCTATAGACTACTTGAATTAATTAAAAAAAAATTGTCTATAAGAACATATGCTTTGAAACAATGAAGCAGGCAATTTTAATTGCAATTTTTGTAACAATAATTGACAAAATTCTCTTGGTTCGACAAACTGTTTTATACTGCAAGAACCTAAGTTTTGATTGAATAATTGTTAATCTCTTTCTAAAACATAAATTATATTTGTATGTTTAAGTACTATTGTAACACTACTATTTAAAATAAAATGTGTGATCAATATTGGTTCAAATAACACAACATATGTTTAAATTATGACCCAAAAATATCAAATTTATTTGAATATTTCATGATGTTACATATATTGCTCTTTTATTGAACCCATCGGGTGTTATAGCTGGCCAAAATAAGCTGACCGAACGATATAATCCCTCGGCAGTTCAAGCAGCAGCATTATGTTCTCCGAGTATTATTCTGTCGTGACGTGACAAATCCCCGCAGAGTCGGCCCTTGAAGCTTATTTTCCTTGTCACATATTATTTTCCACTTTTTGTGTCCGGGTAAGATTTTAAGGATTACGCAGGCCCGTATAAAGGAAATTCGTAAATACGTCGTGACATTCGGAGATTCCACGCGAACAGTGAGAGAATAGTAGCTTTATAGATAGCAGAATTTTTTTATTATTATTTAATTAATACATTATTACTAGTCATTTCCGTCTAACCTACAATTTTTTTTCGTGATAACTTAAATCTAGGTACACTACACAAGATCAGATGGTTTGATTAATTTGAGCTGTGTCCTGTTCTGATGGTATCCAAAACCTGCAATATTTCAATATTTTCATGAGAATGCCTCATTGCAATTCTCTTGATTTGTTGACTGACTGTGAGTATCTGAAGATCTCGATGTAGGTAATCAGTCCTATTGTATTTGGGTGCACCCACAATACCTCTCAGGACTTTGTTCTGAAAAATTTGTGTTTTATTTATGTTACTCTTTGCAGAACATCCCCATAATTGAACTCCGTATGTCCATATAGGTTTCAGTATTTGCTTATATAATAGCAATTTATTATGTACTGATAATTGTGATTTTTTTCCAATTAGCTAGTGCATTTTCCTATATTTCTTATTCTTATATTTCTTTTCTTCTTTATATGTTCATTTCAGCGAAGTTTTGCATCGAGATTCATTCCGAGATATTTAATGTTATTGGTGCTTGTACGGTTTGTTTATAGGTGAACTGCACATGTACAGATTTACTTTCATTAATTTTTATTTTCCAAGCTTGTGTTCAATTATTTATATTGATACTTGCCTGTTGTAATTTTTGTGGGGCTTCTTCGCTATTGTCTCCGCAAGCGCAGTATAATCAGGAAATGGAGCCATCGTAATATTCTCCATTTGTGGTATATCACAAGTGCAGAGTAGATAAAGCATTGGTCCCAGTACACTTCCTTGTGGTACACCTGCTTTAGCTTCTTTTATTGTAGAGTAAGCTTCTTCTCGTTTGACTCTAAACATTCTGGTTCTAATGTATGAGTTTAATAGCTCGGTGTTTTGGTAGCATTTTTTGTAGTTTATGAACAAGACCTTCGTGCCAAACCTTATCTAAGGCTTGTGCTACATCTAAGAAAATAGCTGAACATATTTTTTTACTTTCGTAGGCTTTTTCAATAACATCTGTTAATCTGTAGACCTGGTCAATTGTTGAGTGCTTGTTAATAAACCCAAACTGGTGTGTTGATATTAAGATTTTTTTTTGTCTCTATGATCTATGTTTTATTCTTTTCAACAGGAGTTTTTCAAAAACCTTAGATATTACTGTCAGCAGTGATATAGGTATATAGACTTTTATTTCGTTTGGTGAGTTCCCAGCTTTTGGGATAGCACAACTGATAAAATAAGAATACAGCGTACACAAATATTAATACAAAAGATAAAAAGTTGAAATTATAAACTTATAACTATCTCCTGGTAGTTGCAATGAACGATTCTATTGCTGGAATAGTATCAGGTTCGAATCTCTTCCAGATCTGTAAGTCTGATGTAAATTTATTCTTATGACTAACTATGGGCAAGTGTATATAATAAGACAAGAAGCAGCGCATCATTGGAATAATATTAGTAACTAAGCTGGATTAGACGGGAATTATCCAAGGTAGTCATCGCCAAAAAGCTGATAATAATGAAAGTTTAGAAAAATTAATATGAATAAAAATACGATACGTGAAGAGTTTTTTTTATGTGAAAACATTCTCGACCATTACTTTCAGCATCGTTACGTTATTTGCTGCTATTACTACAGGGAATGGACAAAGTAAAATGAACACATATACATATATATATTACTAAAGTATTGAGTCACCATTTGTAGAAATCTTGCAGAACTACGGTAATTCTTTCCAGAATAGACTCCTAAAGTTTCTGAATTATTTCCAACTGATTGAACTGATTGTTCGCTAAAATGTAAGGTCTCCAACTCCATTCCTCACCTACACATTCAGAGACTGGCCCTATTTAAGCTATCGTTCATGGCGTCCACAACTAATACGACTGCAGTAGACAATTAAGAAACTAACATCGGACTTAGATCAATCGAAATAACTTCTCACCATGACAATGCTAATCTGCTTAATATTAGAGAGGCCGACAATAACTGAAAAAAAATTGTACTGTCATCGATCACTGACTTTATTGAACTTAACATGCTTAATGAAGGTTTAATGTCTCAATTTAAATGCAGTAAAATTGCCTATAAATGTACGGCTACTTAAAAAAAACGAACTTTTTTAAACAGATTCAATATTAAAAATTAAGACATTATATTTTATTACTTTATTTACTACGTAATTTTCTTATATTTATTCTAACGTTGAATAATTGGTATATAAATTATTGTCTATAAAATAATAGAGTAAATATCTTGATAATCTGTTGTATGATTTTTGTATCATTGTTTATACAGTAAAGGCAGTTTCTAAATTCCTTAAATTGTTCAACAAAAATAGTGTAACAGCACCAAATCTAAATCATCTAATAATGGACACAAAATATCTTATATATTTTTCTCATAACGATGTTATCATTTTAGCCACAATTTCGTCTACTCGATCTTTAAAAACTAAATTTTGAATATTTTCTGATTTCGTAAGTATGCAAAAAACTCAGTATCAAAGGGTGCTTACCACTATGTCACTAATGAAATATTGTGTGATGATCTTCATACGAAATTGGCCTGTAACAATATCCAAGATTTTACTAAATCGCTGAAAGTGGAAAGAAAATAGTTCTGGTCCAAACACGGAACTAGGCCCAATCAAATGAGTTAATTTAAAGTGTTAAATTAATTTTAATTTGAATTAGTTCAATTTAATTCTTCTTACGAGAAATACATCCTGCTAACTAATCAGGGCTTATTTTACTCGTTTTTTTTTTTACTAAGAAAAACTTTCAATACGTTTGCAATTTAATCACGTCCGAATGGAGAAAACATACCAAAAAGTAATACTTTAAAGAACAGCAACAAAAACTTAAAATGTATGATATATATAATAATTGCTGTTTTACTTTTATTATGGCAAAATCGAGGAGTTAAAAAGACAGTTTAAGCATCTATCAACAATATAATAAAACAAGCATGATAAGCTTATCTATGAAATCAAGCTCTCATAGGTCTACTACAAATTGTATAATATTATTTTGTATTAATGTATTTTATTAATATCCTTGTTGAAGAGGTTATCTCGGTTAAGGAGCCATAAGCCAAAATATTAATCTTAACTAAGTATCTTAACTAACCAATCAAAAAAGTGGTCTCAGAGTCAGCATTGGTCGGACCAGGCAAAACATTTTCTCTATCTATACTCTATAGCCTGAATATCAAAACTATGGAATTTAACAGGCGTCTGTATTAATACTTCTCGTTTTGCCAAGAGATACCGCTGATCAAAATACAACCAAGTACCTAATAAATTAAATTTCTTCATATATGTAGGACAGTATTTAAAAAAAAACGGATATTAAATACCGTCTTTAGGCGTAGATTCATTTTTCATCGAGCCCGCATCCCGAGAAACAAAAAGGCCGAAAGAAGAAAAAGGAGGAAACCAGTCCTCTCCGTTTATTGCGCATACACCTTGACAATAAAATTATCAAAACCGTTACGCAACCTTAACAACCGAAGTATAGCCTGTCGGTCCCGTCCACATAAATGCTTTACAATTTTACACCATCCATAAATAACCGAAGAAATAAGAGCGCGATAGCCGGTAATTTAGCCAAATTAACCTCCGAAACTCCTGTTCGGACTCTCTCTCTTTCTCGACCGGTTCGGCCTGAACGATGGCACCGCCGAATGATTAAGCTCACTACTCACGTCTCGGAAGATGCGCGGGCGCGGGGCGGCGGCGATTGAAGAGTGACGCGTCCCCATAAAGCAGGGGGCCCTTTGTTGGGATCGTGTCGTTTTGCGGCACTAAAGATCCGTCCGAAACGGACGACGTCGCGCCGCTCGGTACCATTGAAATTGAGAAAAGCAGAGCCCCGCGAGAGATCAAACGCGACCAAAGCCAACCGGGATTTATGTAACACGTGAACGCCGTTGTTGCCGACGGACCGTTCGTCAGTCAGGGAATCTCGGTAAATCAGCGTACGAGGCGAAGCTGATATCCGTTTCCCAGTCGATAAATTCTTCGCGGGTTTATTTGTTGGCGGAGCGGAGATTTGAGCCGCTCTAATGTGTTCCGATTGTTTCGCCCGTAAATACTCACCAGATTCCCGATGATGGTCGCGGTTTTTTTATCTCTCCTGATACCGTACGATCTGTGGAAGCTCTCGTGGTGATATTTTTTGCTGCAACTATTCACTAACCCTAACAGAGTCTAGGCATTTAATGACATTTTTGTTTATTATTATTTAATTACATTATTAATAGTCGCTTCCGACTAACCTATAATTCGTCTTTCTGATAACTTAAATCTAGGTATATAACTGGGAGGACCCATCGGCCCTATCTCATTCTCTGGTGAAATAATGTTTATACATGTCACTGCTGTATTTTTTATTATATGCACCTCACTACACAACACTACACAAGATCAGATGGTTTGATTCTTTTGAGTCTGTGTTATGCTCTGGTGGTATCCAAATTACAACACTTCAACATTCTCATGAGAATGGAGTCTTTCCTCATGCCCCCTTGCAATTCTCCTGGTTTCTTGGCTGACTGTGGGTATCTGAAGTAATCTGGTCTCGATGTAGTTAGTCAGTCCTGTAGTATTTGAGTGCGCCCACAATACTTCTCAGGACTTTGTTCTGAAAAAAAGTATTTTGTTTATGTTACTCTTTGCAGAACATCCCCATAATTGAACTCCGTATGTCCTTATAGGTTTCAATATTTGCTTATATGATAGCAATTTATTATGTACTGATAATTGTGATTTTTTTCCAATTAGCCAGTATATTTTCCTATATTTCAATTCCAGTTCTTTTCTTCATTAATATGTTCCTTCCAGTGAAGTTTTGAATTAAGATGCATTCCGAGATATTTCGTGTTGTTGCTATATGGAACGATAGTATTATTTAATGTTATTGTTGCTTGTAGGGTCTAATTGTAGGTGAACTGCACATGCACAGATTTACCTTCGTTAATTTTTATTTTCCAAGCTTGTGTCCAATTATTTATATTGTCTCTTGCCTGTTGTAATATTCGTATGGCTTCTTGACTATTGTCTCCGACAGCTATAATCGCAGTATCGTCAGCAAATGTAGCCATGGTAATATTCTCCATTTGTAATATATCATAAGTGTAGAATAGATAACCGCAGTACACTTCCTTGTGGATCTGCTTTAGCTTCTTTTATTGTAGAGTAAGCTTTTCTTGTTTAACTCTAAACATTCTGGCTGTAATGCATGATTTTAGTAGTTCGGTGTGTTGTATTGGCAATATTTTCTGTAGTTTATGCACAAAGCCTTCATACCAAACCTTATCGAAGGTTTGTGCTACATCTAAGAATATAGCTGAGCATACTTTTTTACTCTCGTAGGCATTTAATTACATGATAATGTAAAGTATCATTGGGAACTATCGACTGAAAACAGTTGAAATAGTTGATAGTTGCAAAACAGTCGAAATAGTCGATAGTCCAAACAACTGAAAATTGTAATTACTATATATTTTCAGTCAAATACACGGTTCAACTTTTTTTTTTTTTTAATTTGTGATATCAGATGAAGATGTATGAATCCTCTCTTGTATAAATTGTGAGATAGGAAAGGACCGAAATAATTTCTTGGAGCTGTTAATTTTATATGTGCTTATATTATTCAACGTTAATATAAGCGACACGGAGATGTACATATTCCTTCACGTACTCACTTTACAAAAAGAAAAAGAAAATAAAAATTACTGAATACTATTAACATGCAATTTATAATTTCATTTTAATAGAGCGGAGTCTTTATAACACTTTTAAAGCCATTGCTTCGCTTGTTTTTGATGCATTGTTTTGAATTGAATTTGAATAACAAAAGTAGTGTCACTCTTAACACTCAGAAACTTATGAGTAGAATATCATTAAATTTTAAAAGCTGTCTTTTGAAGCTTAGTACTAACTGAAAAAGCGGTGAATGTAATAAAACTAGCCGTCTGTGTGTTAGGCTCCGGACTTTTCAGCCCATGCGTTAATAAGTGGTTCAATATATTAATGGAACACCATCTATTTATCAACGTAGAACTAAAATCTTAAGAACATTTTAATATTTCGTAAGTCCCTAACTAATTTTGCAATCCGATCTGTCGGAAAAATTATTTTGTATTGACGTGTCAGTGCATATGTATGATCTCTCCTGATACCTTATTATCTGCAGAAGCTCTTCTGATGATCTTTTATGCTGCAACTATTTTCTTCAACGATTTCTAAAACATAAAATAATAATTCGTTCAATATATTCGTTGAATAACATTTATTTGTTAACGTAGAGTTAAAATTTTAACGTTATTTTAATATTTTGTCTGACATAAGTCAATAACCAAAAGGATATTTCGATTTGTCGGTTCATTTTTTGTTTACAAACCATCTTGTGTTTATAAGTCAATGTATTGTTAAATTCCGCGGAAGAAGAATTGATAAATGTTTTAGTATTGGACTGACTGTAGTTATTAATCTAATAAAATAATCATTTGTCACAGCATAGCGATCCCATATCGAAGCGGTGCTGTTGCTTTTGTCAACGATCCATCGCCTATAGCTAGCTTGACATGTTGAGTGCGCAAAGCTTCCATTCGAGCTGTAACAGTGTGTACTTCACAACTCCTGAGAGGATGCCTTTGCATTTGTCATTCATTACTATTGCTAGTATTTTTATAACAACACGTCGTTCAAAGTCCTCAATTGACGTCGATGGTCGTATGAAGTAACCGTTTCATTCGGTTTCATCAGCTCATAATACTCTACCCCTTGTTAATCCTACCATATGCAAACTAAAGCTTTATAGCCATGCCTGAGCGTTGATGTGGATGATTCTACTGATCTAACCCATAACTTTTTTATGATATTTTCGTGATGTATGCACCCGTCATCGCAATTCACAAAAGACTTTAAGACACGTTATCTCATCTCCCATCTCATGTAAACGTATGCAAATTATTTGAGTTATTTGAGACCACAATTGGGATATGATAAATCACGAGAACTAGAAATCTACAAGGGTGGTTCAAATATGATCGAGACAAATACTCTGACACGTTTATTTACTATTGAAAAAAATTACAAAAAAGTACACTTTTTCTAGGTATTGCCCCTCACTAGCTACGTATTTTGTCCATCTTTTCGGAAGGTGTTTGATGCCTGTATCGAAGAATTCCTTGGGCAACTCGGTCAGCCATGTGCGCACTAACTCCTCTACCTCGTCGTCGGTGTTGAATCTCTGCCTTCCCAGGGCTTCTTTCAGTGGTCTGAACATGTGGTAGTCGCAGGGTGATAAATCCGTAGTGTATAGGGGGTGTTGCAGTGCAAAACCATAGAATTAAACATAACCATAGAAAGAAACAGATAAGCTAGATTGTTTAACAGTTGTTTATGTTGATACTTCGCATTTTCTCCAAAAGATTTCACTAATCAGTATGCATTCAAGCATCTAATATGCTGCTGATCTAGATTCATTCCTTTAAATTATTTAACAGTCTTCAGGTAATTCAATGTATCATTGATTAAGAAACAATTAAATTCAGAAAACAATGATGCGAGTTAAGTTCATTCAAAATATCTATTCATTTAATTATATCTCATAATTCCAATATTTTCACCAACACTTCAGAAAACTAAATTTTGAATCCCAAACTGTGCAATTATAACTTAATTTTATAATACATTCTTGTAGTGAATTTTTTAAATCTTTACATTCTTGTATATTTTTTAAATTTGCTTATTTTATTAACAATACTAAACTTTTTCCTGGACTTTGAGCGTACGAAGTGACCAAGTTTCCTATTATTTATTATTATCTAGCCTGACATTCACAATTACATCCATATCTTGACGGGATTCGGTCATGTTTGTTCAAGTTCTTCACCTGTTCGAGCTATAATACTTAATATCCATTCCATAATACTTCAGAGTACCAATTTGATCAAAATACATCTAAAATGATTTATTATTGACCTCAGAATTACTATTCAATCTGTTTGAAACTGAGCTAGGTGCTAATATATAATGTAAAACCATTAGTATATATAAATTTCCGTAGTTTTTAAATCATAGCCGAACATTGATAAATATTGATAATAATAAATAAAGCACTAATGATGACCAGAAAAATACCACAATAGTAACACACATATAGAACAAACGTCATAACATTACAGTATGAATAGTGTAATGCACACCAAAAAATAATATATCAAACTGGCTCCTTGTTCTTCCTTACCTGTAGTACTCGCCAGACATCGGTCCCTTTGACTATTACTCGTGTATAAAGAAAAGGAAGTGAAATGAAAATAAATCTCCAATATAAACCATACCGATCGCGTGCATCACCGACCGAAAAATAAAATAGGCCGAATTTAACCTCCGAAGATCAAATATGAAAATAAAATATTCACGGACCCGCAAATAAAAACGCCAGTTATATAAATAAGAGTCTTCGGTCGAGAACTACAAACAAACGAAAGGAAACAGAGGCGGAAATAATAAAACCGTCAGTTATAAAACCAGATGATAATAAATCTATTGCTTTCTAATTTATTAGACAACGGAGAAATAACCGAAAATACTTTATTAAGTCTCAACTTATATTAACCTCCTTTTGTTTACCTAATACTGTATACACTGAACGGATCATAATTTTCAGCTAAGATAAGCAACAGCGGCCGGGTACAATATATATATAAAGTTACGTTGAATTATCGACGACAGAAATTTCATTAATTTTAATAACGTGATAAATTTATCTATCAGTTCCTATTTCGGTTAATTGATTGAGTTATAGGCCGTAACACTCCATAAAGCGATTGTTTAACAAGGAAAATAAGCCTAATTTCTTAGAAAAATAAAATAATTTTCTATAGTATAAAATTTTTATTTTAACCAAATATATAGTCTATTCAAAATAGCAGTGTCACGGGAGAACTGTCAAAACGTCGGAATGTTGTCGCCGGAACTCTAAGTTTTAAAAAACTAAAAAACTACAATTAATTTTACGGCCACAATAATTTATAGGTTAGAGTTGTTTTATTATATATACATTGAGCTTTTTTCCACACTAGTATCGGTAGGGTTCTAGACGCGTTTTTGTATGTAGTGGTATCGTCCGAAGGCCTAATCCACTTAATTAACAATTATATACCTGAGTAATGTATTTTACTTTCATTAGAGAGCATATTTATGTTTTACGCTTAGTTCTTGTTTCTTTCCATGCAATGTATCCTTGTAAAGTCGTAATATTACTATATTTCTCTTTAGTTTGTCCTGTTACCACCTGTATACATCTTTTTTGATAAAACTACATTTAATCACTGCATTCTCCTTAATGCATTTTCCATATCTGTATATTTCTAACCAAACGTTCATGTACATTCTGAACAATAGACACATGCTCATAACGCTTTCACATTCTATAATACAATTCCCTACAACTAAAGCATATTAATTGTATACTGACCTTTAGTGGTTTCCTCTTTCATCACCCTGTCATGGTAATCGTCAGCATTGAATCATAAACCAACATTCATAAGGTTTTATTCAATCACTGTCACTTTCAGAAACACTAATCAAGTGAACCAAAGTGTATCAAAACATTTCTCAAGATTCTAACATTTGTCAATTTGTTCTTCAATATGTCTGATCGAGCTCACACAAACTGTAGGTGCTATTTTCAACAATGCCTCTTTCCATAAATCCAGACAGTTCTGGTTTGAATACCGTCCTCGACCTGAATATCTACTGTAATAATTCTTTGCAATATTCCGTATCAACTCAATCTAATTAAAATGCAGTGATAGTGAGTAAACGTAATAATCTGTGCCATAATATTCAGTAATCTGATCTACTATGTATCTTTTCTCAGGCTTATTTATAAAAAAGTAAATTACATAAAATGCAATTAAATATTTCATTTACATTTAGCAAGTAACAATTTGAAATAGTTCATTCTTTAACATGATTTCCTCGAAAACTTATTTAATGTACTTTAAGCTATTCCTTAATTGCAACCTTTGTTAATGAACTTGTTAGGATTTTCTCTACCAGTGTACTATATATATATATATATATATATATATATATATATATATATATATATATACGGTATATATATATATATATATATATACCTATACCTACGGTATATATTGTACGGTGCATTGTACATAACAATAACTGATGGTTCCTCCAAGTTCTTAAAAAGCTGAACTACTGCAAAGACAAGTTATAGTTCATTTCTTCATGGTAGTTACCTTTGGACTTAGAGAAACACTAATTCTGCACCACAAATAAAACCATTCCTGTTTCCAGCATGAAGAACTATACGTCTACAATGAATAAATGTTATGACTAAAAAAACCTAATCGATAGTTATTCCAACATTTACCTTTTTCCATCAACTTTTGTTGTCTTTACACTGTAATAATTATCATCTTGCCATGAGCAACCCAATGTACCATTCTGAAATACTCATGTCCCATTTAAATATATAAATTAATATATTTCTTCCTTGATTTTGTTATGTTTTTAAAAATTGTATTCTTTTAAAAGCAATCTCTGGCAGTTCCATTAAACCCCTTCAATGTTATCTTTACACCATTTAAATCCTATGTTATCCAACAATGTATGAACGGATGTTGTACATCTCTCAAATATTTTAGTCTCTCTCTCTCTTTCTTCTCGTCTTATAAAATAAAAGTTAGTAGCACTTTTCAGTGTTTTAACCATTTAGTACACTTCACTGCACTACAACTACACATCATACGGTATCGTTCTCTTGAATCTGCGTCTTAGTTCAGTGTTATCTAAAGTCACAGCATTTCGGTGTTAATATTGGAGTGGAATTTTTCCTAGCGTCTTGTTGTTAATGTTAATTTCATCTATAACAGTTGGACTCTTGTGGTCTTGGTGTAACTAGTGGTTTCTATAGTATCTGGGTGTATCCACAATACTTCTCAGCACTTTATTCTAAAATACTTATATTATGTTGATGTTACTTCTCACAGAACATTACCAAAGCTGAATTCCATGGGTCCATATAGGTTTTAAAATTAGCTTACACTTATAATGTACGGATAATTTAAATTTTCTTCCAAATAATTTATAGTATTTCAATTCCAGTTCTTTCAGTTTTCTCCTTAATATGCCTCTAACAACAAAATTTTGCATCAAGATTCATCTTAAGGTTCTTTACTTTGTTATTACATGAAATAATAGTGTTATTCATATTTATTGGTGTATGAACTGGTCATGATTCACTTTTATTACTTACTTGTTACGGTTTTCTGGTTATATATTGCATATATCAAAATTGCAATAAATGTTAGTCTAATCTTGGAAGTGAAATAAGTCTGGTTTCCTATTAACCGTTGTATGTAGAGAATATTATATTAAATCCTTGTAATCTTAAATAAAGTCATTAAAAAGGTACAAATAGAATCAAAACTATATTTAAGTTGTGTTTTATTGTGTCAAAAGAAATCTGTTCTGAAAGGTATTGTGGGCGCACTCAAATACTATGGGACTGATTACCTACATCGAGAACTTCAGATACCCACAGTCAGTCGACAAAGAGGGATGAGGAAAGACTCTATTGTCATGAGAATATTCAAATATTGCAGCTTTTGGATACCACCATAACAGGATACAGCCTCTAAGGAATCAAATCATCTGATCTTGTGTAGTGTTGTGTAGTGAGGTGCATATAATAAAAAATACATCAGTGACATGTATAAACATTATTTCACCAGGGACTGAGGTGGGGCCGATGGGTCCTCCTAGTTATATACCTAGATTTAAGTTATCATAAAGACAAATTGTAGGTTAGACGGAAACGACTAGTAACAATGTAATAATTAAATAAACAAAAAGAAATCTCTTATTTTATATTGGACATATTAAATTATAATGCATTTCATGTTTTCAAAATTTATTTTTGAGAAACATTCGTCTATAAACCATCATCCATATTTAAACAACGTTCCTACAAAACACATATTAAGCGGTAATAACACTCAGTTAGGGCAAGCGTAAAATAAAACCGAGGCGAATTCGATTTCCTCGTTAATTATCTTTGCAGTGTTAACAGAAATCTCATTTTCTAATGACCATTGTTAAGACGGGCCTCGCGAAACAATGTATTCGTATTTTGGTATGGTTTGTGAATGACGGCTACACTACATCTGGCTACCATATGCGCACCCGCTTCATCGGATGACATACGGTCCGAATTTTAAATCTCGACTTCCTATGTAGGTAAGATTTCGTCGTTTTCGCATTGTCTTGGCGTGAGTGAATCGTTCACGTTCATTTGTCTCATTGTTTGGATTATTGTTGGTCGTTTGATTTTTTTACGAATTTAACGACACATATTTATTAGAAAGTTCGTAAAAAATGTATCCTCTATATTAATTTATTTATTATTGCATTATTTAAGTGTCTATGTAAGAGACTCGTTAGTATTTATACAAAAGCGGACACCGTATATAGGATGACCCATTTATTATTTTTAAATAGGCAAAATGACTATTTTCGAAAAACTACTTTATGATAATTCTACGTATTTACCTTACCCAGAATAAAAGTTATTTCTGCAAAAATAATGGATTGGAAAGGAAAATTGACGTTTGAAATAGAAATATTTTAAGCCCGTTAGAACGCTCCGAATATGCCCGTAACGTAGTTGTTTTAGTCGCACTAAGTACGTTTAGGACTCAGTATGTATAAGAAAAAAGACTATAAATTGTTTTAGTCCACTGTGTGACTACAATAAATTACTGAGGTTACAATTTTCAACCATCTTATTATCAAATTGGTCTAAAACAATAGACTCTTACCAAATTAAATGACGTCTCCTTCAAATTGTTTTCGATAAATAAACAAATTTTATACGCTTTTGAATACAGCAACAGTCATCTTAAAATGGTTACAGGTTTAATTTTATTAATATTATTATAAAGACATCAGCAGATGGACCTAATGATAGTTACTTACTTGTTATGGATATTATTTTATATTAAACAATGACTGAATTGATTGAATTACTGATGATTTATATCCATATTTGTATCCTGAATGTAGTCCGTGCTAACAGCTCGAATATTATTAATAATTTGTGGGTTTTCTGGTTTTGCCTGGCGCATTCACCAAATCGTCGTTATTATAATAATATACTTTTTCCTTTCTGTAGAATCAAATATTTAGACAGGAATAAATTAGAATAGTTACAAATACAAAAAAATTATAAATATGAGCTTTTAGTAATCATATCAATTATTAATAGTTGTAATTTTAAAATCTTGCAATCATTGTTTAAACTATCTTATGGAGTAGGCCTGTGATTATATATTCCGTGTAATCTAAAATTTCAACTTTTTTTAATGTTCGATTGTATTTATATTTGTATATTTTGCAACCGTAGTATGAAGGATATTAGTCTTCTTGTTAGCGGTTTCCCATAGTTGGACTACATATGACCAAATAGGCTTGAGTATAGATTTATACAGTAATATCTTGTTATCTAATGACAACTTGGATTTGCTCCCGATAAGTCTTTACATTTGGTAGAGTTTAAGTTGTTTCCTTTTGGCGAGTATGTGCTTCTTCCGAGGAAAACGTCGATCTAGATGCAAGATATTTATATATATATATATATATATATATATATATATATATATTAGAATCCAAGATACTTAGAATACACATTTGTATTTGATTCAGGTGTGTTTGTAGGTTCATTGATGCAATGGCTGGATCTTTATGAGAGACTAAAACGGCCATGCAGTCCAGTACACTACCTTGCGGAACTCCTGAATAAATTGCATGGAATTCGATATTTTCATCACCTTGTTTTACAGTAAAATGGCGATCTGTGAGGTAGATAGTAGCTCACAATCCTGGATGAGGGGAAATTTAACCTGCAATCCCCTGAGCCATTCTTTATCAAAAGCCTGTGATATATCTAGAAATGCAGCTGAAGAATATCTTTTGGCGTTTAAGCCCATATTTATTTTGTTTACAAGTCTCTGCACTGGTTCTACTGTTCCATGCTTATTGCGAAACCAAAATCGTTGTTCTGGAATAATGTTTCTTTTTTCCTGGCCTATAGTTTTCCCTGCTTTGAGAATCATTATTATTTCAGCTAATTACCAGACTAAGTATATCTAATGTAAGAATTTTTTTAAATACTTCATAAAATAGTATAATGTTACTTTAACAAATTCGAGCTATACGAGTCTAACCGAGCACTTCGGGCTCCAGATGTCCAACTGTGGGGAGATTAAATATAAGTCCCGCAAAGATTCCTTGTTAGCGATTTCCCATGGTTGGATTACATATGACCAAATAGGCTTGAGTATAAATTTATACAGTAATATCTTGTTATCTAATGATAACTTGGATTTGCTCCCGATAAGTCAATACATTTGGTAGAGTTTAAGTCCAAGTTGTTTCCTTTTGGCGAGTATGTGCTTCTTCCGAGGAAAGCGTCGATCTAGATGCATACCAAGATACTTAGAATACACATTTGTATTTGATTCAGGTGTGTTTCTAGGTTCATTGATGCAATGGCTCGATCTTTATGAGAGACTAAAACTGCCATGCAGTCCAGTACACTACCTTGCGGAACTCCTGAATAAATTGCATGGAATTCGATATTTTCATCACCTTGTTTTACAGTAAAATGGCGATCTGTAGGGTAGATAGCAGCTCACAATCCTGGATGAGGGGAAATTTAACCTGCAATCCCGTAAGCCATTCTTTATCAAAAGCCTGTGATATATCTAGAAATGCAGCTGAACTGATATTTTTTGGCGTTTAAGTCCATATTTATTTTGTTTACAAGTCTATGCACTGGTTCTACTGTTCCATGCTTATTGCGAAACCAAAATCGCTGTTCTGGAATAATGTTTCTTTTTTCCTGGCCTATAGTTTTCCCTGCTTTGAGAATCATTATTATTTCAGCTAATTACCAGACTAAGTATATCTAATGTAAGAATTTTTTAAAATACTTCATAAAGTAGTATAATGTTACTTTAACAAACTCGAGCTGTACGACTCTAACCGGGCACTTCGGGCTCCAGATGTCCAACTGTGGAGAGGTTAAATATAAGTCCCGCAAAGATTCCTTGTTAGCGATTTCCCATGGTTGGATTACATATGACCAAATAGGCTTGAGTATAAATTTATACAGTAATATCTTGTTATCTAATGATAACGTGGATTTGCTCCCGATAAGTCAATACATTTGGTAGAGTTTACGTCCAAGTTGTTTCCTTTTGGCGAGTATGTGCTTCTTCCGAGGAAAGCGTCGATCTAGATGCATATATATATATATATATATATATATATATATATATATTCTAGAATCCAAGATACTTAGAATACACATTTGTATTTGATTCAGGTGTGTTTGTAGGTTCATTGATGCAATGGCTGGATCTTTATGAGAGACTAAAACTGCCATGCAGTCCAGTACACTACCTTGCAGAACTCCTGAATAAATTGCATGGAATTCGATATTTTCATCACCTTGTTTTACAGTAAAATGGCGATCTGTGAGGTAGATAGTAGCTCACAATCCTGGATGAGGGGAAATTTAACCTGCAATCCCCTGAGCCATTCTTTATCAAAAGCCTGTGATATATCTAGAAATGCAGCTGAAGAATATCTTTTGGCGTTTAAGTCCATATTTATTTTGTTTACAAGTCTCTGCACTGGTTCTACTGTTCCATGCTTATTGCGAAACCAAAATCGCTGTTCTGGAATAATGTTTCTTTTTTCCATTATATAATTTAGCCCCTTCATGTATTATCGGTAATAAACGTACAGGACTGTAGTTTTCCCTGCTTTGAGAATCATTATTATTTCAGCTCATTACCAGACTAGGTATATCTAATGTAAGAATTTTTTTTAAATCAATACATAGTATAAAACAAAGTCGCCTTTTCTGTCCCTATATCCCTATGTGCGCTTAAATCTTTAAAACTACGCAACGGATTTTGATGCGGTTTTTTTCAATCGATAGAGTGATTCAAGAGGAAGGTTTATATGTATAATACATGCATAATATACTAAGGCAACATTGCTAATTTTAGAGGTTTCTAACGTGATGTCGTAAATTAACCTATTTTTTTAGGCTTATTTAGCAATTAGCAAAAACGCTGCCTAACCCTACGAGTTAGATCAAATTAATGTACTACAGTATTGTACACCATAAAAAAGTCCGCGATGGTATATGTTTATCTTTTAGGGATAACGCACATTAACCATTTTTATTGTTTACTTTTTACGTGAGAAAATGGCTTATTTACGAAGCTATTTTAAGCAATACGGCATTAATCCTTATCGAATTAAGTACCTTAAATACAGCGTGCAATTAATATAGATCAATATGGTTCCTTACAGCATGTAAATTAAACAAATATTTTCGGAGATATTACAAATTTAAAATTTGCGTTTAAAAATGTGTAATGTAATAAAAATTGTATGAATTTAGATATTCCAAAGATAGCAGGAAATCTTCATAGTAAGTATAGGGGAAGAGGAATTGTTTTACTCCAAATTTAATGCGTGCAGGCCAAGGGCAGTAATGAATGAACCAAAAATACTGGATCGATTTTAATCATGTTTTCATTGAGTGACATAGGCATATATATTTTATGCCCGTGCAAAGTCGGAGCGGGCCGCTATGTTTTTATATACAACGTTCATATTTTTTCTGTAGTGTGTTTAATTTAGTATCAGCATTGCACCCGTGCGAAGCCGGGGCGGGTCGCTAGTACTTCATAAAGTAGTATAATGTTACTTTAACAAACTCGAGCTGTACGACTCTAGCCGAGCACTTCGGGCTCCAGATGTCCAACTGTGGGGAGGTTAAATATAAGTCCCGCAAAGATGCTGGAAGTGCATTGAAGGTGCAATGAATGGAGTATAAAATTGGACCTGTGCCGACGTATATTTAGTTGCAGTGGGCGAGCTGGCAACCTGCGAATATTTCCAGAGCGAAAAAAACGACCAAATAAAAACCGAACAGAATGTAACAGATGAACAATTCTTAAGCGACTCCTCGTGCCGAACAGAAACGGGCTTTTCGGAGCTGCGCTTATTTTTAGAGATGGTGAGAATGGTTAGTTTTGATTACATGTGTCGCCGATCTTTGTTTGACTGACTACATATTTACGCGATGACAATTGAATCGAAAATATTTCACGTACGCAGGAGCCTACAGAAAAATGTTCGCGGTGGATGCGACACGGAACACATTGATTTATACATTTTTAATTGATTTTGGACATCACACAAATTGTACAACATTCTTGGCAGGTGTCTTAAAAGAGGGACTAAGAGTTATGGTGTATTCGTCAGCAATACATTGTTCAGCATATACAGGTTAAAAGATATGTGGTTATGTTTATAAACATGTTTCAGTTAATAAAATTAATGAAGTTAATGAGCAAAACTGAACTATCAGCTTCGTCATAGGTTTTTTGATTTTTTAAACAAATTTTATTTACAATTTTTATAGCAACTATGGACGAAGTAATCTCCTGTCATTGTTTGCCTTTAAAGCAAACATACATTCTTCGTGACATATATTTGTTTGTATAAAGTATTTAAATAGTTTCCAGCAGAATGTGGTACCATTATTTTGCCAAAACATCCACTACCTGCTTCAGTGATATTGAATATGAACATCTACAAGTCATTCTCTGCTCTAAAACCCTGTCATAGTAAGAACTTTTTCATTGGGGATGTCGAGATTTTCATTCTCAGTAATTAGGTCAATGATTTAAATGATAAGACCGGCAGAATACTGATACTGCCGCCCAAATAATAACGTAGTCTCCCCCATTCTGGACTGACACTGGTAGGAAGAAGCCGGTCCATCGACTCAAAATCAAGCCTCTATTGATATTTGGTCTTATATAAATTATCCAAAACTTGTTTATAATCGATATTTAACCTTGCAGTGATATATATCACTATGTGAAATTCATCGATCGATCTAAGTCAGCATTTTAAAGATTTTCATAGACTGTTTCAACAGTTGGCCAACTAGGGCTTGGTTTATCCCTGACATTGAGTTTTCTGGAATGAAAACGAGCAAACTAATTTTAATTTAACAGCACACAATTCTCAGTGAACCTGCAATACATTTTTCTCTGAGGTAAACGACCTTCTGGGATTTTCATTTTCAAAGTGCAATAGCTTTTGGTTGAATGATTGATTGAATGACGATACCTTTATATCTAAAATATTCTAGAGACCTTTCAAAAGCACACATGTTAAACGCTATATTAATATGTTTATAACAATACTTTAGAGTAGCTGTATAGTTACTGTGACATATAGTTGTTCAAGAATATAGACATAAAAGTGTCCAGTGTACAAACAATCGTTATTTATTGTCAGTCCCTCAAATTATCCACATTCTTAGTATTACTTAGATTTTTCATAAACTATTTTAGTTCTCATCCAAACTTTAATGATGATTGCGGTTACTAGTTAATTATTTTTTCCAGCATGGAAGTTCATTTATAGTTTTCTTGATCCGAAACTATTGATTATGTATACAAATATTTTGGGCATGGTGATTTTGTCAAGCTTTGGTGACAGTTTGTTTGTTTGTTTGTTTGTGTTGTATGTTTTTTTTACTTAGTTCAATTCATTTGTTGATTAATGAATCATTGTTTTTTGTTTTTTAAGAGTATAGCAATTTTTATAGTAAAGTTATATGGTGAGACATTACAAATTCGATACATTCTTGACGGTCAGGTTCACTCTATGTATCTTTTGTCAAAATATTTTAATATATTCTAAAAATAAGATGTAAAGATGTCTAATAATCTTTTATTATTTTGGTGCAATGTAATGGCGGGAATGTTTTAACGTTATTATCAGTAAGGTTGAGAGCTTGAGAATACAAACATAACCTTTCATATCCAAATAATTTGGATTGATTTGGAGCATTAGCATATATCTACTGAAAAAAAGTCGAAATGACCTTATCCTTTCAAGGAGAACAACGAAACAGTTGTTAAAAGTTACAACAGTTAAAAAAGTTATTTGGATATCATTGTTCGTAAGATACAAAATGAACAAGTTCAGAATCCAACAGACAACAAACTTGGAAACACTAAACTGACGTGTATAGACTATTTATCTACTATTATATATCGAAGTTGTGTATTGTGATCTGAATTGTCCTATAGATGAATTTGTTTAAGTAATGATTTGGTTTTGGTCATTTTGATCGGCCTTTACCGCTTGCCATCGACTCAACTGACTATCTTCTTGATACAGGCGTGGTAATAGATCCATGTTATATCCATTATTACATATAACGATGGAATGCTTTAAACAAGTCTTTGAATCGTCAAAGCACTATTACTTTTAGTCGCACGTAAGCAAGGTTTCCATTTTGTAGTTTTTTGCTTTTTTGAATAAGATTATTTGATGTTTTTCATCAAAGACGGCGATTAGAACTCTGATGTTTAGTCGACATTTATATTCAACATACCACCTGATAATATCTGACTTTCCTAGTGCTGAATATCCATAGCTCCTATCGAACCACTTTTTCAGCTTCAAAAATATTATTCTCGAAGAAAAACAACATTTCAGCACAAAAAAAACCTCCATTCCTCTGTTCACTATTTTGGAAACAACGAAATATAACTAAAAGTATTGTTACTTATAAAATAATAGTTAGAATCATCATCACACAATCACGTATCATAGCTAGACCAGATACGTCAGTAATGTTATTCTTTAGTTAATATAAATAAAAAATTGTTGGAATTAATCAAATTCAAATGCTGTTTTGACATTTCTATAAGAAATGTACGAATTAAAGGAAAAAATTCGTGAAGATATCGATGCACCAGCCGCATTATATTTGTACCATTACAAAAGCATATATAAATGCACGTCTTTCGTCGAAAACCATTATTTTTATGGCAAATAAACGTCTTTACGCTTATGCGGCATGCATTTGCTGGTTGTTAGGCGCACTATCAACCGCGAATAATGATTTCGTCGCAAGCTGAAATAGAATGGGGAAAAAAGTTAATGCGAAGAGACTATTTCCAACTCGAATATTGCGGTATTTGCTGAAAATCAAATACGCTTTGCCTATACAATGTTGATGATGGTTTATTTTAAGAAAATGGTGTTCTCGTAAATGGAAAATATCGGAAATATTTTTGTTGCGAACGGTGAACGGAAATAGCAACAGTTTTACTCGTATCATCGATTTTCATAAACTTGTCGGATCTGTTTAGAGAATTCTTCCCATAAGATCCGATGCAATTTACAATACACCGCTTCGCACCAACTGGTAACTGGTCTGTATTTTCAGTTTAACGAAAACATCTACAATATATGTCTTTACGAACAAGTCCGTACTGATTAAAATATAGTATTTTCCAAATAAATCTGTATTAAGTATTATTCCCAATAAATATAAACTTGTGATTTGGAAATTAAAGAAAAAATAGTTCAACTATCGAAAGATAACAAAAGCACTTTATAATAATATAGTTAAGTATAAAACAAAGTGTGTAGTTAAAATGACGTTATGCATAAAATAAATAAATAAAAACAGATATTTCTTTAGCAAAATTTAATTTAGGACTAACTTCGAGATAAGAAGGCATTTTCTAGGGTGCCAGATAAACTATATCACTGCAATAAATTTCTTCAATTAGTCAAAATTTAGTATTTTGTATTTGTCTCTACTTGAAGGGTTAGTAGTAAATAATATATTTATTATAGCATTAAAGATATAGCTAAAGAAATAGTCGAAGCTTAAGAATAATGAAGTAACATTGTATTTAGTATATACTACTGATATCTCTACATGTGAAGGAATAACAATGATCACATGTGCTGATGATACTATACTTCTCATTACAAGTAATAATATAGAACTGTAAATAGAATACAAGAACCTGTCAATAGCCTTACTGAGTGGCCTAAGAAATTGTTAACAGAAATAAGAACATTGTATGAGACTCAAAAAATTGTGATGGTTGCTTGGACGAATATCTGAATTTACATTTCTCAATCAAATATTATGCAAACAAATCTTGAAGCCAGTATGAATGTATTTTCAGTTTAATGAAAGCATCTACAATATATGTTTTTACGAACAAGTCTGTACTGATTGAAATATAGTATTTTCCAGGTAAATCTGTAATGTAAGTATTATTCCCAATAAATATAAACTGGTGATTTGGAAATTAAAGAAAAAATAGTTCAACTATCGAAAGATAACAATAACAATTTATTTTATATAATATTGTTAAATATATATATCATAAACTGTTAAAAGCAAGCATGAAATTAACAAACTCAATAATAAAGTTAAGTATAAAATAAAATGTGTTGTTAAAATAAGGTTATGCATAAAATAAATAAATAAAGAAGGCATTTTCTAGGGTACCAGATAAACTATATCACTACAATAAATTGCTAATAAATTTATCAAAAATTGGTATTTTGTATTTGTCTCCTCTTGAAGGATTAGTAGTAAATAATATATTTATTATAGTATTAAAGAAATAGCTAAAGAAATAGTCGAAGCTTAAGAATAATGAACCAACATTGTATTTACTATATACTAGTGATATCTCTACATGAAGGAATAACAATGACCACGTGTGCTGATGATACTGTACTCTTTACTACAAGTAACAATATAAAACGGTAAATAGAATACAAACACCTGTCAATAGCACTGAGTGGACTAAGAAATGTGATGGTTGTTTGGACGAAAATCCAAATTAACATTTCTCAATAAAATATTGTTATACAAACAAATCTTGAACCCAATATGGATTTACTGTGTGCTATTATGTGATTGCACAAATAAAGCCAAAATCAACCTAATTCGAACTTACCAAAACAAAGTTGTTCGCAGCACTATTGACGCCCTATGGTATATTGGAAATGAGGACATCTACAAAAATCTTAAGATACCAACAGTCAGAGAAAAAACTAATTATGTTTAGTGCACAAATGTGATTACTTCTATTAAATGCTCAATCATTTAAATCTAAGTACTTATCACGAAGGACTTATTGATTCTTACTTGGTCTCTACAAAAATAAAACTTTGTTTTTGTAGTAACATCATATCATTATATAATTATAGAAATTAGCATTTTCACTCTCTGGTATAATCTCGTCGTCTATGCTCAGTATTATCAAAGTTTTGTTGCACTCGATGGAAGATATTATTTAAAGATTATTTTCTTTTATAGGTTTTAGACTGGTGTTGGCGTTTAATGGTCAAAATTGATATTATTAACATTTCAGCTGTAGTGTCCAAAATATTACTAATCATTAATGAGGTAAGGTAGGTATTTCTTTATAATTAAGTACCACACAAAATATTTTTTTTATTAATCTCCTCGAACATCAACAATCTGCCCGTGCGTAATAAGAATAATTATATGATTTCAGTTATACAATATAACTATCCGGCATGTAGAAGATCACTTCAGTAAGTGATCTACTGTACAACTTATAATCTAAATCTTATTCTAGATACTATTCTAACTTATTTTAAAGTATACACCAACTTATTCTAAAAACTATTCTAGCTTATTCTAGAGATTGTTAAATCTCACTCTATGTGTCTATTAATCAGTTCGTATGGTAGTTTGCGTTTGAGCCTACGCACTGTACTGTGATCGCGCACATTTAACTGTTTGACCTTAATATAGGATTGGGATGTACTAATAGTCTTTCAGAGTACTTCGCACTAACACTCCGAATCACACTCATCGTGAGTTTTATGGGGATATCGCGCTGAATTAGTTTGTTGGACACGTAATAGGAGGTATCGACGATTACTCGCAACACTTTATTCTGGAACCTACTATTGATTATACAACAAAACCTTGTTATCTAATGATAATTTAGACTTACGCCCTATCAGCCAGTATATTTGGTTTAGTTTAACCCCAGGCCGTTTGCGTTTTGTCACTATTCTTTCCATGTCAAACGTCAAACGTCGATCGAAATGCATTCCCAGATATTTAACGTTGTCTGCTTGCTGAAGTTCATGATTAATCAATTTTACTAAGGGACATGTTCTTCTACAAAGAGTGAATGTCACAGGGTAGATTTCTGTCCCATTTGCTTTGATACGCCACGTTTTCAACCACAAAGAAATTTTAAAAAGTAGATGATATTTTATTACACTAAACAATTTCTCACGTAAAACTAAACCATGAGGTTTAATTAAAAAGAAGCATGCGAATTGAGAAATTCGATCGTATCATATAAGGCAGCGCTATTAACCAATTATTTATGATAATATATGATGAAACAGCATCATATCTCGTAATCAATCTCACATCTGCCGTCAAATATCGAACACATGCGACGTTCACTCAAAAACACAGACAACGTTATCACAATGGACGCTTAGACGAAAGCCGAATGAATTAATAATAAAATAATCAATATATATATATATATATATATATATATATATATATATATATGTATATCAGTTACGCCATTGGTAAATGAGCTCCAGTTCGGTATATAATGACGGCATTCGTTTCTGACGTGTTGTAAGAATTATTATATGAAAAGTCGTTTTTGTTACAAATCTTTAATTGACGTGAATAAATATGTAACTAATTAAACTACATGCTGTTCTTTAAATATTGTTTTAATCTCAAAATTAATACTGATTGGGTGCATTAATAAATACGCTCCGGTCTTTTTTTAATGGCCACTTAATATCGAGAAAACTTATTGAATAATAAGGGAAAAAAACTTGTTAAAAGCCGAGAGATTTTCAGGTGTGCGGGTATGTGACCATTAATAATAAATATCATCTTATCTATGCTAAGTCTGTGGTATTTATTTGTAATAATATATTACACGCGTGTTTTTCCTTAAAGGTATTATGCAGGTTTTAATTTATTCTGCGTTTGTTTTTTATAGCAAACCTGATCTGGTCAATTTTTCTTGTATATAAATTGTTCTCTCTTACTATTTCTCCAGACAAAATCTAAATATAAACTAAGCTAAATATATTATATGAGCTCTCCATATTTTGACTAATTGCAGCATTAGAGGTCTCTGGCCGTTGGTATCTTAAGATCTTTCTGGATATCCTCATTTCTAACATACAATGCGGTACGAAAAATACACAACAAATAGTTAAGCTGCGAATCTATTGTTATTATTTTTCAAAGTACTCGGCGACGATGATCGATACACCTTTGCATACGCTTAAACCAATATTCAAAGCATTTAATCCAGTCCGAATGAGATGTCTTCAAAACATGATTTTTGAACGCTTCAATAGCTTCTTCGGGCGATGAAAATCGTTGACCTCGCAGTTTATTCTTCACGGATGGGAACAAAAAGAAGTCATTGGGTGCCAAATCAGAGCTGTACGGCAGATGGCCCATCAATTCGATATTTTGAGTGCTCAAATAGTGTCTTGTTTGAGCCGATGTGTGAGAGCTCGCATTGTCATGATGAAGAACAATCCGGCATCTCTTGTTTGTTCTCCTTATTTCACCGAAGTCCTCTGGTAAACAAATGGTTGTATACCAACTAGAATTTACTGTTTTACGATCATCTAGAGGCACTGTTGCAATATGATTAGTTTTCCCGAAGAAACGGGCCACCATTTACTTTGTAGTGCTTCGTGCGCGAACAACTTTTTGGATTTGGTTCATCTTGGAAGATCCATACAGTTGACTGCTGCTTACTTTTGGGCTTATACGAATATCCATGATTCGTCACCTGTCACGATTTTATAAACGTCTTTCGAAGCACTGCGATTGAATTTTTTAAGCATTTCTTTGCACCAATCGACACGAGCTTTTTTAATATAAATAAAATAATTAAACAAATATTCTATTAAATATAATTAATTTTAATATTATAATACATCAAATGCATTTATTATCAAAGAACTTAAAACTACATTTAATTTTACAGCCACAATATTTTTTTGTCCTGTTACTATCTGTATACATCTTTCTTGATAAAACTACAATTAGTCACTGCATCCTCCTTAATGGATTTGCCATATCTGCAAAACGGTTAGTGTTACTTCGGTTAGTGTACATATGGTGCATTGTACGTAACAATAACTCATGGTTCCTCCAAATTCTTTAAAAGCTGATTTTCAAAGTACTGCAAAGGCAAGTTATGGTTCATTTCTTCATGGTAGTCACCCTTGGACTTAGAGAAACACTGATTCTGCACCAGAAATAAAACCATTCCTGTCTCCAGCATGAAGAACGATATGTCTGCAATGAATAAATGTTATGACTAAAAAAACCTAATCGATAGTTATTCCAACGTTTACCTTTTTCCATGAACCTTTGTTGTCTTTACACTATATTAATTATCATCTTGCCATGAGCAACCCAATGTACCATTCTGAAATATTCACGGCTCTTTTAAATATATAAATTGATATAATTCTTCCTTGATTTTGTTATATGCTTTTAAAATTTGTATTCCTTTAAAAGCAATATCTGGAAGTTCTATTAAACCCCTTCGTGGGTTATCTTTACACCACTTAAATCCTAGATCATCTATCAATATATGAAGGGATGTTCTACATCTCTCAAATAGCTGTATATGTTTTGGATCTTTGTGGATACTTTCCAGACTAACAATTTTCTCTGAAATAGTTATATTAAATTATGTTTCGACTGAAAAAACTACTTACTGTTTTATAGATTTCGTATAATTTGATCTCTGAAGCACCAAGATTGATCGTGATTCGTCACCTGTTTCGCATAAACATGGCTCCTTTTTGGCGAATTTAAGGTTATATTGTTTTTTATTTTTTCAGATATTTTAGTGACCCTGTCCGTACTAATATAAGGTGTAGCTGCAAGGCGCAAAAAATATTTTCAATAAAAACCGCGTTAAAACAACGTTTCCCGGTTTATAACCAGTAATTATATTTTGAAGAATTTTCAGAGTTAGACAAACGCACAATTTTTGCAGGCTCATTCCGTTAGATGTGCGAAGTTCTCTAACAGCATTCTATCTCTTTTTAAACAAGATAAAATGACGAGGATAACATTGTCTGGCTGTAAAACGAATTTACAACTTTAGACAGACATGTATTGATACTCGTGTCACTGCTATTTTGAATATATATATATATATATATATATATATATATATATATATATATATATATATATATATATATTATATCTCTATTTCTCTATGTATATAGCTTTGAAGCTCGATGTCAGTAGAATAAAATGACATCTGTCAAATCATAACATTACATACTTAAGTTTAGTAACTTTTCTTGTCTGACAATCCGTGAATGACTAATTATGTATTAAGTGTAATTTAATTTTAATTTGGGAAATAAATACACTAATGTATTGATCAAAATACAATAGAAACTTAGTAATTAAATTACAGATTTAATTGCAATTTTCATCCTGAATTACTAAAATGTTAACAATACATTTTGTGTAACTACTAATCCAAACACCTGGTATTTTTTCATTAAAAACATTTACACAACTTCAATAAAATGTCTCCTCGCTACGCAAAACGCTGTATGCAACCGGATATCGTGTACATTATCTGCACATATTTTGGCAAGATATCCGAGCAAAAGAACCAAATCGAAAGCGTCGTCACTAGCTCTCTCGCCGGGGTCATTATTACCGCATGATATATCACTTCCGTTCGCTAGCTAATTACTTGTCTCGTGATGAACAAGAATGGCCAAAGTTATATCTGCACGACCACTTTTTCTAGTCGTCCCCTATTCCGCTTCTTGGTGCGCTCTTTCAAGCTTTGTGTAGAAAATGTCGCGACTATAAGTCAACGTATTATTTTTAATTGATTAACGCACTACAAAAAATACTCTGGTGAAAAAAGTCGTGTGGCGAAACGAAAATAGGATATAATAAGATAGATAATGAGAACTAGATATGAATTATACTTGATTAGGTCATATATAAGTTCATATATAGAGTGGACAATCTGTTGGTCACTTTTTTAACCGACTTCAAAAAGGAGGAATTTCTATTTTCGGCTTTACAAAAGTTTTAAAAAATATTTATTAAAGAGTACGTTTAGCTCCCAAACGGAGGTCGCGGGTTCGATTCTCGGCGGGAACAATAACTTTTTGATGTTGCTTAGTTAGAACATTTGTCAAATCACCCAGGCTAGGTAGCGGACCCCGGGGCCTGAAGCGCTCTTTATTTTCCATCATTATTTCTTTATTCCTATTTTTCCTCGTACGGGGCTGCACCTACACACTGTAATAATAAATGAAATAACTGCGTAATTTATTGAGTAAATATCTAACATTGAAGAGATAAAAATAAAATATTTTTAACAAAGAAATTGAACCGACTTCAAAAAACTGAAAAATAATCAAATTTAGATTTTTAACACTAAAAAAATATTTTAAAATAAAATATGAACATAATAATCGTTGTGATAACTAAATAAAAATAAAGAAAAAGTTGGTATCGAGCCCAAAAAAATACAAAAATAATAATATAATTTTGGGACATATACAAGAAATTAAATTACCGACAAAACAAATTTAAATTAATATAACTGTTTGGGTTCGGCACCGACTCCAAAATAGTCAGTTGGTAGTAGCTAAAATAATAGTGTAAATAGATAAATAGGTTTAGATAGGTATTAAGCTAAATAGTGTGTATACAGTGGAATATAAAACACGTGTAGCAGATAGTTTAAATAAGGTTTTGTTTATTTTTATTTAATTTTTACAACAATTGTTACGTTTTTTTATTTATTATTTTTATATTTTTTATTTTTTTAACTACTGCAATCTCTTTTAACGTCAATTAAATATTAATATAAAACAATCTGGAAAAAATATGCAATGATTATTACTCCTTTATAAATGAAACAATTAATTTAATAACCGTTTCGACCACTGTGCGATAATAATAATTATTATTATCAGTTTCAGGAAAAAATATCTAATTCTATTATTATTTTACAGTCGGCCAGTACTTCCCCTCTTCTCAACGAGACCCATAAAGAGCTGGAAGCTCAAAGAAGACAACAGGAGCAACTGCTACAACAACAGCAAAAACTCCAAGAACTACAAGGCCAGATCTCCGCGCATTATCCTGGAAGTGGTCCCGTCGGCCCACAGGGTGTCATGTTCTTGCCGTTCTTGGAGCAGCTGTCGAGAGGGTTGCATAATCCCGCTGTCTCGCCTGTAGTCGCCAAAAGTCCATTAACTAATCACGTAAGTCTCCATATAACCCGATTCAACGGGGTTAATTCAATGGCGTGCGTGTGATTTTAGATGTTGCAACCACATCAAGTTCCTAATTGGATATCAGCAGCCACGACAGCTCATCTCGCGCAAATTCAACATCAACAACAACAACACCAGCAGCAGCAGCAACAACATCATCATCACCACCACCACCATCAACAACAACAGCAGCAATCCAGCCCTCAGTCGTTAAACATCAACCCGGCAGACCCGCGCAGTCCCCCACAGCGAGCCGTTTCACCTCCCGTACCTCCCAGCGATCCCGATACTCCACTGAACCTCTCCAAGCCAAAATCCCTTGGTTCCGTATCATCCGACTCGAGCACGCCAACCTCAACCAGCCAACACCAAAGTATTAATGACCAGCCGGTCGCCGCCACGGTACCGAGGCTCTTACCACCGAACATCATGATGCCAAATAGAGCGTTTCTCCCGTACGCCGGTTTACCTCCACAGTTCTCCATTCCTCCCGGCGTCGATAACAGGAACAAGGGCGGTACCGACATGAGGCAAAACGTGGAGAAACAACCTCCATTCCCGCTGCATATGTACGGGATGCCGCCTCCAAATTTGGGTGGTCGCCCGAAGGAATCCGAGGGAATGAAAGAAGAGAATGACTTTATCACGGCCTGTCAACGTAAGTAATTTATCCCAGCCGGCGATTATACGTGTCGAGTGAAAGAGTCGCGATTTAAACCGAGTTGAAAGGAGATTTTTCGGAAATATTTCGGTCGCCAAAGCAACAAGAATAAAACCGCGGCATCTGCGAAGAGAAAAATCGTCCCCCATTTTAAAAAACGATAGTCTTGTTAAAAGCATTGTTTATTATGCGCGTCTTAAATAAAGGGGAACAATATTTCTGTTCGGAGCATAAACCTGTCAGAATAAATAAAGTCTCTTAAAGTGAAATTGTGTGTATCTTACAGTAAAATTTTCCCAGTAAAATTTAATTTGTCTTTTAGGAATTTCGGATTTCGCCATATTTACCAACTGCCAGTGACATTGTCTTTGATGTCTCCTTTTCTTATGATAATACCCCATATTTCATATCTACACCATTTAAATAAAGCGGCTTGAATTGGTGCCAAAGTTGCTTTTGCTTCTTTTTTTTTATTTCTGTTTAATTATATTTTCAATGATTTTACATACCGTTTTGTCTGTAAATACTATAAATATTTTCGAAATGTACGAGGACCGTATATTAATTACACAGTCTGGACCAAAGTCAAGTTTTAAAAAATGATACGATGATTTACAACTCATTGTCTGTTTCATGTAATGTCTGACCACCTGGAGTGGCCTCTAGGCCTTGGTTAACCTTTTATTAAAGTATAGATATTTGAAAAGTTCGAAGGAGAAGTTTGATGTCTCTGATATTCCTTTATATCATCATCAGTATATCTACTTCTCAACCAATACGCTGTTGTTAGCACTGCAAGACCTCAAATATTATTCACTAAATGTTACCACGATAGGAGATCGGCTGCAGGTGTTCTGGTGAAAGGACAAAGTTATGCTATGATCTTGATCCATGTCATTTTCAGAGCTTTTTGTTGCGCTTACACCCAAAAGGTCGATTTCGCTACATAAATCATGAGGAATTCTTCTACTTTTCATTAAACAAACATAGCCAAACCAACATAGCCTGCGAATCTGAATTTGTGCCGAAACTGTCCATTGAATATTCTTCTTGCATTTTAGACGGTCATCAATGAGTAACTTGTTCAAATCATCGTCTTCAATATTTTCTTTTCTAGACATCAGAACCCTTTTTGTCCTTAGTTTCAAAATCGCCACTTTCATCGAAATCAGTATTCATATGTTGAAATCGATGGAGCATGTTCGCCACCTTCAGTCGTATGTTTCTCCAAATTGAAGTAAAAATATAAAACTTCCCGCAGATGCGATTTATTTGATGGGAATTTAGACATTGTCAACACACTGTTTGTTCAAGATTTGACGAAATGACGCATACTGAAAAGTGTTACAGGCTTCTCCTTGCTTCAACATGCAGTTGGTTATAAATTTTCCCAATGCTATTTAATACACAATAATACTATCTGTATTTTACAGGTCTAATATTTGTTTTATTGACGAAATAAATTGTTCCACCAAAACAAAAAATCAATGTTCGGGCAGAGCAACGTCTGTTGGGTCCGCCAGTAATCTCATATAACTGATATTGAAACACTTAAGAGATCAATTGAAAAGTCCCCAGCCTACCATAGTAAAACACATTTTTTAGGCAAAATTAGTTTTTTTATTCAACATAATACCCTTCAAAGGTGATACACTGAATTATCGCGACCCTCCTACTTTTCGAGACCATTTTTGTAGTATGATTTGCCCTTTGCTTCAAAATTGGCATCAGTTTCGGCGATCACTTCTTCATTCGACGAAAATGTCTTCCCAGCGAGCATTCTTTTGAGATCTGAGAACAGGAAATAGCCGCTGGGGGGCCAGACCTGGAGAATACGGTGGATGAGGAAGCAACTCGAAGCCCAGCTCGCGCTCACTTTGCACAGAACCTTCTCATACCCAAATATTCGTGAATGATATGATGTACACGTTCACTTAATATCTTTAGAGTGTCTGCTATTTCATTCAATTTCAATTTACGGCCATTCAAAATCATTTTGTGGATTTTTTAAATGTTTTCGTCGTTAACAACCTCTTTTGGGTGTCCACTGCGTTCACCATCTTCGATTCTCATTTCACCACGTTTAAACTTAGCATACCATTCTTTGACGGTTGATTTTTCTGGGGCAGTGTCCGAAAGTTTTTGCTTCAACTATATTTTTTCCCTTCAAAAAGCAATATTTTATTAACACGCGAAATTCCTTTTTATCCATTTTTTTTCACAATAACAAAGGTTGCTTCACTCAAAATGCTATAATTCACAAACTAGTGGCCCGACAGCTGTCAAATTTATACACGCATCTTTTGAGGGTCAGGGCTAACTAAAAAACATTTGAATTTATTTCTAGTACTAGACTTTTCAATTGACCTGTTATATGTTTTATTGACGAAACAAATATTTCCACCCAACAAAAAGGCAATGTTTGGGCAGGACAACGTCTGTTGTGTCCGCCAGTAATCTTATATAGCTGATATTGAAACACTTATTATTGTTTAATTTTTAACTTGGTTTTGCTTGTTATTTTATAATAATATATTCTTATTTAGTTTCAGTATGGGGCGCCCCAGATCCCAACTTCAAAATGGACGAGAACTCCGACAAGGCGAAAATCATCCGACAACAACCGAAACGCGACGCCGAGAACAAACCCCACATAAAGCGGCCGATGAACGCCTTCATGGTGTGGGCCAAGGACGAGCGACGAAAGATCCTGAAGGCCTGCCCCGACATGCACAACTCCAACATCTCCAAGATCTTAGGCGCGCGATGGAAGTCGATGTCCAACTCCGAGAAGCAACCGTATTACGAGGAACAGTCCCGGCTCTCGAAACTCCACATGGAGAAGCACCCGGACTATCGGTACCGGCCGAGGCCCAAACGCACCTGCATCGTGGACGGGAAGAAGATGCGCATCTCGGAGTACAAGATGCTGATGCGGCAGCGTCGACAGGAGATGCGTCAGTTGTGGTGCAGGGACAGCACGGACATGAACTTCAGCATATCGCCCTCGTCGGATTTGGCGTCCCCGGCTACCTCGGCTTCGGGACGGCCATCGTTAACGCCACCCCTGATGATGAACGGGGCTGGTGGCGCAGGTCCCAGCACGGACAGCAGAGGCTTCTTTTATCCGCAGGATAGTTCGTCGCCCGACGCCCTGAACTTCTCCCACGAACGCAACACATATAACTCTAGTCCTAGGAAAGAAGATGACTGAGCCTGGCCTATAAGGGAAATCAGTTTCCCAGGATGGTTTTGAACAATTTCTTTGTATATTATATACACACAACAATCAAATGGGTCTAAATTTTATTAGACACATCATGGCAGTTTTTTAATTAAACGACGAATCCACTTGATTCCGATATTTTTGACTCTGTACCTACAAATAAAAAGAAAAAATATCTACAATTACGTATCACAAAAACAGTCAGCAATAACCAACTAGAAATATTTGAATCTATTTTAAAACCTAGGGTCACAAATATCCTAATCACTGATTGTAAAAAATCCAGGGCATACAATATAGTGCCATTGACGACATGACATTTGCGAATACTGTAAAAATACTTTCATTGGTGTTTTAGTTTATATCGTTACTGTATATAGTCATTAAAATTTTTTGATTTATTTATTTTGACATGTTATTTCCTTGTACATTTCTATGAAATAATTTGCATTGCCTACGATTGTTTAGTTTTCATTCGTCTGATTTTTTGTTATCATTATTAAAATGTAGATATTTCGGTTTAAAATGAATCTTGTAAGGAAATTTATCTCGGAAACTTGTTGTTTAGTGTCCTCTTCTTAAATTGACATTGAATAAATCAGTTTTGTCAGCTGAATTTTAATCGTATTCGGTCAATTCTTTCAGTATATCGAACTTGCATGTTTTTTTATTATATTTTTAAATGTTTTTTTTATCTCGGTACAAAATCAAGTTAGATATATTCAAAGAAATACACACACACACACACAGACAAGGTGCAATGTATATTGTTAATGTTTATATGTTTTAGTGTAGATTAAAGCCAGTAAAGTTAAGATGATATAGTTTGTTTATTTATTTCAATAATAAAACTGTACATATAATAGTTTCTTTTTTTATTATGATTATTACGGTTAGTGTTGTGTACCTAGATTTTATTTTTTATTTAGTATTTCTGTCGATAATTTATTTCAATTTATATGCATTATTTTTTATACGTAGCTTGTATTAATGTGAGTTTAAAGGCAGCTAAAACAAAATTCTTTTTTATTTTCGAAATAACTGCAACAATCTCGCCTTGCGAGATATGGTGTTTCTAGAAATTATTTTCGGAATTTCGTTCGCAACTAGCGACATCAGACCCGTGACATTTCTGTATTCACATATAATATCGAGGTTATTAATAGCTTGTGTATTTATTATTTTTAAAATACATGTAATTAAACCTATAAATTGTGATACCTGATACTTACTAATTAGGTACATTGTAAAAAGAGTAGCATGTAACTTACTAAAGGTTCTTGGAAGGTTGTTAAAGATTTGTCGAAAGTGACTTTTTGAGGTAATGTGTAGGCATTTATAGTATTACATAACGCTAATATAGGGCTAGTGAATGTAAGAGTAAGGAGCTATCGCGGCAGCTTAGATAGTATTTTGCCGATGCGTCCTCCATGCAGTTTAAAACAGGATGTACGGACGGTGGAAGCTGTCCTGATCAGTCTCTCGTATCTATTCTCTCCTCAGCATAATAAAAATTAATAATTAATATTAGCGAAAATGTAAGAAATTCTGAAAACTGAACTATAGAAAATAGATCACTGTTCTTTCTTGTGCCAAAATAAAATTAATAAAACATATAAGAAGACTTTGACTTTCATTCCATCCATATTTATCACCATTTAGTTCAAACCCAAACAATATTTTGTACAAGTTTTTTTATTAATCTATTAGGACTTCAACAAACTGCCCGTGGACAATATAACTATACTGACACGTAGAAGATCGTTTCAGTAAGTGATGTGGTGTACAAACTTATTCTTTAGACTATATTTAGAATATAATCTAAATATTATTCTAGGTTCTATTCTAACCTCTTCTAAAGTCTATCCCAACTTATTCTAAAGATATGTCACTCTATGTATCTACTAATCAGTTCAAATGGGAGTTTGCTTTTGAGCCTAGACATTTCACTGTCATCGTGCTCATTTAACTGTTACTTGGCGAGTGAATTGGAATGTTAGAGCTTCGAGCACTAACACTCGTTATGGGTTCTAAGAGGATATCGCTTTGAATTAGTTTGTTGGAGACCTAACATGAGGTATCGACGATGACTCGCAACACATTATTCTGGAACCTCTGAAGGTTAACTATGTTTGATTTGCTAGTACCTCACAGTTCAGTGACATAGGTCCTAATGGGCCTTAGTATTGACTCATATAGCAAAACTTTGTTATCTAAGGGTTAATTTAGATTAACGCCCTATCAGCCAATACATTTGGCTTAGTTTAAGCCAAATATAATTATATGTTTTATCCATATTAAACATCGATCAAAATGCATTCCCAGATATCTAACATTGTCTGATTGCGGAAGTTCATAATTATTCATTTTTACTGACGGACAAGTTTTTCTACAAAGGGTGAATATCACATGGGTAGATTTTGTCTCATTTGCTTTGATACGCCATGTGTTCAACACAATTCGACTTTGTTAAGATGAAGCTGGAGGTTTCTTGTGGCTGATATTGGATTCTTATGTGATGATGAAACCACTGTATCATCAGCATATGTTGCAACAGTAGTGTTTCTTACAGTCGATGGGTCAGCTGTATACAATAGATATAACAGTGGGCCAACTACACAAGCTCTGAGGAACATCTGGATATATTGGATGTAGGTAAGTTTATTCTTCACCCATTGTTATAAGGAAGAAGTATATTGTAACAAGTTAAATCATCGCTGGTTTGTGTAAATTTAAAATTAAATATTTTAAATGGTAATATCAAGATAAATACAGCAGTCATTGTTGTGTTAAACAATAACTCTAGTCTTTTTTAAACTTTATAATATCATCTTCACCAATCTTAATTGGCTTAATGTGGACTTCAAACTGCTTTGTTCAACATTAAGTCGAACTGGAAATGTTTAATAGCAAGGCCGCTTTTACATTTTCGTCATTACTTCTTTGAACATATGGCTTTACAATGTGACCTATAATATTTAAAGTCTCAATATGTGACAATAATCAGCGAAGATTAGATCGACAAGAAATTTGTGACATCATATTGAAATCATCCGACATATATATATGGCGAGCCCTGGCTTTGATCTCAAATAAATTAAACAAGCCGTTTCACACGCTCGCACAGCTAATGGAACTACTGAAACCTGTAGAAGTTTAGGACTTCTTAAGTGAACATGTTCAGCTTACAAAAGAACGTGATGCAGAAAATTTTTGTAAGCAGAATTTGAAGACGCTGAAATAATATTTTGTAAATAATACATGTTGCTGTTCGTAATTCGTCCATTGTTAGCTCGTGATCAGGGCATTATGTTTATGGAATATCACTTATTGGTGGAATTGGTGCCAATCACTAGAATAAGATTAAGCACTTCTTGAAGTTGCTCGTGGAAATCATATTTATACACAGATGGATGCTATATGGGCTCTCACTGTGCAGTGGAGCATCAGAAAAACTACACTATATGATGTAGGAAGACGAGCAATGGTATTGGAAGGTTTTCTTTTGCCGACCAAAAAATTAACATCTGCTGATCAATGGTAGTCATCGGAGTAAAACTTTACTTTGTGCGCTTCATCTATGGTGTATAAATCAACGGACACTGTTACTAGTGAACACTACTGTGATCTTATGTATAATAATATTTATAATATTTTACCAATTCCAACGCAATAAACCAATGCCAAGTTACAATGTCCATACTCCAATAAGTTATTGAAAAACACAAATTAAAAACAAGTACTACTACAATGTTTCAATTGAAACATGCTCCCCATTTCTGACATATCCGACATATTTGTCAAAGAGACATCTGGTAAATATGATGGAATACACCTCGAGAAAATTACTTCTGAATAACTTAACAGCAACTCTTAGAGATTTAGTGGCATTGTACATATATTATATTTAATAAATATTTCATAGACTTTTATCGTCCACTGAAATCATGACTTTGAAATTTCCATTTTTGCTTATCTGAAGTTTCGACAAACTATTTTTACTAAAATAAGATTCATAATTATTAAAATTCATAAATTGGATATTGTTTTGTTGCTAACTGATAGTGCTGTCAGTTAGCAACTTAAATTTTGTTTTCAACCAGTTAAATTTCAATTCAAATTGTTGAAAGTCAATCGGAAGTTATGTGGAAAATTCAAGATTAACGATCCTCTAGAATTATTAGAAAATATTTTATAATGGACAAACAATGTGAGAGAAAGTTTCTGAATTTAACTCGCAAAAAAAGACTTAAATCATTAAAAGCTGTGAAATGTACGTAAATTTTTCATAGTATATCTAATTTTTGGCGGAGGCGCTAGGTTTCTGGAAATTTATCAAAGGCAAATCATTTTCATTAAGCAATTAATATAATTTGAAACTTAACAAAATAATGAATAATGATAACAAGCATTATTAATATATTTTCAACCAGTTCTATCAGTTCGTGTCCATTTTAGGGGGAATAGTGGATTTCATGACAAAGAAAGCGAAAAGACGAGTAATTGAGTATTCAAGATCATTATACAAGATCACCGCTCTAAATAGTAATCTTTCTTCTTCAGGTCATCTTAGAATATAATGGAACATATCTTGATTAACATATATTCTACCAATTTTTCTCAATAAATGCATTTTAAAAGTCAAAAATGATCAGAACAAATGCAAGCAACTAATACAACCTTGAATTTGCAAGAAAACCTCAAAATTAATTTACAGTACTAAAATATAATGAAAATAACTATTTACCTACATAATTAAGGACTTAAAAATAATATATTGTCGATATTAATCAATAAATATCCATAATGACTAACATTAATTATTTCTCCATGTAGGAAGTTTAAAAATCAATTTTTTTGCGCATGAAGTACGGTTTTTTTTTGTAAAAGTGAATAATCAAAGAGAAATATGATCCTATCGCGAAAACTATATATTGAAAGCGTGCGTTGAAATATTGTCTAAAATTAGATCCCTTTCAGATTCTTTCTTGTTACCATCAGCATATACAAGGTTATCGGATTTTAATAGGTATAGTTGAGCCTCAGGATAATTGGAGTGGTGGATATTTTAATAGAAAAATTTCGAATCTTTGTTCCTTGAATAGTCGCTTTTTTAACTTTTCTACATCCGGTATTAAAAAAGTCTATAATACAACAATTACAACATAACTGGTATATATTGCGTTAACATTTCATCAATTCATTGATATTATTTGTTTAGACTCTCCCTAACGCTGTATAATTTTTTAGAGATTATCAACAAACACCAAAAATTATTAACGAAAACCTAGTCAGTTGCGTTTTCCAGGGAAATCCAAGTCATTCAACAATTAGAATGCTTATAATTAAAAAATAAATCAATAGATAATCAAAAACCTTACACAGCTAACTGGAAATAAATAAAATTTTGTATAGATAAAAATCATCATAAAATATGTACAGGTTAAAATTAGACTTTAAAATACAAACCGATTTCTTTAAGAAAATCAAACAATTTGGGCTGGTTTTGAGAGAAGAACACATCCCTCAATGAATTAAGTAAATCATAAATTTTTCTGACAGTGAATAAATTTCTGCATTCACCAAAACATGGGAGACTGATACTGGTTCCTTACAATTGGGACACAGAGGTCTCCCAGTTCGATTCATTAGGAAGGAATGTGTAAATTGGCAGTGACCGATCAGTAGACAGTTTAATTTGACTTGCAAATCTACATTCCCTAAAGAAGTAGCAGAGGAATAATATCGAATCTGACAACTAATTATATTATCTAATTGTACATTGTTATTGCCTTAAATATTATAAAAGAAAAAACTATAAATTAAAAAATTATTTGTCCAAAATATTCTAATAAATACAATATTTGAATTTACTCAAAATTATTACTCAAATACATGTTTTAATTTTGATTACGAAGCCTTTTCTTTTATATATATTTTATAGGTACTTAGTGGGATATTATCCATATTATATGTAGCCATGTACAATTTCTGCTCTTTGCCAATGCTATTTATTTTTTCTTTATCCACCAGAACAAAAAATACCTAATTATTATTTTTCTTATTACACATGTTCCGTATGTTTTGCCTAATTAATCAGTTTAAGCTGATTGCCATTTGGTGACAATATCTGAATGAGAATTTTCGCTATAATTGGTTCTGTACATTATTTCGCCTATAAATAAGAAAGTTTATAGATAACTTCCCACACAAACGAAATAAAATAGGTTTTTCTTGCCGTCAAATAACATTTAGATAAAATAATATAATATCAAAATCACAAACAAATATATAATAACTTTTGATTGCAATATTACTTGTATATGTATTTAGTATTTTTGGTGTTATACTGTCTGGTTCTTAAAAGCCTGAAGTTGATGGTGAAAATTATAATTATCCCAAAACCTGGAAAGTCACCAAACGAAATAAAAGCTTATAGACCTAAGGTTTTTAAAAAACTCCTGTTGAAAGGAATAAAGCCAATCATAGACAGAAAAAACCTAATACCAACACACCAGTTTGGCTTTATTAATAAATATTCAACAATTGGCCAGGTCCACAGAATAACAGATGTTATTGAAATAGCCTACGAAAGTAACAAAGTATATTCTTAGCTCAGCGATATTCTTAGATGTAGCACAAGCCTTCGATAAGGTTTGGCATGAAGGCCTTGTTCATGCAACAGAAAAATGCTACCAAAACAACACACCGAACTACTAAAATCGTACATTACAACCAGAATGTTTAGAGTCAAAAAAGAAGAAGCTTACTCTACAATAAAAAAAGCTAAAGCAGGTGTACCACAAGGAAGTGTACTGGGACCAACGCTTTACCTACTCTACACTTGTAATATACCACAAATGGAGAATATTACGATGGCTCCATTTCCTGATGATACTGCGATTATAGCTGTCGAAGACAATAGTGAAGAAGCCCCACGAAAATTACAACAGGCAAACTACAATATAAAAAATTGAACACAAGCTTGGAAAATAAGAATTAATGAAAGTAAATCTGTACGTGTGCAGTTCACCTATAAATAGACCGAACAAGCACCAATAACATTAAATAATACTATCATTCCAAATAGCACCAAAACTAAACATCTCGGAATGAATATTGATGCAGATCCGTTTGAAGAAAAATATAAAGAAGAAAATAAATGAACCGGAATTGAAATATAGAAAAATGTACTGGCAGTACTCAGGCAATGTAATCAGTACATAACAATTTGCTATTATATAAGCAAATACTTAAACCTATATTGACAAAAAGAGTTCAATTATGGGGATGTTCTGCAAAGAGTAACATAAATAAAATACAAATTTTTCAGAACAAAGTCATGAGAGGTATTGTGGGCGCACGCAAATATGGACAGATTACCTACATCGAGACCTTCAGATGCCCACAGTCAGCCAAGAAATCAAGAGAATTGCAAGAGGGCATACGGAAAGACTCCATTCTCATAAGAATATTGGAGTATTACAGCTTTTAGATACCACCAGAACATGACACAGACTCATCAAATCAAACCATCTGATCTTGTGTATTGTTGTGTAGTGAGGTGCATATAATAAAAAATACATCAGTGACATCTATAAACATTATTTCACCAGAGACTGAGATAGGGCCGATGGGTCCTCCTAGTTATATACCTAGATTTAAGTTATCATAAAGACAAATTGTAGGTTAGACGGAAACGACTAGTAACAATGTAATAATTAAATAATAAAAAAAAAGTTGAAGGCACCGATTGGTTTGTTTCAAGAGCATTTGCGGACAAATAGGTGTTATAAATTTCAGTTTTCAAACCTCCCAATTTATTTCCTTGAACAATATATGATATTTATACTTACTTCTTACTTCTCATTATTTTTGAAAATTCCAATATTTAACTTGTATCCATATTTTCCTTTTAGATATGTTAGGGGAAATGATCTATGAATATTTTAGAAAGATTTTAATGAAAGGTTTACAATTAAAATTACAATTAGGCAGGTGTGCCCAAAAGGTTAAACACAAAATCAGATGCAGGAACTTGTCTAGTCACGATGACAATGTGGAACATGCAAGGAGTGACTATTAAGGAGAAAAAAACGGAAGAAGAATTTGAACACATTAAGTTAGATATAGTACCTAAACTATTTACTGACACAAAAAATGTTTTTACACAAAAACTATTTGTTATAAAAAAACATCCCAAATTATTTTCAGCATCAAATGAATAAGAGGAAAAAAACAAACTAGATGTACCAAAATAGTATAATGTTTTATAAACGAATAATGAATCGCGTTTCTTGATGTAATCATCAACAAGGTTACCAAATTAAAGTGTTGAGAAATAAACCTTGAAGCAAACTAGAACGCTCAACCACTGAAGATCACGATTAAATTCGGTTTAAAATTTAATTATGTCCATTATGAAGAAATACATTCATCTATCGATTATCTGTAACAGTATTCAATCGTTTTGGAAACAGACAGCAGAGATGTTCAATGATGCAACATTCAACGAAATATTATTAATATTCATCTAATATTCTTTAATTAATATATATATATATATATATATATATATATATATATATATATATATATATATATATATATTAATTAATTAATTAACTAACTTAATCATTACTATCTATTTACACTTACAATTCTACAATGATAAAAAAATAGTATGATTTTATTGATATTTATTTTAAACACTAATCCTTTCCCCACCCACACTTCCAGCTACTAGCACCATACCTTACAGACAGACATTTTATTAGGAAACAGGGTGATGAATGTACTGAACTGCATCCAATATATTCATTATTTTATTTGAGAGCATATTTACTTTTAACATTTAGTTCTTGTTTCCTTCGATGGTGTGTTTACTTGTCAGGTCACCTTGGTATCACTGTATATTTTATTTCTTCTGCTGCCATATGTGTACCGATTCTTCGCAAAATTAATCTCTGAATTCTCTCTAATGCATTTACCATATCTACAAAACAAGCTTGTGTTCTTATTCTCTCCTCATATGATCTAACCTAATGCTTATGTTTAATTTTAAACAATTATAATCATATCTGTGCACACAAATCTTTCACGCCCTATAATACCATTTTCTACAGTTATGTTCAATTAACAGACACCTAACTCTCATTAATTTTTATTCTCTTTACACTTTTTTGTTAGTCTCTTACCAAGAATGCCACAATGAACAATTTTGAAATATTCAAGTTTCATCAAGATACACAAATTCAAATAGTTTATCTTCCTTGGCCTTATTTTAAGCCTTTAAATGTTCGATTATTTTTAAGGTAATGTCAGGAAGTTCCATTAAACCTCTCCGAGGGTTACCTTTACACCATTTAAACCCTATGCCCTGTAAGAGCGTATGGAAGGATATCTTACATCCCTCAAAAAGCTGCATGTCCCTAATTCTTTTATGTATACTTTCCAGAGAGACAATTTTCTCTAAAATAATTTTATTAAATTATATTTATATCGATAAAATAGTTTATGTTCTTATACATTTCGTATATTTGGTCTCGAATTGAGCCAATATCAAAATGGTCAAGATTCGTCATCTAACGTATTATTCTTCATTTTGTAAGCGATGTTATTCACAGTACCCACTCTAATATTTAGAGCGGTAGTAACACGCTAAAAAATATTTTCAATAAAAATGTAAGGACTCATATTATTTAACATCATCAATAATTACATCTCTAACGGAATTTACCGGTAAAAGGGGACCTCCATTATCTCGTTCCTTTTCGAAATAACCTATTAAAGCCGCAATGAATTTGTGAGCCTGAATATCTATTGTTTTCGGCATTTTCAAACAAAGTAATATGATATATTATGGAGCGACTTAAAATTTTTCAAAATAACCAAAGAGCTAAAATAATGTTTGCCGATTTATAACCTGTAGTAATTATAACTAATATTTTGAATAATTTAGCGTACATTTGACAACCGGACGGCGACAAGCTGTCAGACGTATACAAAATTCTGGAAAGCAATAGTAATCAGAGGTTTTAACTCTTACCTATAAATTATTTTGGCTCTATAATTAACTGTAATTTTTAAATATACTACAACGTTAAAATCAATTATATTTGAAAATATTTTTGTTCAATTATTTTATTTAGATTATAATTTTTTTTTGTATGTCAAAGCCAAACTGAAAGTCACACTTGATGCGGCAACATTGCAATGTTCGACGTCACAAATATCTATGACGCATTACTAATAAAACTTTGAATAGACTATATAGGTGACCTACCGACTTCATGAACCACTTGTATAGCAACATCTGCTGACGGCACAGCGATTTTATCATATTACGAGAATCCAATGTTAGCCATAATGAACCTCCAGCTTCATCTCAACAAAATCCATTTGTGGTTGGACAATGGAGTATCAAAGCGGATGAGACAAAGTCTACTCACGTGACGTGCACCCTTTGTAGAAGGTCTTATCACCGAGTAAATATTAATAATCATGAACTCCTGCAAGCTGAGAATATTAAATATCTGGAAGTACATGTGATTCGATGTTTAACTTGGTAAAAACATGTATTAATAAAGCGCAAACAACTTGTGTTTCAACTGTACCAGATGTATTGGTTTATAGGGCTAGAAAATCCTGTATAACCATCCTCCAGAGGTTCCAAAATAAAGTATCATTATCGACAGATAATACCATACAAGATTTAATCCAATATCAGAGCTGATCAGCTACAGGCAAGCTAATCTATTAAGTATTTAATATAGGGTTGCTTTCTCAGGAATGGGGTATAAGCTATTTCTTCAGAGTAGCGCAAATAGTACTCCAACGCTAGATTTGAGGTGACCACCGGAACCGACGGTCGATGGGAGACCGAGGTAAGTGCCTTTCTGAAGCTAAATAATAGTGATCGTTTCAATCTGGAGGCGATTGTTCTTACCAAACGTAGTTTATATGTCGAAAATCTTAGTTTAAGCCCATGTTTGCAGTAGGTCTAGTCTAGATAAACCCAAATCGATTATAAAAGAAATTTAAAAAAATTATATTATAATATTTTCAAATTATATCAACCTTCAAATATATATTAAACAATAATCTTACATGTATATTTAACCTTACTGATATGTAAAATAACACAAGGAAACGTATTTGACTGATAAAACGAAAGTGTGGAAAGCGGACAAACATATTTAAATAAAATAAGCAGATGCTAGACCATAAAGTAATCACAATTGAAAACATTTGACACTAAGTACCTAACGGAAGTAGACCGAAAGCGACATGCAAAATTATGTTTAATTGACAAAAATAACATTTTTGCTGAATCGTACATTTATTAGAAGTTTCAGTAAAATTTTGAATAATTTAAAATTTGAATTATAAAATTATTATGGGTACATGTACAAATACTTTTATAAGTAATATAATAATTGTTCTACAATATAGACCTCAATCGGCATGATGGTGTAGTGAAGCCGAATCGTAGACTCGCTGGCTTCATAACTAAAGAGCAGTGGGTTTGAATTAAGCGTCCCCAATAGATATTGGTACTTATTCATTTAATCTGAAGCAATCTGAAAGCTATGTCCATATGCATCTGCTGCAGATTTATTAAAATTAAACATCAACAAGTACAATTTTGAGCATTACATGGATGTATTTGGATGTATTTATACACTCATTAGCTCTTAAGTAATCTAAAAGCTATTTTCATATGCATCTGCTGCAGATTTATTAAAATTAAACATCAACAAGTACAATTTTGAGCATTCCATGAATGTCTTTGTACACTCATCAGCTCTTAAGTAATCTGAAAGCTATCTCCATATGCATTTGCTGCAGATTTATTAAAATGAAACATCAACAAGTACAATTTTGAGCATTCCATGAAGATCTTTGTACACTCATCAGCTCTTAAGCAATCTGAAAGCTATTTCCATATGCATCTGCTGCATATTTATTAAAATTGAACCTCAAGTACAATTTTGAGCATTACATGAATGTATTTATACACTCATTAGCTCTTAAGTAATCTGAAAGCTATCTCCATATGCATTTGCTGCAGATTTATTAAAATGAAACATCAACAAGTACAATTTTCAGCATTCCATGAAGGTCTTTGTTCATTCATCAGCTCATAAGCAATCTGAAAGCTACTTCCACATGCATCTGCTGCAGATTTATTACAATTAAACATCAACAAGTACAATTTTGACCATTCCATGAATATCTTTGTGCATTTATCAGCTCTTAAGCAATCTGAAAGCTATTTCCATATGCATATGGTGCAGATTTATTAAAATTAAATATCAACAAGTACAATTTTGAGCATTGCATGAAAATCTTTATACACTGAATTACTCAATAATACTAAAATAAATAATGCTATCTTAGAGGGAAATAACAGTTAGGTTACACTGTTTCATAATTATTTACGTTAATTCTTGGAATATTCATCAATAAATATTGCCAATCAAAATACATTCAAGTACCTAATCAATCAAATGATAATAATATGATGGGAAGTCCCCATAGTTAACAATAAAATAAAATAAAATTTCCTTAAATTTTCCATTAGTTATTTCTAATAAAATACAGACTGCCTTCCTTCTCCCTTCGATTATATCTTTGTGAAAATGCACTCTCCTTTCCATATGTATAATGTTCAATTATAATATCTGAAAGAGTTATGTTTTTCAACAGATGCAAAGTATAAGAACCTTTTAAGCAACAGTAAAACTAGTACTCACCAAATTCAGATATAAAGTCTGCAACGAAGCTTGCAAGAAGAGATTAATCGTCACTTAACGAAAATTCGCTTTTACTTTCTCACACAACTTCACAGTAATCCATTGGTAACACTATTGTTAGTCGGTAGAATGTAAAAAACAGCTGCATTGTGGAATGAAAGGTGTCAGCTCAACACGAAATTAAAAGCGGTCTGATGGGCAAATTAGCTAAGACTAAAAATGTTAAAAAGGGAAAGGAATTTCATCAACTATTACTTAAGATAGAAAATTCTTCGATGAGTTTTATAAATACATCACAAGAGAAAAAAATCAGTAGATCAAACTGTGAGATATAGCTGCTGAATTTTTCATTTTAATAGTTAGCTATACCCATTTGGAATTTTAATAAGATGTAATGAAGGACTAAGATTAGTGTTTGAGAGCGCCAGTAACTAAACTATTCACGAAGTTGACATACATAATAGTATCAACTACCAAATTTCATATTTTTAATTTAATGCTATTAAGATAACTAAGACAACTATTACATAACAGCTAATTTAGAACAACGAAAATGGAATAAAAAATCTGCCAAAAACTAAAGCAAGGCGTGTCTAATGTTCAGATTTTTTCTGTGCGATACATATTCAATGATTGCGACATAACCAAGATTTTCTATTGTGCATTGTTCAGTTTTCTCGTAAAAATTTAGAACGCAATGGTGGTTACTTAATTCGGTTAATGTATTTTTTTTTCGTCATCTCAATTCTGATATGGATCTTGATTTACTTTGCCAACACGGATTGCATTATAGAATTAAATCATTCATTGATGCTAACGTTAATTTTACTTAATATCTAACAAATATATAGTTAAATTTGTTTAGTTACATTCATCATAGCATCATATTAACTATTTATATATTTTAATGTATAAATGTTTGAAACGAACCAATATTTATTAAAACATATGTAAAAATAACTGCTGAATTATAAATATAGATATTCGTAAAATTAAGTTGCCTTAGCCTCTTATAATTATTAAGCATTCCTCAAAAAAACTTACTATTCAGAGCTGGAGCCAATAATAATCTCATCCGTTTATATTTCCAGAATGTTCCTTAAATAATTCTTTGAACGACTACATTAAATTTAGCATTCCACTCAACAGGTATGTTTACTCAGCGATTTCTCAGATCAATCAATGACGGATATTCGGAGATTTTATAAACGCTTTTAAGATCGAATTTGGAGATCTAAACTTAAAGATTTGAATAGTTTCCTGCGAAACTTGAGAACGAGTAAAAATTACAAATTACAGTAAAAAGCAAAGAGAGAAAATATTCAAAAATGGTATGAATCTATTCATAAATAGTATATATTCATCATATAGAACTTCCTCTCAAATACGAATAACCACTATCTCCTGAAATATAACTATTGCCACATATTGCTAAGAAAAGTTTTGCTAATGCTAAGAAGCTTCGAATACTATGCCAACGGACGAACCCAAACAACATCCAATATCCTATATTTTTCCTTTGTGGTTACACACATCCTAAAACAATCTATAATTTAAAAGCAATATTGTACAATAGTAAACATAAAAGCAAATATATGAAAAACCTTTTTATATGTATGTATAACTTTTTTCTCTCGTAACATCACGTTAGAAAAAGAGCTAGATGAAACTCGAAAACAAGGACCTCTATAGGTCGATAGTAAAATAGTAATTACTATTATATAGTAGATGTACGAACCATTTCCTATATAAATTGTGAGAGAGGAAAGGACTGAGATAATTGGTTGGAGCAGTTAATTTTATATGTGCTTATTTTGCGAGACGGATATGTACATATAATGTACCTTCAGGTACTAACTTTAAAAAAGAATTGGAAAAAAATAGTTACTGAATGTTATTAACAAGCAATTAATAATTTCATTTTGAACGAAATAGAATTACTTTTATATTTGAATGTTCTGTGGATGTGTTAAAAGGAATGGAATAATATCTCACAAGTGTTTTATCGTACTTTAATATGTTAATTGCTATTTAAATAATATATTATAATAAATATAGATAATATAAAAGAACTAGTATAACCAAAATAAGTAACTAAAAGTACACGACTAAAACAGTCGATAGTAAATAGTAACAAAAAAAATAACGACTGAAAACAGTGAACTGAAACAGTCACTGATAAAAGGTAGTAAAATCAGTAGAACCAAAAATAGCGACCGAAACAGTCGATAGTAAAAAGTAGTCAATTACTAAACAGTCGATAGTCGATTTCAGTCGATTGTTCCCAACACTAATTTTTTAGACAACAATATTCTTTTTAATAAATGTAAATGTAAACCAACAGTAGGAATGAACTGAATTTTAGAACTTTTTGTTTTTAGGTTGGTACTTGGCTAGAAATCTTATGAATGTGTCAGTGCTGTGTCAGTGTAGGAACTTTAAATATTAATAATTCTCAGGATAACGATGACTTCTATCATATTTATTTCAATCAGCACAATATCATAAAAAGCATCATTACTATTTTAATCCAAAGTGTTGTCGATTAAATTGTTTAAAATATATTCACTTCTTCGTCACTTATGGTACAGAAATGAAAACGTTGAACAGCATCAGAATTCAAGTAGCATCATTTAATAATAATGATAAACATAAATCATGCAGCTGGACAACAGCTGCGAGGCATTTACCGGCACACCACCACAACTAGACGTCCTTATAACCTCGTTGGTTTCGTAAGCATGTAGTTAGGCATCGAATAAAAGCGCTCTCGTTTATTTTATATCTGCCCACTGATGTGTTAATACAGATATTTTCTTCACCTTCAAGTATCCGAACGAAAACTGTTAATGTAACCTTTCGTATCTGGGTATCGATCTAGATTATTTCCTGGTTTAAATGATAATAATGTTGAGTTTAACCTGCGCATTGTTACAAGTTACTTTTATACAGTTGCACGTTCCATAGTTATATAAATACGTTCATTACAAGTCTGTTATAAAAACATGATTTTGTGGTTTGAAAAACATTTGAAATATATTCAGAATAGTAGAAAGTGAGTATCCGTAAAATAGGCATGATAAAAATTTACAAAAACTGTTCAATACAGAGTGTTTGCGACTATTAACTGTCATCGTACCTATAATTTCCCATTAGCTCTTCCTTTAATAAACATCGCTTTTGATACATCGTTTATTTGACAATTACCATTTTAACAATTTTTTAATTATTACTTTTAGTGGCTCATTCATCTGGCCAATACCTGAGGAACAAGGATTTCTTATATACATTATTATTATAACATCTTTATTAGATACGCTTAATATAATCTTAATTTACAATTAATTTATTACTACTTTTCCTATGTGCTTGGATTAATTAACAAGCAAGACCATTTGATTTCCAGGTCATCGTGCAGTTCTTCATTGGTTACATAGCGATAGGCATTGGTAATTAATCGAAGAACCTTGTTTTGACAGCGCTGTATGACTAACTGATTTGAATTTTTAGTGCAACCCCATATTTGCACCCCATAGGTCCAAATTGGCTTTATAATTGTATTATAGATAAACCTCTTTGATTTTAGATCAAGTTAAGAGTATCTTCCGACTAACCAGTATAGTTGTTTTATTTTGGTTCTAATGTGTTTTGCTTTTTGTCTAATGTGATGCTTCCAATTTAATCTACCGTCAAGATGGATTCCAAGGTATTTTGCTGATTCTGATTGAGGAATCGGGCATCCATTGAGTGATATAATCAGGTTTTTATTATTTCGCCTTAATGCAAAATTAACGTGGACAGATTTGGAGCCATTTAGTTGAATTTTCCAATCTTTTGTCCATTTGTAGATTTTGTTGACTGCCACTTGCACTTTTTCTATTGCCCTAGGCAGAGATTTATCTTTTGCCATAGTAACTGTGCCATCAGCAAAGATTCCAAGAAGTGTTTCTTTTGTTGTTGGAATGTCAACAGTGTAGAGCAGATACAGGAGAGGTCCTAAGACGCTACCTTGTGGAACTCCAGCCGAGATATTTTTAAATGTCGAGAACGCCATTTCGTGTGATACTCTAAATCATATATACTTGACATGTAAAAAATCAATTCATTAAGTGATATCCTCAATGTGTCCTATAACCAGACCGGATGATGTTAAACGTTTCAGTCGACGCACATTTATCTGATTGACGAGTACATTGGAGTGCACTCATACTCTTTTAAAACATTTAACACAACATTTTAAATTACACCCATTATAGATTCTAAAGGCATATTACCTTATATCACTTCATTGGAAATATAGTTCGAAGCATTGACAATGGTACTTAACATTTTGTTTTGAAATGATTGTATGATTTTGCTACTAGCAGTACCCCAGTTCGATTCTAAATAGGGTTAATTATAACTTAGGTCTTTGCCCGATAAACCAAACATTTCCAAGTTATACTTAAATATTTAACCCTAGCTTGGGGAAGTTGACAATTATTGATATTCACTGGTGGGCATGTTCCTCTTCCCAGAGAGAATGTTACATGGGTAGAGTTTGTTTGTTCATATGCTTTAATACGCCGTGTCTTCAGTCACAGTTGTATTTCATCAAGGTGTGTTTAGAGATGTTGAAGATTGAAGCTGTTGAACTAAAAATATAGATGGGCGAGACAATATATCTGAAGTGGAAGCAATATATCCTAGACCTAAAATATTATTAACTTTAATTGATATGGTTTCTATTAAATTTGTATCATTTGAGGGATGACCAATTCCAGAGCGGCTTCGAATCAGATTCGAAATCAATATGAAGATTCCTAATTTGGCATAAACTCAAAGAGATTTATTTACCAGTTGTATGAGGTACAAATATAGGTTTGCTCTAAGACATCAAACCAACTAATAAAAATAATATAATCATATTATTTGTTTGATTGAGATATCAATAATCAATAATTATCTTTTTTAAAACTTATAAAACATACCTACCCAGTCTAACTATAGTATTTAAAACTATAACAATCAATTACAGTTACGAATATAATATACTATAATTTACAGGAAGTCAACGTACGAAAAATGTCCACTAAATATTATATATATTATACTAACTGACGTAGTTTATTATTTTGGTGTAGACAATAGCAGGAAATTTGAAGTGAAAAAGGTAATTATATCATTATTATAAGCAATTAAGTCGCTACAAATTCATGGCAGATAAATAGTGATTGAATTATTAGTGCTAAAATGACAGGCCCAAGTTTCAGCAACTCTTACATGTCAGCTTTATGATGTAAGTTTTTATTTGTCTAGTGATGAAAACACACTTTTACTTTTCTTAAATAGTTTATCAATAAAATTATTAATAAAATAAATATGTTTGTATTTTAATCTAAAGGAAAGCATATAAAAGAATATATAAACACGTTTGTCACTACCATTTGAAAAAAGAAATTTATCATAGGTGTATTATCCAATTACTAGCCTACACCTGTAACAAAATTCATTGTTGGTATTTGTCCAGTTATTCATTTATTATATAAGAAAAAATATATATAAAATGGAAAACCTTACCCTAAAAAAATCGTTTCTTTCCTATAGTAATAAAATATTATTAAATAACAAAGACTAAAAGAATATATTGTTCACACATCAGTCAAATGACACATACTGCGAATTGAAGCTTATCAATGAGACTGCAACATATTCTGAGCGGTATATATATACAAATATATATATATATATATATATATATATATATATATATATATATATATATATGTTACGTTTAAACATAGCCAAACACTGCTTATAATCATCAACACGTTATTTGATATCATTACGAAGTTAGCTAACTCACAAAACTTCACTATTCGATCTTTCAAAATGATATTAACCGTTGAATTTTTTTGTATGTCAAAACCAAACTGAACTAAAACTAAGAGTTAATTCGGCAACATTGCAATATTTCGACGTCCTAAATATCCATGATGCATTGTTAAAATAACTTTGAATAGACTATAAATACCACGGCTATTTAAGCCAACGTAACAAAGCAATAACATAAAATGGGATTTTGATAATAATTTTTAAATAATACGATTTTTAGGCATAATCAATTAAAATGATTCATGCGATAAAGCTTTACGAAATGCACCCGAGACTTAAACCCACAATATGGCCCAAACAGATCTGCATACAGTTACACAACCATTGGCACATATTCTTGAGATCTGTTTTGTAAGAGTAATATTGGAACTTGAATGGCCACGCCCTCGATTTTTTTTGCATTCACGTTTCTGTGCTATGCAGACATATTGTTCACCTTCATCAGCAAAATTGTCTATTGTGCATATATATATATACAGTTACCGTCTTACTGATAATCTGACTTTTACCCTACTACAGAGATATTGTAAATCATTACGTTGCTAAATATAAATGTCTTAATACGTTATTGAGAAATGCTAAAATGCTAATACAAAGATTAAATATAAAATATGGCCTACAATTATTTATTATTCTTGCTCTTTTACTACCAAAAAGATAAAAATGACAATGTCAGAATTTATTTGGTCATTTTCGTTCTAAAAATTTCCATATTAATGATGAAGTTTGCCCTAGAAGATGGTCAAAATTAATTTGTAACATTGCTACGGAAGTAATTTGTAATACATGAAATGGTTTAGAAAACAAAAACTGTTAATTTCCTTTAAAAAACTGCTATATTTAATGAAAAGAAGAGGCGATACAAAGCGACACTAATAGTAAGCATTTTGCCAGTTTGCCATTAAAGATCTTTGAAATGGCACTGTTTCTCCCCACATTTCCATGGTGTCTCTCTACGGAATACATATCTCTGAAGTTTTGGTGCCTCGAAATTCCAATAGTATAAGGTTAAGAAACTAAGCTACTACAATTCGGTTTTAATAGCCGTTCACCCTGACCTCCAAGCCTCTGTCCTAAAACATGTTAATTTACAGCCACTTCAGTCCGCTTTTGGTGACTTTGCACCTTAAACTGTGATACATATGCTCGAAATCTACAGACTAGAGGTGTTTTTCAAAGATTGAATGTTTCTTACTTGCAATAGTTTTTGGCTAGGGATCCTTGAGCACCACCGTTTGAGATCTTACAGCTTCAGCTGCGGTTCTTGTATCCGAACTACACTTGACACTAAGAAACGCTTCGAGTAACTACGGAACGATTGCCAATTCAACATCGGCCTATCTTCTCTTGATAATTAATTTTTTCCGGTTAGTTGAAAGAATAATAAGAATAACTAAGTAAAATATGGAACTAAGTTATAATTTTCGAAAATGTGGAAACCAAAAACCATTAGCTTACTATAAAAAGCTATTTTATTTAATGGCCATACAAAACGACACTAAGGGTAAAAAATTGTGAATCGATAAAATGAATCAACGATTAGTGTTTCAAATATATGTGAATGAATTAAATTAAAAAAAAACGAGATAATAGATATTGATTTTTCCCCAACGCCTGAATTATTATTATTAATTAGCCTATTAACTAAAAAAATACTATTTTAACAACCTGGATGGTTTGTTTGGAACCTGTTAACTTAAGTTATTTGTTTTTAAATATATAATATTAACTAATAGGCACAATAACAGGTCAATTTAAAAGTACCCGGCCTGACACACAGATGGCGCCACAACAATTAAATCCATATATTTTTAGTTAGCTCTAACCCTCAAAAGACACGTGTATAAATTTGACAGCTGTCGGATCACAAACTGATGTGAATTATAGCATTTTGAGTGAAGGAACTTTTGTTCTTGTGAACAAATTGGATAAAATGGAATTTCGCGAGTTGATACAATATTGCTTTTTGAAAGGAAAAAATACAGTTTAAGCAAAAAATTGGCTTGATGCCGATTTTGTGGACAGTGCCCCAGGAAAATCAACCATCAAGGATTGGTATATAATCATAAGCTTACACGTGGTGAAATGAGCACCGAAGACGGTGAATGCAGTGGACGCCCAAAAGAGGTTGTTACTGACAAAAACATTTAAAAAATGCACAAAATGATTTTCATGACAGCAGACACTCTGAGGTATCAACTGAACGTGTACATCATATCATTCACGAATATTTGGGTACGAGAAAGCTCTGTGCAAAGTAGGTGCCGCGAGAGCTCGCTTTTGACCAAAAACAACGACGAGTTGATGATTCGGATCAGTGTTTGAAGATGATCAAGCATAATAAACCCTATTTTTTGCGTCGATATATGACAGTGATCCGAGTAGAGTGCACATGATGAACCCGCTCCAAAGTGTAGGAAAACGCAACAGTCGGCTGGCAAGGTTATGGTGTCTGTATTCTGGGATGCATATGGAATAATTTTCATTGACTACCTTGAAAAAGGAACGACCATAAACAGCGACTATTACATAGCGTTATTGGACCGTTTGAAGGACGAAATCGCTGAAAAACGGCCGCATTTGAAGAAAAAGAAAGTACCGCTTCACCAAGACAATGCACCGTGTCACAACTCAGTGAAAACCATGGCAAACATCCATGGATTGAGCTTCGAATTGTTTCCTCATCCACCGTATTCTCCAGAATTGTTCCCCAGCGACTATTTCCTGTTTTCAGATCTCAAAAGAATGCTCGTTAGGAAAAAATTTTCTTAGAATGAAGAGCTAATCGTACTACAAAAATGGTATCGAAAAATTGTCACTATAATCACCCTCGAAGGGAATTATGTTGAAGAAAAAAACTAATTTTACCAAAAAATTTGTTTTACTATGGTAGGACGGGGACTTTTCAATTGACTTGTTAAAAGAATAATATGTTGACAGAATAAAAATATATTAACTGATAACAGCATGGTCATCGTTATCCCTTGCAGCAAGTACGAGTATCTTACGGAATCAATTTTTCATTATATGTTGATGTTGAAATTGCATTAAGAGAAGATCAAGGTGAATGGTAGGCTTGGTAGCTTGCAGCGTTGATTACGATTTTGTTTAATTACAACTTTCTAAAACTAGACTATATATATATAGAATGATTCCGCTCGAGATGACTGTCGACCTTGGTAAACGGTTACCGATGCAGAAGTTGAACGAACTTCACTGCGAACCAAACCTTTCGCCACCCAATTATTTTGTTCAAATATCGAAAAGTTAGAATCCATTAGTTAATTACACGTTTTTACCATATTCAGAAAAAATTAAATCTTACTTTGGGGAAGTGCTTTGCGACGTTCAACATATTGAGGTCGCTACTTTTAACTTATTACTTGTTTTAATCGCTATGCTATAAGCCGCGACGACATCCGATTAGTTTAATTCGTCTCTATAGTCTATTCAAAGCTTTTTCAGTGATGCGTCATGAATATTTGTGACGTCGAAACATTGCAATGTTGCGGCATCAACTCCGAGTTTTAGTTCAGTTTGGCTTTGATATAAAAGAAAATTCTAATATAAATAAAATAATTGAACAAAAATGTTATCAAATATAATTTATTTTAACATTATAGTATATCTGAAAACTACAGTTAATTATATAGCCAGAATAATTATAAGTAAGAGTTAAAACCTCTTAACACTATCGCATTAAATAGTTTTACAGACGTCTGACGGTGGCCGGTTGTCAGATGTACCCAAAATTATTCAAAATATTAAATTTTAAATCCCTCCCTAATATATCATTTCGTTTGAAAATGCCGAAAACAATAGATATTCAGGGTCACAAATTGATTGCGGCTTTAATAAAATATTTCGAAAAGGAACGATGTAATAGAAGCCCCCTTTTGCCTATAATTTCCGTTAGAGAGGTAATTATTGATGATATTAAATAATGTAAGTCCATATAATTTTATTGAAAATGTTTTTAGCGAGTTGCTGCCGCGCTAAATATTACTGTGGGTACTGTGAATAACATCGATTACAAAATGATGAATAATACGTTAGATTCACCCAAGAAAACCCATCAACATACAAAGTGGTTGACGAATCTTGACCATCTTAATATTGGCTCTATTCGAGACTGAATATATGAAATCTATAAGAACAGTAAGTACACAAAGTATTTTATCGATATAAACATCATTTAATAAAATTGTTTTAGAGAAAATTGTCTTTCTGGAAAGTATACATAACAGAGTTAGGGACATGCAGCTTTTGGAGGGATGTAAGACATCCTTTCATACTCTCTTACAGGGCATAGAGTTTAAATGGTGTAAAGATAACCATCGGAGAGGTTTAATGGAACTTCCATACATTGCCTTAAAAAGAATTCAATTTTTAAAGGCATAAAATAAAACAAAGGAAGATAAACTATTTGAATTTATGTATCTTGATGAAACTTGAAAAAATATTTCAAAATGGTTCATTGTGGCACTCTTGGCAAGACAGTAAAAAAAAAGTGTAAAGACAACAAAAATTGATAGAAAAATCAAAAACTGTTTGGATATGTCGAAGGAAGCATTGTCAACCATAACACCTTCGGTTTGGATGAACTCGATAAGACATACAGAGGAATTAATTGATAAATAGTGGAACAGTTAACATGTTTTAGACAAATTAGAAATTAACAGTTTTGTGGTTGAATTAGACAGTAAGTCGGAAAGTGAAAGTGACTGAAGGAAACTTTCAGGATATGTGATAATGCTGTGCAATGTTGGAAATTCCTGAGACAGAGTGATGAGAGTGGAAACAACTAAAGGTATGCACATAATTAATTGAATATAACTGTAGAAAATATTTTATAGCGTAAACGATTTGTGTGCACAGATATGATTGTAATTGTTCAACATTAAACATGAGCTTTAGGTTAAAACGAACGATGAGAGAATGAATACCAAAAATAAACTGTTTTCATATCAATTGAAATTATATTGTAAAAGCTACAAATGATCAGTAGATAAAAAAAAACGCAATACTTTTTCCGAAGCCTGAAATATCCGCTAAATTTGCGTCAGATACACGAAAGCGAAAGAATATTATGAAGCAGACTTAAAATGTTTCGTGTCAAGGATAGCGTAGTTTTTTCGGATATAGTTATATTTTTATTGATTTGATCTTACTATAACAATTCTGTGAATTACGATGCGACTATGTAGCACGTTTAGCAATGATTTCATTTTACGTTAATATCGAGTTCCCGCTAGAAACTTGAGCAATAACATTTTGAAGTACGACAAGCACAGTAACACTTTAACTTCTGTGGCTAGAACTAAGTAAGACTTTGGCAACGTGTTTCATTTTATTTTATTTGATCGAGAACGTATTGTATACGGGGTGAAACTTCTTGGAAGACTCACTAACTAATTACTAACTTGTTTCTTATAAAAATCTTTCATGGGAATAGTGTATATATTTGTATGATTGAAAAATTTGTATTTTATTTATGTTATTCTTTGCAGAACATCCCCATAATTGAACTCGGTATGTCCATATAGGTTTCAGTATTTGCTTATATAATAACCGTTCCTTCTTTATATGTTCCTTCCAGTGAAGTTTTGCATCAAGATTCATTCCGAGATATTTAGCGTTGTTGCTATATGGAATGATAGTATTATTTAATGTTATTGGTGCTTATACGGCCTGTTTATAGGTGAACTGCACATTTTACAACGTACAGATTTACTTTCTTTAATTCTTATATTCCAAGCTTGTGTCCAATTATTTCTATTGTCACTTGCCTGTTGTAATTTTCGTGAGGATTCTTCACTATTGTCTCCGACAGCTATAATCGCAGTATCATCAGCAAATGTAGCCATCGTATTATTCTCCATTTGTGGTATATCACAACTGTAGAGTAGATAAAACATTGGTCCCAGTACACTTCCTTGTGGTACATCTGCTTTAGCTTCCTTTATAGTAGAGTAAGCTTCTTCTTGTTTGACTCTGATCATTCTTGTTGTAATGTACGATTTTAATAGTTCGGTGTGTTGTTTTGGTAATATTTTCTGTAGTTTATGAACAAGGCCTTCATGCCAGACCTAATCGAAAGTTTGTGCTACATCTAAGAATATAGCTGAGCATACTTTTTTACTTTCGCAGACCTGGTTAATTATTGAATGCTTGTTAATAAACCCAAACTGGTGTGTTGGGATTAGGTTTTTTCTCTCTATGATCGGTTTTATTCTTTTTAACAAGAATTTTTCAAAAACCTTAGGTCTATAGGCTTTTATTTCATTTGGTACTTCCCAGGTTTTGGGATCATTATAATTTTCGCCATCTTCCAATTGCCTGGGACATGCTTTAATCTAAATTCTGTATTGATCAAATTGGTTGAGTTTTATAATTCCCTTTCTTGGTAGCTATTGCAGTAATTCTCCTATTATTAAATCATATCCTGACGATTTCCTGGGTTTATTGCCAATTTAATAACTTTGGTTAGCTCTTTTGGCGTGACTAATTCAATCATAGGTCCTGTAGGTCCAGTGGGGATAAGCCGTCGTTGGTAAAAAGGAGACTTTTAAATATAGAAATAAAAAAGAATTTTAAATTAAAAATACGTGTGCAATGACCATGATTCGAAACCGCGTCCGTCTCGTCAGTACGAAGACCGTGTCATCCATCACCTTAACAACAGCCAATTCAAAAATATTTTGTTAAAAACTCGCCGCTTCCAGTAAGAGAAAAAAAAACGATAGCACGAATCAAACAAATAGTAATTAGGAGGAAATTACGGTTCTATCGATATGTTCGTTATCTTTTCAACAGAACCCGTACTCCCACACCGGCATAAAATGAAAATCAGCGCGCCAGGGTTCTCCTTTAGTCCTGCGGTATTCGCGCGCTAACGTTCGTTGCGGATGGACCTAGAAACGATCTCGCTCGAGTCAATATATCGTTTCACTTTTACCTTCATTCTAGTGTTGAACAAGTGATTGCAAACCGACAAAATAAACGGAGAATTATTTCTATTCAAGGTAAACATATAGTCAAAATTATATATTTTTTCGATAGTTAGGTACGATGTTTTCTCTAACGCGAAACAACTTTCTAATATAACATTATTCTTTTAAAAAGTACTATGTTTTTTTTAAATATAATTAATGAAGCTTTTTTCTAACTATCTTTATTATATACCGAAGCTTATTTAATACAGGAAATAATTATCAAAGCATCTGATATTTAGTTTTAAGAGGTTTAGGTCAACAGAACCATTTGTTACGCGGTACTTCTTGATTCGAATACTAATTCTTTGATGCATGCATTGATGAAACATTTAGGAAATGTTTGTATATGTCCATTAAATAGTTACTTATCATATATCAATACAAGATATCAGCAGAGAGGTAGCCGTTTTAAGTAATATATTTTTTGATAATTAAAAATCACAAAACATACTTCTTTATATAAAAAGTATATAATAATTATAGATTTATTGAGGAATATTACAAATAAATGATAATTTAAATTATTTAATTAGTATATTATAGAGTATACCCAGAGCTTTTCAAATTTATTTATCATCAATTATGATGAGAGATGTTCATTAATTATAGTAAACAAGAATATTATTAGATTGTATACATATATTTAACTAAATATTATTATAAATTTTCAAGGAAATTTTCAACTTTTAACAATCTTGATTAAGTTCCGGATATAACATTGTGAATTATGTAGATGTTAAATTATTTTTAGTTTATGATTTTACTACTTAACCTTATATTTCTGATACTACCCATTTCATCCATTTTCTCACGATATATTAACTAGCACTATCCAAGTTTTTTAAATAATAATAAATAAAAATAACACAAAATATAAAATGTAGAATCTTATTTGCAATACAATTTTGTATAATGATATTATAACATATTTTAATATAATAATAATAGTAATATATATAATATAATTTCTAAATTACTTTACAGATTAATTACTTTCAGAATTTATGATGTATTATTTTATTAGCCGAGAGCTCTACCTTGGTATATTAAACCAATTTGTTTAGTATCTTTAACCATAAATCACAGTTAAAAAAATCAATTATAGGAAAAATTAATTATAGAACTATGTGTTCTTAGATATCTTTTTTAACTTAATATTATTTTAGTTCATAATATTTTGAATTTGTTTTTCAATGAAAATTCGGATTGAAAACAAATTATATAGCGTCTTCTTATAATACAATTACTTGAACTACATATCCATTAAATTATTTTTATTATATTGTCAACCACTTGAGTTTATATGTTATTTCTGGTACTTGGTTGACATTATATATAACTTTTCTTTTTTTGACACGTTTATTGGAACTATCTTGATTTAGAGATAAACCACCAAACTAATGTTTAATAAATGTTTAATTACATATTTATATGGATATGATGGACATAATGGACATGATTATACAATATTTTGTTAGCTTAATATTGAATAGACAGACGACATTTCGGCTTGACGTATTAAATGTATTTGTTTAAAATTGAATCCTTTTAAGTATGTACCTATTAACGATTGAACAATTAATTTAGCATACATTTCTAGTAATATATATGTCAACTGTTTTTCCCACGGCATGTTCATTGAGATTATTCAAGTTTTTGAGACAAACAATCAAGTCAATATAAAATTTCGCCAAGTTATTGTCTAAATATTAATACATTGAGAACATATAATGGATTATTTTAGTGACATAATATAGAATGGACCAACAAATTTTTAACTTAATATATTAATTTTATTTGCTTACGGTCTTTAATGATAAATCATAGTTTATTAATTTAAAACAAACATTGTAGAACTTAATATTATTAGGTTTTTAAATATGTTTGAGTTGTTGAAGATTTAAAATATATTATTTAGTCAAATTCGTGCAAAATAAACCTTAATGTCCTAAAAACCCTTATAACAGTGCTTATTATAACATAACAAGTTCAATTATCTATATTACTTACTGCTAACAAAACCTAATTAATTACTAAAAAATTCACTATGTTCTTCAAGAGAGTATATGAAAGTTTTAGTGTAATATGTTTTTGATATTTATAGAGTCGTACAAATACCGATAATACTAAAAATTCTTGTCCAAAATCAATAGTTGTTACTCAAAGATAAAAAACGAATAAATAGGTCTGCAAAAGTGAGGTGGCATCTTAGGATCCAAAGACAATTTGACACTTTGACGATTCAGAGCACTGCTTACAGCTATTCAAGCGAAATAAAAAGATTGCTTGCATAGACATGCAGCAACGAAGGAAATATGGCTTCATTATTATACATCTGAATTAAAAACTTGTCGCATGAATTGTTAGTTGCCAGTGAAAGCCGTCAAAAAACCAAAACCACTAAAAACAAATCATTCTACTGAAAAGACATCAAAAGGTACAAAAGGAATGTTAATAGGAAAGTTCAAGTTCTACCTTATTTAAACCGTAAGCTTGTAGACTGATGAGTTTAACAAGATATATTAACTGTGAAAATATATGAACAAGAAAGAATATTTATTAATAACATTAAAAGAAATCAATCAATAACATCACTATACCTTTGTAAAAAAAGAGAAGATATACAAGAATGGAGTTATTCCGACAAGGAAATACTAAATATTCAAACAAAAGACACTTATTGCCACCTTGACTGCTGTTATTCTGTAATAGTTGCAAGCTATTTGTAATTTGTGTTAATTTAAAACATAATAAAGACTAACTATATTATTACAGTCAAATGACATCTGTCGTTTTGTCTGGCATTCGTTATGTACACATAACGATTATTTTTTCAATTTCACTTTTATATAAAAATATTCATATTGTAGGTAACTTTTACTATTATACAACAAAATAGAGTTCCCATTATATAAACTGATTCTTGTTACATTTCAAGCCAAAATCCATCTGCATTAATTGTTTATCTGTATTAACAAAATATATTACAATCAAAACAATAAAGTAAATTGTTAAAATATTTGCAGTTAATAAGTGATAATAAACTTGTATGATATTTCGATGTTAGACTTTGAGTTATACAGAGATATTGGATTTTTATTGAAAAAAGTCATTGAATCATTGAATGGTAGAAAGTTTACGCATTCATAGCCAATTGAAGTAAGTATTGTAGGAAACATTTTAATGTCTAAAGAATTGAATAGCATTTGAATAGCCATAACTTAACGTTGCCGAAACGAGCTGGTTGCCTGAAGATTTACTAGGGTTTCTAAGTGTTATTTAACTCTTATATAAGGCTATTGAACACTGATTTTTCCGTATTTCATTTAATTTAAACCGATGTATTTATATACTAGTATATACAAATGTGAAAAGTTACACTAAGTTTAACATAGAAATGTTTTATTATGTGCTGAAGGTCATCCAAAATCAGTTATGCCAGAAAGCATCGATGCTATATGCCAAATAATATTGCAAGATTGTCAGGTGACTTACATAGCATTGAGTCAATCTTGGGAATTAGTATGATGAGCAATCAACAAAAGGGCTTTCGAAATCACTGGACATGTGGCAACCATGCCGTTAGAGCAACGTAGAACGGTGAATTTAAATGATACACAACCATTTGTTTCTCAGAAGTGCTTCGTAAAATACGAAAAGAGAAGCAGCACTACAGGATCATTCTTCATCATGACATTGCAAGCTCTCACACATCGGTTGAAGAAATCATCTATTTAGCTGACCAAAAGGTCCAGTAGATGGATATTCCTACAGAGTAGAAAGACTGGTTCAAGCGTACTGATCCTCACAGAAAATATTTTGAAAAAACCATAAACCCATTTTCTATTTCCCCACTCGTCATATTCCCAAGACATTGACATATTCACATGCAAGATGAATGTGGGATGAAGACATTAGAATATATTCCCCAACAAAAAAAATTAAATTAGAAAAATTAAAACAAACTTCCGCATAGCCAGAAGTCTTTTAATTTTTAATCATCTTAGGCTTTTACTTAATTAACATTGATCTATTCAAATTAACCTGAGAATGCACTATCGCTTGCAGCTGTATTAATAGCAGTGTAGTTGAAACTCAGCAGAGTCTGGTCATGACATGGGATGACAGCGTCTGGTTATAAGTAAAATTCATGAAAATTCCGTGATTCCAGATCACCCACTGTTGAGATAGTCGCGGGCACGAATCATGCTGGGACATGGTCGTAAATGTATGTTTCTGATTATTTAATATTTGTGATTGTCCTAGGCAAGAGTGTAATATCCGACAAGGAAAATGATCCCAGTCTTGCCAGTAACCAGGCTGGGTAAGACCGGATGTCTTCTCGGATGATCTCTAATTTGATCATTCGCCAGTCGGTAGGCTTAAAGCCGGGGACCGTGGTTCGGAGGCCACGTTAAACTGTAGGTCCAGTCCAGATAAACCCCTATTTGGCAAAAGGAGACTTTAAAATTTGGAAAAAAAAGTCCGCTCTTCCGTCAATAACTTTTACTCATCCTTATATTATTATATATCAATCAATCATATCAAGAGAAAGAACAGAAAAAAAGTAATCTTTCAAAAAAATTAATTAAAGGTACTTGTAACATTAGAAATGTAAATTGGTTAGATGTTTTACAGTTAAAAGGTTCCGCGTATAAAAACATATGCAAATCCAATTGTCATCTGTTCTCAGTTTCACACCGTGTCTACAAGTTAACAGACATACACCTAGAAATTAAAAATAAACAGAGGTAAAAGTACGGACCGTATAATTTAAATAACATCATTAAATTTTTCTCTAGCCTCTGGTCAGCACATGTACTAATACCCATACTCCCAATCACCGCTAAAACCAAGAGTGGTAAACAGTTTCTTCTCGTAGTTCCACTAGTATTCGCGCGTTAACCTTTGTCGCGACCGTACGTAGTAGAACGATTTCTTCGCGCGACACTACGTATCATTTCACTTTTATTCTATTTTTATTTAGTGTTTTGTGTATGTGATACTAAAACGGAAAAATATAACATATAGTTTTATTTAGGTAAATATAACTTTTTCTCAAATAATCATTAATACTATTAAATGAATACTCTCTAATTAAGATACTAATGCTTTATTGATATTTTTGAAATTTTACTAAATAGTTACATAGAAGTTACCACAAATACTATATTTATAGCATTAATTTAATATTAATTACTTTGGTATTATTAGGTAAATGTGATTTAGGAGATATTTAATTTTAAAAGAGTTTGGGTCCTGTAATTTGATTTTTCGTATTCATAATTTATTATTAAGTTTATTTAAATTATTGAAATATTGAAAATTATTTTAAAATACTACGAAGTTATTTGTGTCAGTTTGTATTTTTATCTTATATTATTAAAACTGAATAAATAAAACATCAAAATAATTAACATATCACTGTGTAATTTAATAAGATTATAATAAGATGTGTTAGATAGAGAAAGGGTGAAAAATGAATATAACTATTTTAATATACAAAAAAGTGGTTTCAAATCTTCTATGTATGTATACCAGACAATGGTCAGCAGTTATCGGGATTTGAATCCGGTTTCGAATATTTTGGGAATCCTAATCAGGAAGTCTTTGAAACACGATAAAAAATTATGAATATTACAAAACAAAAACAGTCATCTTCTTCAGAGTTATTTAATTCCTGATTCGATAAATTAATAAAGTAATTTAATTTATGATTATTTACAGTTAACGAAATAGGAGAAAAAATAAAAATACAGTAAACCGCTCAGAGTATATGTTGCAGTCTCATTAATTGATTGATTGATTTTATAATTTTATAATTTAATATAATTTTATTAAGAGTTTTTATCTATTATATATTGTACTATATATAAAAATAGTGCATCAGTATCATATTTATTTGAAATACTTTCTATAGATATCATATCCTAAAAGTACATACCATCAAAATATACATATATAAGTAAAAATATACATATACATAAAAAAGTGTTTTAACCTTTGTATGCATTAAGCTGGTCTTAAAACGTCTAAAACTAATTATTGAATAAATCAACTCACCCCAGCTCACCAGTTTGATTTTAGAAATAAACAGTAGACAATTGATCAGGTACATCCTAACATGGATGAAATGTAGAAAACTCTAAGAGTCCAAAATGATGACCTCGTCTTTATGGATGTTCTTTTGCCACTTTTATAGTTAAAACACCACTATAAGACTTCTGAAATCCTTCTCCAAGTAGAACTCCAAACCAAAAGACTAAACCAAATGATTTTCGCTCTTTTCTTCTCCTATGAAGCCAAATATTAAGAGAATTTTCAATTACATTATCCTGGTACATAATCCACTCTTTATTACTTGATTGGTTTCAAAATCGATTCATAAATCGAAATCATTCATCCCTTTTCATTTAATTTTAATAATGTTTTTCTAGTTCTGTACAAATATAAAACAATATTAATTAATGTTGTATATTCTTTGTAATATATCTAAAATTATAATAGATATCAATGTCCCTTACAAGAACAAGAAACTCGATTTTAAATTACTCAAAACTGCCTTAAAAATTTACTTTATAACACATCTTGTACAAGATATCTTATTAATAAATATCAAAACCGAATTTTTAATCTTTAACTAGGACATACATTTCTAAACCAAATAAAATAATATTATTTACAACAATATGAACATTTGATAACTTTAATAACACTGCTAATAATAGTCAAACTTAAAACCCTGTAATGGCATAGAAAGGTATTCAAAAGAACCAGTATGTGCAACCTGAATAACATAGTTGTGAAATATAACAAGTAATTTATTAGGTTCAAATTTGTTTATCCACCTTACCCAATATATAAATTCAGTTCGTAACTAAGCGGATTTGGTTTGATCATATTTCAGTTCAATAAAGATTAATATTAGCAAAAAATATTAGGAGCAGTTTTAATTGATGTCTTATCTAATCCGATTTGTATTTTAATAATTGACAAAATTGCCCATACTAACTAATAATTGCTAGTGACCTAAATTCGTATTAAAACTACAATTTTTATTTGCGAATATGTAATATGACGTTAATTTCAGTGTCATGTTTAATATCGTTCTTCAAACATAAATATGTAGTTCAGTAAGTTTTGTGCAATATGTGCCTATGCAGTGGATAAAGATTGCGAAAATTATTGTGATTCTAAAGCAGGGATATTGCCCTGAAATTGGGATAAAATATCATCATTAAAATATCATGTATTTAGCTGGTCTTAAAACGTCAAAAACTAATTATTGAAGAAATCAATTCACCCCACCTCACCAGTTTGAATTTAGAAATAAACAGTCAACAATTGATCAGGTACATCGTATTATGGATGAAATGGAGAAAACTCTAGAAAAAAAGCAAATTTGTTCAACTATATTTCTAGACGTGACCTTACCTTTGATAAAGTATGACATGAAGTCCTTAAATTCAGGTTGACAAGCAAATCACTTAGTAAGTTGAGCCAAATTATCAAATCCTATATTACTAATAGTCTTTTTTTTAATATAACACGGTGGTAAATATATAGATTCAAAGTTGATCTAAAAAATTTTGGTACATTTCTACGAGGACAAGGTTCCTTGGACCAATATTGTATTTACTTCATTATTCACTATTTACTCAGTATTGTATTTATACCAGTGATAGTCTTATATGCGAAGGAGTAACAATACCCACATTTGTTGTTGATACAGCACTACTCGCCACAAGTAACAATATTGAAACAGCTATACATAGAGTACTAACGACAGCCAACTCCATGGTATATAAGTAAAGAAGATATCCATTCAAATATTTAGGGATCAGTCAGCGAAGAAATTAAACGATTAGCGAAAAAACACCAAGAGAGATTACGATTATGGACATATAAACGTCGAACTTGTCGTGTTTGCTTAACAATAGTGTACTTAACTGGAGATTGAAATAATAAGAAATCCTTTGAACTCATATTATAATCAAAATACTTTTGTACATACGTCATCAAGATGTTTAATGTATTGCCTGTCGCAATTTGTAAATACGTTTCAGTATCAGACAATATTTTCCCTCTCATTTAATTCTAGTTAAAAAGAGACACTATGCTGTCTGATTAGTTCGAATACGTCGTCAAAGTCGTCCAGTTGTCAGACGTATGCAAAATACTTGAAAGCAATAGTGATAAGTGTTTATGAGTCTAACCTATAAACTATTGTGGCTGTATAATTTACTGTAGTTTATAGATGTACTATAATGTTAAAACTAATTATATTTGATAACATTCTTGGGAGTACATTTATCAAATGTTAATTAAGTTTAGTTTTTAAATCTGATCCTCAGAACAACACGGTTAAAATAAGTTTTAAAATGTTGTATAATCCTTTATAGATACTTAGTATAAACACCCCTCACAAAGGACAAATAAAAGCATCACGGAAATTACTAAATTCAATTACAAAAATACTCCAAGATCCACTGTATTCGCCACTTCTAACTTCTAGCTGATTTCACATCCCAAAAATATTTTTGAGTGGAAATAAGTTTTCTTTCATCATCATCATTTCACTTTCATAACCGTGAATTAACAGTAACTATTGAAAAACGTTTTAACAATTTTATAGAGTGAATATTAAACTATAACAATACTCACCCACCAAAATACTTTAAACCAAGGTCTTTGCAACAACAGTTTCATTATTTCGAGAAATAAAAGTCAGCCTCTTTAGCTAACAACAAGAGAGCATTGTTATCTCCTTCAATAGATATAATAATGGCAAGTCCAGTGCTGTTTAACCAATTAAATCAACAGATCTATTAAACAATTTTATATTTCAATACTTTCTCTGCCCCTAACAAGAGATATTTTATATTAATATTAATATTAATTTTATATCCAATACAATGTGCATTTTAGAAATAATTAAATTTAATTAGTTTTTAAGCAGAAGCCATTTGTCGTATTATGCATGGAACTGCTAGTGGGATTGTAATGAATATTAAGAACTGTTAGCTAACTTTCATATGTTACCATATCATAAATAGCATGCATTATTATTGTTAGTATTATTGGTATATAATATATACCATAGTATCGTTAATGTTTGTAAATTTAAATAACTTCTTAAATTAATGACAGTTACCAATTGGAATTATTATGTGCTCATATGAATTGTAATTTTCTTTTTCACTTTACCGAAACTTTTCAAGACCGAAACCCTGCAAAACCGTCGGGTTTAAAAGTTAAGATAGGTTGTTGTTTATATTGATCTTTCACATTTTCACCAATAGATGTTGCTGACTCAAACACGTACAAGCGCCTAATAGATACATTTGACAAAAATTTTAATATTAGCTACTAACGACAAAAGCGAGGATAAAATTAAGTAAAACTAAATATAGTCTATTCAAAGGTTTTTTAGTAATGCATCATGGATATTTGTGACGTCGAAATATTGCAATGTTGCCGAATTAACTCTTGAGTTTTAGTTCAGTTTGGCTTTGACATACAAAAAAATTCTAATCTAAATGTTTTTGTTCAATAATTTTATTACTCTGAAATAGCAATACTCTGAATCACTTTTTATTATTTTCATACCTCCACTTTGATTGATGTATTATCACGCAATAGAAATGATAGGCTTCGAAATATACGCAGTAGAATCTATCATTAATACAAAATGCTAATTATCAGTATTTATAGCAGGTGCTATATAAACAATAATGCTTCCCGACTAATAGTTGCATATTTTAAATATTGACTAAATTATTTTATACGTTAAACAGAGTCCGAATACATTTTATATCAATGAAAAACAAGATTTAAAATCAGGTTTCTAGAATCATTAAAAGATATAAATTTGGTGCTTAGAATATGCATAAATGTTATCAAATGTCGTTGACCAGAACAAAGATGAAGCAGACAAAAAGCGAATCAAATATCACGATTATAATTCTAAATTCGCGTGTTTGGTGGTTATCTAATATCTCTTGACAGCTATAAAAATGTCTCGAATACATAATACAAATAGATTTCATATTGTATTAAGTGTGGTTACTTTCCAATAACTTCAAGTTCTTACACACAAACAGTGTATAGAGAGCTGAAAAATATCAACAATTAGATTTTAAAATTGCATAATATTTCATCAGTTTCTATTATATTCAGTTCTAGAAAAGATACCGAAAGAAGCTCGAGAGTTTTCATTTGAGAGTCACTGTTGAATCAAAACGAAATCGAGCCATAATAGAAGCGAATTATTAAAAACAATGAAAAGTGGATTGCGTACAAAAACAAAGTGCAAATAGGATCATGGTTGAACCCCAGAAAGGCTCCACAAAATATTCCAAAGCTCGCATTGGTCCCGAGGAATATGGAGGCTTTGAGGTGTTTGGTGGTATTTAAAAAGCAATCAATTAAATAATCGACCAGAACTGATTAATAGCAAAAACGTTGTCCATCATTCTGTGCTCAACTCTGGATGAAGATCCAGCGTTGAGGACAGAGTACATCTCGCGGTTTAATAAAAATTGAGAAAAACAATATTGAAATAAGTGATTTTTGCCACAGATATTTGATGAAACGTGGAATTATTTAAACATTCCCTAGCATAGCGCATGGCATACTACAAAACTGTTAAAAAATAATGAAATCATAACTAAAAATCACTTGATACTCTTGGACTGTTTATTAAACGCAAAGTGGCCATTAGACTTTGAAAGACGCGACAGAACAAATTTCTGTACAATAATTATCTCCAACGTCTAAACTGACCCATACATATAGAATGATTAACAATATATATTTGTAAAGACGCGAAGTAACAATGCAAATAACTGTTAAATAGCCTAACATAACTGTTCAATTCAATTGTTCTGATATTTCTCTATATAAAACAACCCATTTAGTCTATTCCATTTAGTATTATTGAATTATTCAGTTATTCACCAAACGCTTTTAGAAACGTATAGTGATAATGCATCATTATACTGTAATTATCGGTATTTGTTTCAATGACAAACGTGGTAATTTTGATGTCAGTAAGACCGAAACCTAGCTCAAACGCTCAAATAAATTTCATATAGCTTAGCACTTGCTGAATCAACTAATTCCAGAGATTAATTGTAATAGAAAATGTCCAGAAATGTTATTTCGAACCGTTTGAACATCCCGGTATCACTGCTTGTCGGGTAAAAGAAGAGTTTTCCATAATCTATTGTGACTGACGGTAAAAAGTGCATCTCTTAGAACATTCCCAATACACTACTTCCACGAATCAACCACTTTTAACTAGTATCAGATGAGTCCTTTGAATTCAATATCAAAAATCACTAAGAAAGTATTAAAGTACTGATAACCAAAAATTTCATACGAGGGTCACTATTTATATTTCGGAAATAGGAAAAAACAAATAGTTAGTTACTCGCCACGATGATCGATAAAGTTTTGCATATGCTTAAACCAATTTTTAAAGCATTTATTCCATTCCGAATGAGGTATCTTCAAAACATGATTTTTGAACGCTTCAATAGCTTCTTCGGGTGATAAAAATCGTTGACCACGCAGTTTATTCTTCACGGATGGAACAAAAAGAAGTCATTGGGTACCAAATCAGGGCTGTATGGCGGATGGTCCATCAATTGGATGTTTTAAGTGCTCAAATATTCTCTTGTTTGAGAACAATCCGGCGTCTCTTGTTTGTTTCCTTTATTTCACCGAAGACTTCTGGCAAACAAATGGTTGTGTATCAGAACTTACTGTTCTACGATCCTCTAGAAGTACTGTTGCAATATGACCAGTTTTTCCAACGAAAAAGGCCCTATATGCTGGTGGAACTAATGCCTAGGGGAGCCTCAATATCACAATAGGTGACATGATGATCTTACTTAATCATTTCGCACACATCATCGATGTTTTCTGGTACACAGCCAATTTTGGACGACCTTCACGAAACTCGTCGGACAGCGAACTACGATCACGATTGAATTCACTAAACCAGCAATACACGGTGGTTTTTGATGGAGCTTCATCGCCAAAAGTCAAATTAAGTTGATCGATGCACTCTTGTTGTGATAATCCACGTCGAAAATCGTAAAAAATCATCCAACAAAAATATTCACCATTAAGTTCCATTTTTTGCATTTGGAATTTATCAAATTTAGGAGAATTATCGGTCTCTGAATTCACGCACATAACCACCGAGATGCTCTAAAGCTAACGCGAAAAAGTCAATCCAGTATTTATTTTATTTGTTAACATTTTTCTTCACGTTATCCACTTTTTGGCTTTCTTCCTTATTTCATTCCGTCCTATTCCTTCATCTCCAACCAGCATATCTCCAATAAATGATTTTCACTTCATACAGCCATCTCAATCTCAATCGTAGTCATCCCTTTTTCGGCCTCTGCATTATTAAAACGAAATGATCATTATGGAAAGACTCTTTTCATATCGCAGTAATGAAAGTATCGATTTATTAAATAATAGAGATCAAATGTTCGAATCTGGGTCATCGAATTGCTTTGTAGGACATTACAAAATAATTTGAGCATTTGCCATTTTACAACTATATTAACAATAAAGTATTGTTTAGTAAACCCCACAAAATAAGAATATAATGCTAATTAGTATTTTGACATTTCAATTCAATGAATCGTATGACAATAACTATAGTCCTGTAATGTTGTAATGGGTAATATTATCAATGTCAAATATCACGCCAAATATTTTTAATCATTATCAGATCCCAAAATACATTCCAATTATTTCGAAAACTTATTATCCGGCCATTGAAATAATAAAAGCAAAAACAGTTCATGATCTCTAAGCATATGTAGTCAGTGTCGAGTTTTTTAGTTCCAAGGTTTTCTTTTTATTTGGAGAGAAAGTGTATCGGTACCATTTAGGTCAATTTATTTTCTTTCTAGTTTTTTACTTTCTACAAAATAAAACTTGATAAAACATTATACCAGTGTCATGCTGGTGTTAAACTGTAAAGGGTCTGAAGTACAACAAAATATTCCATAACGACTTGCTGTGCTTTATAATTCAATTATTCTAAAGCTCGTTTTAAATTTAGATTACTTAGAATAAGATGTCTCCGGCCTAACACATAGATAGTGCTACTAGAATTAAATCCATATGCTTTTTAGTTAGCCCTAACGCTCAAAAGATGCGTGTATAAATTTGACAACTGTCGGATTACTAGTTTGTGAATTATAGCATTTTGAGTAAAGCAACTTTTGTTATTGTGAAAAAAATGGATGAAAAGGAATTTCGCGTGTTAATAAAATATTGCTTTTTGAAGTGAAAAAATATACTTGTCATCCGAGTGGACTGCACATGATGAACCTGCTTCAAAGAACTGTATTTTGTATTTTGGAATGCGCATGGAATAATTTTCATTGACTACCTTGAAAGAGTAACGACCATCAACAGCATAAATTACATAGCGTTACTGGACCGTTTGAAAGACGAAATCGCCGAAAAACTGCCACATTAAAAGAGAAAAAGGTGCTGCTACACCAAGACGATGCACCGTGTCACAAGTCAGTGAAAACGATGGCAAAAATCCATGAATTGGGCTTCGAATTGCTTCCTCATCCAACGTATTCTCTAGATCTGGCCGCCGTCAACTATTTCCTGTTCTAAGATTTCAAAAGAACGCTCGTTGGGAAGAAATTTTCTTCGAATGAACAGGTGATCGCCGAAACTGAGGCCTATTTTGAAACAAAAGACAAATCGTACTACAAAAATAGTATCTAAAAATTACCTAAACAAAAACAATTTTGCCAAAAAAAATATGTTTTACTATGGTAAGCTGAGGACTTTTCAATTGACCTGTTATAAATATTGGTTGTTATATTTAGTTCGCAGCATTGTACAATAGAGGGCACCGAAAATGACATTATTAAAAATTTTATTTTATTTTATTTGGTTAGACATGTATACAGAAAAAGACATTTTATTTATTGATGATTGAATTACAATCATCGTTTTAATTAGCTGAAACAATAATTAATACTTTATCAAGTATATACGATCCATTCTCAAATAAGTTACGAAACATTTTACTTTTTCAAGAACGAAGATCTGCAAGGCAAAGATCGCGCCAAGCAGCTAGCTAAGAATGTTCAATGATCAGAAGTTATTAAATCATCAAATCATTAAGAAATGACTTATCAGCGCCTAAACATGTAAATTTTAAACCAAGAAAGATATTGGTTCTCGTAAGAATTGAAGCATTGTTTTTTTATATGTTTCTGTTTCAAAGACAAAGAAAGAAGTGCTTTTTGCCTTGGAGGTTTGAATATTGTTTGAAAACTGGAATTATTTGAACCTATGTATGTAGAAGGATCAGAAGAATATGACGTAATACAAAACTTCTAAATCAAAATGAAATCATAACATGAAATCGCTACTAACTACATTGACGCTCTTGGATTGTTCTTTGATCGAAAAGTAGCTATTAGACTTCGAAACACACGATAAAATAAATGTCTGTAGAACAATTATTTGCAACGTTTAAAACTGATCCATATTATTGGTAAAGATGGGAAGTAGAAATATAAAAAACTGTTAAACAGCCTAATCATGCAACGCTCAAAATTACACTTTAGATATCCATTACTTTTGTTTGAATAAATATGCTACCGAAATATATTAAATACTTTTATAAATGTATGATGATGCTCAGTCATATTGAAATTGTCAATTTTGGTTTCAGCGACAAGAGTGGTGATTTTGTTGTCAATAACAAAGAACGACTTGGAGGATCAAAAAAATGTGTTGCTGGATGGAAACCCAGCTCAAATGCTTGTAAATATATTTCAGAGAGCTTAGCAGTTGATATATCAATTATTTCCAGGCATTATGTGCAAAGAGAAAGATCCATAAATGACATCTCGAACCGTCTAAATATCCCAGTTTCATTTTTTTTTTCTATAGAAGATTTTTCTATAACTCAATGTCTCTGCCAGTGAAATGTGCATCTGCTGAACAATCTCAAGCGCGAAGTCATGACTTGGTCCAAGAGAGCCATTCACATTGACACCAGAATCAGATTGTTGATTGACGACATATTTTTGTAAGAAAGACAAGCAATACCGTGTAACAGACGCAGAGTCATCATGATAACGCTCGGCCACAACTTGCAAGAGGTTTAAAGAATATACAAATGATTTAAAATATACCAATATTTCTCTTAAGTCATTTTAAGTGAAAATATTATCATAACACATGCAAGCACCTAATAATTACAGGTAAACTTGTATTTTAATAGCAGGCTAAAGACATCAATTGCATAAAGATAAAGTTGCATCAGATGAATTACCCACAACTTCACCAAGAAAAAATTACTCACACCAAAACAGCAGTATCTAGACTAAACTTTGGACGATACTAAGATGAAAAAAAATCACGGCAAAAAGCTAGAAGCAATCTAAAATTACCAGAACTATAAATTTAAAATATATGAGATAATGAGACCAATATCAGAACACATTATTACCCATTTAAACAAAATCTTATTTAGCAATTTAAGATATTATGTGGAGTGTTATTAAAAATTAGTTTCAATATATTAAAGCCCAATATAAATCCAATATTTTGCAAAATCGGTCTACATAAAATCGAAATTGCTTCCCTGCCAATCAATTCAGAGCGTAGTGATTTTAGTGGCGTAAGGCCCGCTAAGGATACATCATTAAAGACGTCATCATTGAACGATTAATCATCACAGATCTTAGGACCTGATTAGTATTAATCTCTCGGACGTGATCTAATCAGTAGTTCTTAAGTAGATACATCGTGGGAACTCGAAACTTATCTAACTAAAACTTGATACTCCGAGACAAATATCGCATTATTAATGACATTTCGAAACATTGGTTAAGAGAAAGTTTGCCGTGTATTTAATATTTAGGAAACGCTAAATATTACATATCAGTACTATTAATAAATGTGGCCGAAGTGCATTGGTAAAAACTGAAAGACGTCAAATTTTTAGTGAATTTAATTAAATATTGTAGAATAAATTTTACTATATGGGCGTTGTTTATTTTAGTTACAAAAAAATATATACACAAAAAAAAACAAACATCATATAAAGTACTGTAAAGTACATCATATTAAGCTGAATTTTTAAAATAAATAAACAATTTAACAAATGAGCCAAGAATTCAAGGGAGAAAACTATAAGCCATACGCTAGATACGCTGCCATCAAGAGCCAGTAGAAAACACTTTCGGTGGCGTTTATATATGCTTCAAATTATCCATAGATCATAACTATACATCAGAAACTTTCGCCACTATGGCATTAGCCTCTGGCTTATAAGATAGCTACAATTTATATTTACAGTTGCAACCGTAATACTATTATCTTTAATTTATAGTGATTATGTGTTATAATTATTAAATAAATAAATAGTGGAGAATGTTCAGAATAAATTGATAACTGAATAGATAAATTAACAAATAAATGTTTAGGTCACTGAATAGATAAATGAATAGATAACTGAATAGATGAATGAATAGATAACTGAATAGATAACTGAATACATAAATAAATAGTTAAATGAATAGAATTAAAATAAAAAGAAAACTGGAATACTTTGTGAGAAACTCACCGTTTTGGGCAACTCGTGTTGTGCAATGTAAAATACTGTATAATCAGCACGGTTGAAAAACGTAGTTACTGTGACGGTTGCATAAATGAACTTTCATAGAGCTCGAAAAGCCCTTGGGCATGTTAAGTTATCACATTTGGCAAATGCAGTTCGAGGAGGGGCCTAAACATGTTGCAAAAAATCGAGCAGAGGTAACAACAAATAAAAAAATTATATTAAAAAATAATTCGCTTTTACAATATTAATATAAACGCGTGAATAACAATTAATACAAATCAGAATTGTACAGTATTTTCCTGTAAAGATATCTTACTATAAAGAGATATTTAAGAATAACCTAAAAAAGTTAATATTTATTATAGAATCTTTATGTTGCTTTTTCTAATTATAAAATAATACCGTCGATTCATTATTAGTCAGATTTGTATTTTGCCTCGTCATTTTTCAACATGCTATTAAAAATTCGCTTCAATTTTATCTATTTATTTTTAAACGTTATAACATTGGCCTAATAATCTATAAATTCGCGTGAGGCGACATCCGCTTGCAATTGTTCCGACCATTTAAAATTGATAAAAACTAGATTGGAATATTTAAAATGGTAATTAAATAAATCCATATACAATTGATTAAAATATTCTAATATTTATTTTACAATAATTGTAATACGAAGGCACTAATATTAATAGGGCTACGAGAACTTTCTTTAATTAAAAAATATAGTTGACATGATTGGTGTAGTGATGAAGGCGACAGGATGATCCTTCTGCTAGTGCGATAGTCGCGAGTTTGAATCCTGCTGAGGCATGATCGAGGCTCGATATATATATATATATATATATATATATATATATATATATATATATATATGTATTTATATATGTATATCGAGTAAACCTAGGATATAAAATTGTGAACTTTGGAGACGTCTGTTTCTCTATGAATTTGATTGTTCCTGACGAACCAAGAGGCATTGATTATTCTCCTGAGAATTTTGTTTTGAAAGACTTGAAGACGTCCCACCTGGCTAGATGAGACGTATTTTAGATAGACACTGGTGCCGTATAGAACGACTGATCGAACTAGCATCTTGTACAGGAGAGATTTTATAGAGAGAGGAAGCCTGCTGGCCCGGTTGATAAGCGGGTACAGCAAATTAACAATACCTTGACCTTTATGGAGGAACTTTTGAATGTGGGAATTCCACCTAAATTTGCGATCGAAGACAAGACCGAGATAGGTGAGTTCTTCTGACCATGGGATTTCGGCGTTCTCAATTTTAAGACGCGAAATGCTCGGTGCAAGACACTTCTTGTGGAAGAAGATGGCCTGGGTTTTCTGTGAGTTGACCTGCAACCTCCATAAATGTAACCACTGGACCGTCTCATCGGGTTGTTTTTGGAGTCTGCTTCGGATGTGCGGTGCTACTCTTGAAGAAGCAAAGTAAGCAGTGTCGTCTGCGTAAAAAGCTGCCTCAACTTGTGGTCTCCTAGGGATATCTGAAAGAAAACTATTAAATAGAGCGGGCTCCAGGAGGCAGCCTTGTGGAAATCCTGCGTCGATGGTTTTCCGGCTAGAGAGAATATCGTCCTGACAGAGATGATTCGATAAGAGCTGTTAGGTCATCAGGTAGACCAAATCGGATGCATTTCGCCACTAAGCCATCGTGCCAAACCTTGTCAAAGGCTTTGGTTAGGTCCAAGAGGACCGCTCCAAGTCTTTCACGCCAATTAAAAACACAGTTGATTTTTGCGGCCAGCCGATGGGCCTGATGAACGGCTGAGTGTTTGGCGCGGAACACGAATTGCCCATCTGGTATGATATTGCTTGTCCTCGTAAAATCATTAAGAGCATAAAGAATTGCTCTTTCAGCAAGTTTGGAAATGGAACTTAGACTATCCGGAACCCAAAGCGACATCAGCAATAGACCATTTGGTTCTAGCTGGCCATCTTCAAAAAAATGAATAATATAAGTAACAACTATTAAAAATCAAGAAATAAACATTCTAAATAAATAAAGAAAGTGCAAAATTTCGCACACGAACCTAATATTATTTGTAGCAATGACTAATCTCGCATTTTAATTATTCGCAACCTTTTAATATTCCGCAGCACCACTCCTATTAATGTTATTAAAAAATAAAAGCAATTTATAACACTTACAGGATAACAACAAAGACATAGTGAAATGTTTTGAATCAGATATTACATCATAACGGCGGTACTGAATATTAAAAAGCAATTTCTCTTTTACTCGAGCGTTTAGCGAAGTTGCAACATTCCGACCGTATCCGGAGCCTAAACGCCAGAAAAAAAAAACGGTAACAGCTTAGATTAAAACGCGTCGAAAAGTTCATTTTCGCCATTAATACGATGCCGATAAACCTGACCGGCGGCGCCGCGTGTTTGTTTTGAAGTTTTCAATTAAGCATAATTAATACCGAGCCGAAATAAGTTCTTTGTTTGCGGTCACTCTATTGTGACGGCTTCCGTTCAATGTAGACCGAAATAAGAAAAATGTTCGAACGTGATAATAAGTGAAAGTGTCATTAAAACAAGACCATTTCCCACACGTCGTTGCGATGAATTTCATAACGGAAGAACAGCACATAATGTGTTGCTATATAAATAAAACAGAAATAACATTGTAATTATTTAAATAAACGATCCAAATAAATCAAATTTCTTTTTGATGAACTGTTAGGCCTATACATTAATTTTAAAAGATTTGTAACAGGTGGTGGTATTCTAAATTATATCAGTTACGTTTGTAATCAACTTCATGTTAAAATCTCAGTGACAAGCTTCACTTTTCAGTTTTTCAGTATGTGAGATTTTGTCAAACTTTAAATGTCTTAATTTGTACAGAGTAAATCGAATTTTCGTGATGTTTTCCTTTTTTTTATTCAATTCGAAGAAAAACGCGACTGAAAGTCATCGAATGCTGTGTGAAGCCTATAGCAATCATGCTCCATCGATTTCAACATCTGAGTACTGAAATCAACATTTTAAAAGTAATGATTTTGATACCGAAGACAAAGAGCGTTCTGGACATCCACAAAAATTTGAAGACGACGATATGAAGGTATTACTTGTTGATGATTAGTGTAAAATACAAAAAGAATATGAAGAAATGTTGAAACAAACACAAGAAACAATTTGCTTGAAGAATATGGGAATTAATCAAAAACTTGGATGTTTCTTACCTTATGAGTTGAAGCCAAGAGACATTGAAAACTCTTTGGTCAGGTGTGAAATCGTATGTTTTTCATCGTATTATTACTGTGGATTCACTTAGTTATCAAGTGCAGGAGCTCAAGTATTTAAAATCAGTAATACCGGAGAAAAAAGTAGCTTCTATTGCCGAAGTAATAAGCCGAATCGTCCAAGCCGCAGAATCTTTTCTAAGATGAAGTGTGTGGAAATAAGAAAATATTATAATCAAAGCTAAAATCCGCCTCTTTTCAAAGTTTATCTTGCCAATCCTTCTGGACAGGACATGCCTACTTTACTTAGAAACTTTTTTTTCGTTTTCAAACAAATTCGGGATATGATTGTTTGTTACAAACTGTCGTAGTTTGTTTACTCTTTTGTGGACGTGTAGGGATATACTAACAACAAGTTTCATAATGAGATGGAGAGTTCAGGTAGATTTAAGAGTAAACTCCAGCAAATTTGCTTATGAAATCTCTTAAAAATTTAATGGGTTCTTAAAAAGCAGCTCTGTATAATGTACGATTATACAGACCCTCTTGTTCTGTAATTATCTTAATAATAAAGATATACCATCAACAGTTTTCATCATCATTTTGATTATCAGTATAATATCAATTACCAATACCTTTTTACTTTTCTTATTTCATTCATAGAAAATGTTACTAAAAACCTTGGAAACTAATGGCGAATATATTTCGTCGGAGTGTAAGCTTCAAAAAAAAATTACACTCGAAAAAAGAAATCGAACAAAACCAACATGGGAAATTTCAGTTAATTAATTTGAGTATTCAAAGAAAAATAGTGATTATATAATATAGCAGCAAATGACTAAATTATTTTACATGACAATGCTCGATTTCATATTGAAAAAGAGAAGGAAACCTATATGAGAGGTCTTCCTTTTGACTTCCTGCTGAAAGTTCAAACGCTTCCAGCACTTTAACAGCTATTTTCAGTAACTATTTGTGTCGTCCTCAACACCTAGTGAATTAGCCAAAGATCAGCATCACAATAATTATTATAACATATACCATCATGAACATAACAATAGATTGTAAATAAAATAGATATTATAAGTAAAAAAAGTGTATATGTGAGTACTACCACCAATATTAAAGACCCTCTTTGATAGCTTATATATGGAATTGGCATTAGAGCACTTTTGTTCTTATTTAGTAACGTCAGTAATTCTAAACTCCTTGGTTACTCGTTTTTGAATTTCAATTATATTTCAATGTAATCAAAACATTCACAGTATTTAACACATTTGTTCAGTACAGTCAGTCACTATATATAGTGGTGGTTTGTTATAAATAGTCTTTACCAAATGACGCAACCGTTCTGGCCTTAAAATGTTAGTTTCCCATTCCCCCCCCCCTCTATGATGTTGAGTAATGGCTTCTTTTGAGCCGTTTGCAGCGTCTTCTTTCGACAGATTGAAGAACCGTTTCAATCTATTAATAATTGAACAACCAAGTTCATCCAAAACAAGATAATAGTAGTTGACTCCCTGATGTAGAGTCAAATTCATATCAGACCTCCATTTAACTTCAGCAATATAATCCATCAAAGGAAAATTTTTAAAAATAATTACCTCATCGTTGGCTGATCCACATATTTATTAAGTAAACCTTTTTGGCGCTATATATAATAAAATAGTAAATATACAAATCCTTTTCCTGTAACTCACCTTGAGTATGTCACACTATAACACAAACTTATCTATGACACTATAAAATAAATAATATTCTGTGGTAAATATTTGTTACAGATATAAAAATATAAGTTGAAACTGAAAAAGTCGAGTTGGTGTTATATCCAGCACACAATAAATAAAATAAAAGACTGTTATTATTCCAATACAATAAACTAATGCTCAAGAACTGATAAATATAATTAAGTCAAGGTTCGTATTTTTTTAATCAAGATATGGGCACAAATTGAATTAGAGTAATTATACGTTTTTATAGTTTTTACATTGCTCTTACAGATATATAATTTTAAAAAATAATAATCTGGTTAATATTACATAAACATTAGTAAAATATGAAATATTAAAAACCTTTGTCAAAATTTTAATAATTATTATATGATTAACATTATATTCACAGATTTCGCAAATTTTCACCAACTGACGTCAGACTAAAAACGTACTCAGTCCTACCCTTATTTGAATAATATCAGTATTCTTTCAATGCTTAGCTCACGTTCAGTTTGAACAATTGTTGATCGACCAGATCACAATTCTATGTTCATTTAAATAATTCCACTTGTTTAAAAAACAGCAAAAAATATTCAAACTTCCACTGTATATGGAAGGAAGTTTTTAATGACCAACGTATGTCTCATTTATACGTATAGGAACAAATATCTCGATGTATTTAATAATTTTATGCAATTTAACAAGATCAAACAATGCGTTAATTATCATTAGATAGTTCTTAGTATTACAGCGATTCTCAGAGCCAGATTAGTCGATCACGTAATATGCATCACATCATGAATCAAAGAATGAGTTAATGAAATAATATTAAGTTAAAATATACATGTATGAAACCGATATATAACAAAAGGGTAGGCATAATAACTGTTAATAGTTGTATGAAAATGCAGAAACTGATCCAAGAAAAAAATGCGTTTATTATTTTATCGTCTTAAAAGTAGGCAACAAACAATACCACCACTTGCACACGCAGCTTTCTGACTCCTAAAATATCGCACGAGCTTTCAGGGTTCCTATTAAATATATTTTAATCTGTGTTTGTGATTGTTTAAAATGTGTGACTGTCCTAGACAAGAGTGTAAAATCCGACAAGGAAAATCATCCCAGTCACGCCAGTAACCAGGCTGGGTAAGACCGAATGTCTTCTAGGATCATTTCTAAAGTTGGTCATTCGCCAATCGGTAGGCTTAATACTGAGAAACGTGGTTCGGAGCCCACGTTAAACTGTAGGTCCAGTCCAGATAAACCCATAGTTGGTAAAAGGAGACTTTAAAATATACTGAAAAATATTTTTTGTGAATAAATGATTTTCCCAAATCCTATCCTGTATTCTACTATACAGCTTTTTCTACTACTTGGACATGGAAACATGGAGAATTACTATGCTATGCAAAATAACTTCTAAATAATATTATATCTTAAGAATCTTTCACGATAACAAAATTGCCCTAGAAAAAATAAAGATAAGAAATAGATGTGGTTAAATTGGATACATTAATAATTTTGAGGATTTGGTTTTTATATTTTGTATCATAAGTAATTAAAAATAAAATATGAAGATAGTATATATAGTATATACGTTATAGTAGAAAATATTCATACTCTAGCGTATTTGTACAGTAAAACTTCATATAATATTCTAGATATAAATCTGTATAAACATGACACTACCTCGTGTCATGAAGATTCCAGAAAGGTCTTTATGTTATGAAAGATATGCTTAAAACATGACTAAAATCTGAATGAAATTCTTAAAAATATCTCTGTTTATCGCTATGGAACCAAACACGAATTGTAAAACAGATATATTTCCATATTTATATTTCGTATTTATACAAGACTATATATCAAAAGAAGCTCGATACTTAAGTTTCACATGCATTAAAATGTGCGAAAAATATCATGGTCGAAGTCCGGAGAAGCTTCACAAATAATTGCTAAATCCACTTTGACAACAAAGAAAAAGATACTAAGAGTTTGGTGGAACAAGAAAGGAATTGTTCATCATGAACTGTTCGATTATACTGTCGTCGACTAATGCGAATGTTTAGTTTAAGCACTCACCATAAAAGAATATTGGACTGTTTACATAATATTGGATACCAAAAGAAACTTCTCTTAAAATAAATCAACTATTTTTGTTTATAATACATAAAATAAAACTTAAAGTTCAACAAGAATCAAGTTAATTATGTATAAGTAATAGTTCCTATAATAAACACGTCATTATACAGGGATCAATAGCATGTATTAAAACATTTAAGAAACTATACATTTTACAAAATAAAATTGCATTAGTAAAAACGCGTCTAATGTCTGAAATCTCTTGCATTTCAGTTTGCTACACACACATATTTAATAATTTATTCCAAATTATGTATTTCGTAGAACTTGTCTTGAAAAATGTATGTAACAGGTCAATTGAAAATTCCCCGGCCTGACGCATAGATGGCGCTACTAGAATTAAATCCAGTTGTGTTTTTTTAGTTAGCACTAACTGTTAGTATGTGAATTATAGCATTTTGAGTAAAGCAACTTTTGTTATTGCGAAAAAAAATGGATAAAAAGGAATTTGGCGTGTTGATAAAATATTGCTTTTTGAAGGGAAAAAATACAGTTGAAGCAAAAACTTGGCTTGATGCCGAGTTTGCGGACACTGCTCCTGGAAAATCAACCATCAAAGATTGATATGCTAAGTTTAGACGTGGTGATATGACCACCGAAGACGGTGAACGCAGTGGACGCCCAAAAGAGGTTTTTACCGACGAAAACATTTAAAACATACATAAAATAATTTTGAATGACCGTAAATTGAACTTGAATGAAATAGCAGACACTCTAAAGATATCAACTGAACGTGTACATCATATGATTCACGAATATTTGGATATGAGAAGGTTCTGTGTAAAATGGGTGCCGCGCGAGCTCACTTTTGAACAAAAACAACGACGAGTTAATGATTCGGAGCAGTGTGTAAAGATGATCAAGCGTAATAAACCCGAGTTTTTGCGTCGATATGTGACAATGGATGAAACATGGCTCCATCACTGCATTCCGAAGTCCAATCGACAGTCATCCGAGTAGACTGCACACGATAAACCCGCTCCAAAGCGTGGAAAAACGCAACAGTCGGCTGGCAAGATTATGGCGTCTGTATTTTGGGATGCGCATGGAATAATTTTCATTGACCGGCTTGAAAAAGGAAGGATCCTCAACAGCGACTATTACACTGACAAAATCACCGAAAAACAAACGCATTTATAGAAAAAGAAAGTGCTGCCGCCAAAACAATGCACCGTGTCCTAAGTCAGTGAAACGATGACAAAAATCCATGAATTGTGCTTCGAATTGCTTCCTCATCCGTCGTATTCTCCGGATGGGGCCCCTAGTGACTCCTGTGATTGAGTGTCATTTCCTGTAATCATATCTGAAAAGAATGCTCGCTGGGAAGAAATTTTCGTCGAATGAAGAGGTGATCGCCGAAACTGAGGCCTGTTTTGAAGCAAAGAACAAAGCGTACTACAAAAATGGTACCGAATCGTTGGAGGGTCGCTATAATCAGTATCACCCTTGAAGGGAATTATGTTGAATAAAAAAAAAGCTAATTTTTCCAAAAAAAAAATGGTAAAAAAATGGTAGGCCGGAGACTTTTCAATTGACCTCTTATTGTTCAGTAATTTTACCAAAATGAGTTCTCAATGCGTTCGCTGAAGATGTTTTCATACTATTTTCATTAAGACATGCAGTTTATTTTTCTATCTTTTAAAAATCGTACAGACAGGTTAAGTGGAATAAAACGCGTTCTGTCTATAGATTTTTGTCGCTATCATCTAATTACGGAGAATATAAATAGCTACAGGTTAATTCATAAACCAAAAAATCTAGCCGCAGAATAAATATCATACTTTGTAGTAATTGGTTAAATACGTAGAGACATCGATATGAAAGTCTACTTTTCTAGAAGAAATGTATTTTTGAATAATTTCAGAAACGTTTATAATAGTCCATAATCCTGTAATAGCCCTCTATATATATCTTTATGGTCACGATCATCATTGTCTCAATTACACGCAGACATAAACACGCATTTCACTAAATTTCTTAACCTATTACTCGAGTTAATGACATTGACGTAAAACTTTTCCGTATCTGTTTCAGACTAAATTAAAAAGTGAAATGATTAGAAAATGGACGATAGTCGGAGTTATATTAGCTGTCCATATTAGCTGCGTCGTACCACTTGAGAATGGGTTAGCGAGGACACCACCCATGGGCTGGTTGGCGTGGGAAAGGTTCAGGTGTAATACGGATTGCAAAAATGACCCTGACAACTGTATAAGGTAGGTAACAGTCAATTTTCAGCTTCGTTGTTACAGTTACACGGAGTGCACTATTAGTGGTTATTACGTTTGATTTTCGATATTTTGCAATAACTCATTATTAACTCATTTTTAATACATTTCAAAATAATTTAGACTAATTATACTTTTTTTATTTACTTAATTTAATTTATATTACTTTTTAAATATTATTATTACATGAATTAAATTAAATATGATATATGTTTGGTTTGGTTTTGCAAAAGACAGCATTATTATGAAAAATAAAAACCTGCAAATGAAATAATTCGTTGTGGTATCACTTTATTTTAAAAAATTCGCTTTTGGTAGTTTTTTGAAAAGGTTATTTGCATGTTTGATACAAGCTAAGGTATATCTTTTTAGCAGCTATGAAAATTAACCTGCCGACTGATTATTTTTTTATTATCAACTTATGAGATCATTGTTAATCTCAGAAAACATTGAGTTTTGCACAACCCGGGCATAACTGAACTAGTTCCATGTCGGATTTTACACATTTTCTAAAAAAATAAATCTTCATTACTTTTATTTCTACAATAACTTAAAAACTAGGTATATATCTATAGTTATAATATTCATTAATAAACACTATTGTTTTTTTTTTCTGTTAAATAAAAATCACTCCACTATAAGATCAAATATTTTAATTCTTTTGAGTTCAAACCCTGCTCGAATATTATCCAAGAGTTCGGAAGCAACACTTCAGTATCAGATGAGTTTCTCCTCATGTTTCTTTACTATTCTCGGGATTTCCTAAGCAAGAGTCGGTATTTGAAGGTCTCGGTATAAATAATCAGTCCTAGAGTATATGGGTGCATTTACTATATAACAATTCAATTGCAAAATCGCTGGCCTAATAGTAAAACAATTTTTTTGGCAAAATTAGTTTTTTTATTTAATATAATTCCCTTCAAGGGTGATACACTGATTATAGCGACTCTCTATCCATGCGCATCCCAAAATACAAACTCCATAACCTTGCCAGCCGACTGTTGCGTTTTCCCACATTTTGGAGCGGATTCATCGTGTGCAGTCCACTCGGATGACTGTCGATTGGATTTCGGAGTGAAATGATGGAGCCATGTTTCATCCATTGTCACATATCGACGCAAAAACGCCTGATCAAAGACTGCTCCGAATTATGAACTCGTCGTTGTTTTTAGTCAAAAGTGAGCTCGCGCGGTACCCACTTTGCACAGAGCTTCCTCATGCCCAAATATTCATGAATGATATGATACATGTTCAGTTGATATCTTTAGAACATCTGCTATTTCATTCAATTTCAATTTACGGTTATTCAAAATCATTTTGTGGATGTTTTCGTCGGTAACAACCTCTTGCGGGCGTCCACTGCGATGAACGTCTTCGTTGCTCATTTCACCGCATCTAAATTTAGCTTCCCAATCCTTGATGGTTGATTTTCCTCGGGCAATGTCCAGAAACTCGGCATCAAGCCAATTTTTGGCTTCAACTGTATTTCTCCCTTCAAAAAGCAATATTTTATCAACACGCGAAATTCCTTTCTATCCATTTTTTTTCACCATTACAAAAGTTGCTTCACTCACAATGCTATAATTCACAAACTAATGATCCGACAGCTGTCAAATTTATACACGCGTCTTTTGAGGGTTAGGGCTAACTAAAGAACATATGGATTTAATTGTAGTAGCGCCATCTATGTGTTAGGCCGGGGTCTTTTCGATTGATCTGTTAGTCTATCTAGTAGAACAACCAATGCACGTCAACAAAAATTATGACGTCAGCACTTCGCAATGCTACCGCAGTAACTTAGAAAGTTGCTTTACAAAATTTGCCGGTTTGTAGTTTATCACTAATGTTTTAAAGAGTTCTTCAGACATTTGACAACAGGATCGACCAGTATCAATAAAAATCGAATTTTATAGAGTGATTTGGTTACACGTTTCGACAAGTTCTATGACATTGTTCTGAAAAAATTATATATTACTTTTGCGGAACATCCCCATAACTGGATTCACTAAATCCATATCAGTTCTAAACTTACTTATACAAATGTAACTTATTATGTATGAATTATTAGGATTTTCTCCAATATATTTCTTATATTTCTTGTTGTTATATGGGATGATGCTATTATTCATTGTTATGTATTGTGTTAATTTATGTGGAGTTTTATTATAGTATATGCACCGATTTGCCTTGTCAACTTTCTTAATATGATATATTTTATATCTCTGGGCATGATTTTTCAGAATTCAATTCACATGTTGAGTTTCCCACGCGTTGTTGTGAAATTCTAAACCTGTAAAAAAATATAAAATTTCCCCTTTATCGCAATTTTTATCATTTGCAGAAGATAATTGGATAATAGAATGTTCCACTCTAAGATTTCATTTTCTGCTACATCATGTAGTTCGTTCTAATTTGGATGGCCTGAAATATTTGAACATTTCTTAGGCGATGCCCGATTATTTTGTGAATAAAATAAGAAAGACAGTGTTAAATAACAGTTTCCATATTGGAGTTAAATATATGTGAATAATTCTTGTAAAGTAATAGATAGATATATAATAATTAAGAATATAGTTCACATATTGTGTTATATCTTTAATTATTTATTTATTATTTATTATATCCTTACTATTATTAATAACTATTGTTGTAATATTTTGTATACTTTTACGTAAAATTTTATGTTCCCATCAATTTATTATAATTGGGGCAAAAACTATAATATAATGGATAAAGAATTTTCCCTGCTGTCAATATTATTTTGCTAGATTTCCTATGCTAATACCAATACCATTTCTTCCATTAAAGATACAAATCTCTGCAAGGCTTTAAGAGAATTAGCTTTTTTACACATTTGCGGATTTATTTTGCTTTCCAAAATATAAATGTACTGTTCAGTAACGCTTTAATACTTAGTTTGTTTTATCTTAGGAGACTTTAAATGACTTATGTTTCTCCAATTTATCACTAAAAAAATCGAAATATTATTGCAATATCATTGTAGTTTTTCATTAGATATAAAGTTGAAGTGTTTGTTCTAATATTATTTTATCTAGCCATTCTAGCCTGCTCTGTTGGCATTCAGGGACTTTAAAGATTTACATATATATATTAGGAACCACTGACATACTTTCTTTTAAAATTGAAAAACATCGAAAGAAAAACTGACTTATTTTCATATATTTTGTTATTATTATTCATAAAGTGATCGTTTATTACATTATTATAATGCTTTTATCTATTTTATTTTGTAAATATCTAAATCTATATAAAGAAAATATCTAAAAAAGAAGATATACAGAACTAACTACACCTTAAACCAAATATATTTTCACCATCATCCCCGATATTTTATCACATCCACCCAAACAACAGTAGTCGTAAAGAATATGCAGAGATTGAGATATACGAACAACAAAAAGTTTTTTATATTTTAATTATGGTACATTGTAGTTTATATAATAATATACTACCAAAGCATATTCCAATTCTTTCGTATATCTTCAGGCTCTAAAGAGTGGTACTGAATTGATAAGCTAGTTAGATACATCCACTGACACAAATAAAATTGTAAGCCAGGGAATTTGTTGACTTTTTATATTTCTTGAAGTTATTCCCTTACCATCTCTCTAAAATGTAGTACTCCGAAAACTGGTACTATTGCCGTCTTCTGTTAATTTGCGAACAATTGGTAAAGAACTTAATAAAGAAGGTCAGTCAATTAACTCGATTTATTTTGGTCTCTTTAAAAAAAGTAATATTTCTAAAACTAGAATTGACTCAATATAAGTGTATTTGACCATATTACTCATTTTAGCAAATGTTATTTTTATCCAATTCTATTAATCCCATTCAACGCTATCCGATTATCCGGGTATTCACTGTTGTAACCTTCGAGCTATCGTTAAGCTTCCGACCCAAACATTTTTTGTCGAGTATTTTTTTCAATAGACTGGCCTTAACATTCAGCCTGCCTGTTAAAACAATCATATTTCAATCAGCATTCGAGATATTTGACCGCTCACGCTAATCTTCATATCCTTATCAATAAATTACAGGTTTTGTTTTTCAGCTTTTATCTTAATATGTTATAAAAATAGTAAATGAATACATTTGAATTAATTAAACGTCGTGATAAAATTGCGTAAGAACATTTAAATAGATATAAATAGCAATGAATTGAATTTTATAAAGTATATATATATATATATATATATATATATATATATATATTGAATTTTTTTCCACACCATCCATGAGATAGAGGTGTGTTCGTTCGATGGTGTGTTTACTTGGAAAGTCATCTTGTTATCTTACCTATGTTATATATCTTGTTATCTATGTTTCTTCTGCTACTACCTGTGTACACCATTCTTAATAAAATTAATCACTGAATTATGTCTAATGTCTATTCTAACCTAATGCTTATTTTTAATTTTGAATAATTACAAATCACACTGTGCACACAAATCTTTCACGCGCTACAATACCGTTTTCTATAGTTATATTCAATTAATTATGTGCATACCTTTAGTTGTTTCCACTCTTATCACCCTGTGTCAGGAATTTCCAGCATAGCAGAGCATTATCACATATCCTGAAAGTTTCCTTCAGTCACTTTCACTTTACGACTCCAATTCAATCACTAAGCTGTTAATTTCTAATCTGTCAAAACATGTTCACCATGCCACCATTTATCAATCACTTTCTTTGTATGTCTTATCGAGTTCATCCAAACCGAAGATGTTATGGTTGACAATGCTTCCTTCCACATATCGAAAGAGTTTTTGATGGAAAATCCTTCTCAATCAGCAATATATCTGCAATTAACTATTAATAAATATAATTAACAACAAAACCCTATCGAATGCTTTACCTTTTCAATCAATTTTTATTGCCTTTATACTTTTTTGTTACTGTTTTGCCAAGAGTGCCACAATGAACCATTTTGAAATATTCAAATTTTTTATATTATTTTATGCCTTTAATTGAATTCTTGTTAAGGCAATGTCTGGAAGTTACATTGAACCTCTCCGAGGGTTATCTTTACACCGTTTAAAGCCTATGCCCTGTAAGAGTGTATGAAAGGATGTCTTACATCCCTCAACAAGTTGCATGTCCCTAATTTTTTGACGTTTACTTTCCAAAGAGACAAGTTTATCTAAAATAATTTTATTAAATTATGTTCACATCGATAAACTAGTTTATATACTTACTGTTCTTATACATTTCGTATATTTGGTCTTGAATAGAGCCAATATCAAGATGGTCAAGATTCGTCACCCACTTTATATGTAGACGGGTTTTCTTGGGTGAATCTAAGGTATTATTCTTCATTTTGTAAGCGATGTTATTCACAGTATCCACAGTAATATTTAGCAGGGCAGCAACCCGCTATTCGATTATTATATAAAATTCGATATACTCCTTAACTCAGAGTTAATGCGGCAACATGGTAAAAAATTATTAAAACGTTATAAGAGTAGAAGTAGAAGAAGATACATTTTTATTTTTTATTAAAGTGTTAGTAAACCAGGTCAATTAAATACATAAATATTTCTTATTATATAACAAGGTATAAACATATGTAAAACATATAAATTATAACCACCTAAGGCGACAGGACGGTCCTTCTGATGTTGCGATGGTAGTGGGTTCGAATCCTACTGGGGCATGGTCGTAAATTTATGTTTGTTATTGTTTAATAAATGTGATTGCCCTTAATCAAGAGCGCAAAATCTGACAAGGAATATGATCCCAGTCAGGCCAGTAACCAGTCTGGGTAGGACCGGATGTTTTGTGGGATAATTTCTAGGTTGGTCAATCGCCAGTTAGTAGTCTTAATTCCGGGAACCGTGGTTCGGAGCCCATTTTAAACAGTAGGTCCAGTCTAGATAATCGTCAGTTTTTAAAAAGGACTTTAAAATATTTAAAAAAATCAAATCAAATAGTAAAAAAGTTTTTTTAATTACCCTAGTGGGTCAACAATGTGGGCGATAAGTATGTCTTGCGATAATTATTATTTACATATAAAAGAGGGATCTTTTGTGCAAAATATCCTATTTTAAATCTTGCTCTAGTGTATCTGTATATATCTGTCCATTAATCCGATCGGATGATAGTAAAACTTCTAGTCTTCACACTGTGCACACTCTATCGAAGTATTTAGCACTAAGTCTTTGAGTAATACTCGTTATGGATTCTAGAGCGATATTACGCTGTATTACTTTATTAGAAACGTAATACGGAGTACCGACTATAGCGGAGCCTTTCCTCATGCCCCCTTGCAATTCCCTTGATTTCTTGACTGACTGTGGATATCTGAAGGTCTCGATGTAGGTAGTCAGTCCTGTAGTCTATTGATGCGCCCACAATACTTGTCAGGACTTTATTCTGAAAGATATCTTTACAACATTTATAAAATGTGCCAAAAATTGTATTTATCGCATATTGACATAAACGTTTTTCCAACCAACCCAGTAATATAATATAATATAATGTCACAAGCACAGAAATTACACCTATAGTCGAGAAACAGTTCATAAAATTAACACCTGTTTTCTTCTTCAGAGCAAATGAATGAATGAATTAATAAATGAAATGAATGAATCTATTTCGTATCACCAATCAATAAATGCGATTAAAACTAGTTCTTGATTTATATCAATCAACCAATCACTAACAGATTTTTGACGGTCAATAATTACTCGATTCAACTGATGCGATAAACAACATTGTTTGCCTTTTAACCAATCCAATCTCTTGCATATATCTCAAAATATTTTAGCTAGCTATTGAGTAACAAGTATTGGCCAAAGCTTCATCTTAAGGGGGTATTTTAGTATATAAGCTTAAATTTTGTGATAGAATGAATGAATAATAGCAACAGGCTAGTGATGTAAACACTAAGAAGGGTCGACATCTTTATAGTGTCCCTATGGTCCAAACCATGGAAAGATATTTTTTATTTTGAATTCGATATATTTTCATTTTAACTTCCCGAAGTTTTTAAATATAGTAACAAATGCACGCTCTAGGATACCAAGGCATATACAAAAAAAATGCTGACTAAATATCAAGTAAAATGTCCATTAGGTAAACAAAGGTAGATTGCACAAAAAGGCATTTAAAGCTTGAGACAAACTTTTAAGCAGAATAAGCTAAATAATTTTTAAACCTTTGTTTAATCCTTATCCATATATCGGGCTTTCTTTCATCCTCTTGAGGGCATGCTTTTAAGAATCTAAGCCTTGATATTAAAATACTTTTTTTTAAATATCCAGATTAGAATAACGTCTTAAATATTTTATCCAAAAAAAGCTGCAACATTAAAAAAGGCGGAATCAAATTTGTGCAACTAATATTCAAAATTCTAGAACCTCTAACATTAGAGTGTAATATATTCAGAAATCTTACGCTACCAGAACTGACAAATACGTATGATATACAATTTGCGAGACATACGTATACAGCTTACAAATTTAAATTCAACTAAACAGTGGTCTGCTTATAGAAGAACGTGATTCGAAAATTAAGTTAATCTAAACATGTAACTTCTGCATAAAACAATGAAAGTAAAAGTCAAAATAAATTTGTTCTTGTCAAATTACTTACTGTGAACATAAACATCAGAAGATGTATGCTGCCAAAAAGATATATATCATAAATGGCTAGTTAATATATTCATAATAGCATAATAAATGAATATAGTTATCAATCATAAAGATATAGCTATAATTCTATATACGTCACTACTAATATTCCATAATATTAATTACTAAGGATACACAAACACAAATTAATGAAATTGCTTAACAGGTCAATTGAAAAGTCCCCGGCCTGACACATAGATGGCGCTACTAGAATTAAATCCCTATTTTGTTTAGGCAGCATTGACCCTCAAAAGATGCGTGTATATTTGAAAGTTGTCAGATCATTAGTTTGGTAATTATAGAATTTTGAGTGAAGCAACTTTTCTTATTGTGAAAAAAATAGATAAAAAGGAATTTCGCGTGTTGATAAAATATTGCTTTTTGAAGGGAAAAAACACAGTTGAAACGAAACGTGGCTTGATGCCGAGTTTACGGGCACTTCTCCAGGAAAATCGACCATTAAGGATTGGTGTGCTAAGTTTAGACGTGATGAAATGAGCACCGAAGACGGTGAAGGCAGTGGACGCCCAAAAGAGGTTGTTACCGACGAAAACAATTAAAAAATCCACAAAATAATTTTGAATGACCGTAAATTGAAACTGAATAAAATAGCACTAAAAAGACACTTTAAAGATATTAACTGAACATGTACATATCATTCACGAATATTTGGGTATGAGAAAGCTGTGTGCAAAATGGGTGCCGCGCGAGCTCACTTTTGACTAAAAACAACGACGTGTAGAATTTTCGGTTCAGTGTTGAAGCAGTGTTTGAAGACGATCAAGCGTAATAGACCCGAGTATTTGCATCGATATGTGACAGTGGATGAGACATGGCTCCACCATTTCATTCCGAAATCCAATCGACAGTCATCCGAGTGGACTGAACACGATGAACCAGCTCCAAAGCGTGGGAATACAACAGTCGGCTGGCAAGTTTATGGTGGCTGTATTTTGGGATGCGCATGGAATAATTTTCATTGACTACCTTGAAGAAAGAAGCAACATCAATTGAAGAAAAAGAAAGTGCTGCTTCACCAAGACAATGCACCGTGTCATAAATCAGTGAAAACGATGGCAATAATGCATGAATTGGGCTTCGAATTGCTTCCTCGTCCACCGTATTCTCCAGATCTGGCCCCTGCGACTATTTCCTGTTCTCAGATCTCACAAGAATGCTCGCTGGAAAGACATGTTCGTCGAATGAATAGGTGATCACCGAAACTGAGAAAACTAGGGACCTATGTGAAAAAACAATTTGGAAAAATTGGAAGGTCACTATAATCAGTGTATCGCCATTGAAGGGAAATATGTTAAATAAAAAAATAACAATTTTGGCAAAAAATGTGTTTTACTATGGTAGATGGTAAAAAACCAAGTAAAAAACAAATTATCTGACAGCTATTTAAAATTCAGAACGTGTTAAAACGGATGATGGCTATCATCAAATTATTAGATATTTATTAACATTGCTGTAAATACTAGTCCGGTAGCCGCAATAAAGCCAACAACTGAATAAAAATTGTTAAACAATCATTAAACCAAGAAGAAAAGGAACCATGGTACATCAGTATAACGCATTGTTTCATAGTAGCGGAAATTCTTCATTCAGAAAGTCCCATTAAGAAAAAATAAATATGTAGATGTAAATTATGTTTTGATCCATTCGCAATAAATATAATTTAACCGTGGTACATAATATTACAATAAGTTCTTGTCGTATAATACTAGTTGTTACTGTTCTTTTTGAATAATTAATTTTTTAATGTCTGCCTTTATTTATTTATTAATTTAAACTGTAATGTTTCATTCACGCTTGAGCAATGTTTATATCTTTTTCATCAAAATTTATTTGATTTTCTTTTATTTTAATATTTATTTTTAATTAAATGTAAAACTATAAGTCAGTAGCAACAATATACTGAAGTGAGTCATTATATATTGTTAAGCGATTTGAATTACTATTATATATACATATATATATATATATATATATATATATATATATATATATATATATATATACTAATATTATTTACTTTAATTATACCGGGTGGGTAGGAGTGTCTTTAAAAAATGTGGCAAAATAATTAAAAATTTATGCAATTATAATTTTATATAAACATGGTTAGTTTTTATTAACATCTTTTTTTTGTTAAAATAGTAATCCACTTTCTCCTAATCATTGAAATCTGCTAAATCATGCTTAGTTTTTGGTTTTTAACCACATTTCATGATCAACTCCTTTCTCCCGTTTTAAAAAAATATGTGTAGCAAATTAAATAAAATATTTAAGGTACTTATTTCAGCTACTCTTAATAATGTAAATTCACGAATAATACCTATTGCCATTGATCTTTCAATGAGATTTCTTCCTAAGGATGGTCTTAACTCTTAATTACCTTAAACATAATTACATTTACACTGACGGATCTAAAAACGATGAATATACAGGAACTGCATATACATCAACATTGAATGAAGAACATTACAAATTGCCCTTTTTGACGAGTGTTTTTGTGTTTTGTGACCATATACAAGGCTCTTATGCGTTCAAGATAGTCCAGAATATGATCTCAGTGATAATCAACAATGACTCTATGAACTCTCTGGAGAGCTTAAAATCGACACAGGCTCATAATCCACTGACAATGCACATTCGAGAATTTAACACTGCCGATCGTAATAGCGGCATTCTTGCTGAATATTACCTACACGTGGGTACCATTCCACATGGGAATCGAATGTAACGAAAAAGCTGATCATCTTGCTGGGAAAAGGAAAGATCACTTTTGGAAGACTATCTGTACTGGAGAATGGATCTGAAAACAAATCATACCGCACTTTATAAAAAACTGGATCAACTAAACTGGGACTTAATGATCAATAACAAATTGTGCGAGGTAAAAGAGGAGTTTTAGCAAGGTCGCAACTTTTGTAACTTTAGCAGTCGTAATTTGGGTATTTCTTGTAGACTCAGAATAGACCATTGGCGGCTGACACACTAGTTGCTAGTCAAAGAAGAGAGTCCGCCCATCTGTGATAGATGTAGATCCCGCTGAACATCACACACATCCTAGTTGCCATGCCAAGGGCACGCCCTCCAAAGACGACTCTCTGGCCTGAACTGATGAACTATTTGGCTGACATCGAAGTACTCCAAAATATATAATAGACTATGAATACTATGCTGTTAATTTATCACTTTTAAACTGTTCACTCCATATTATTCTCATACTTATGTAAAATTAAGTAAAAGTTCTTTTAGTTTTGTTCTTTATATTGTTTGTTCTGTGTTATTAAACTGTATATAGTGCATAGAGTCGCCTAAATAGTCCTCGAGGCTGATGGGCCTTTAATAAATAAAATCTAGTTTACCCTTAATAACGATAATTATTGTTATTAAATGATTAAGCATTATATATGAAATATTTAGAAACGTATATGACACATAAATGAAGAGTATAAAAATTAACAAAATACAAGTTGTTTGTTATCAAAGTTGCTTTAACATTCCTCAAGTGACTATTGAATAAATTAAAAAAACATAATTATCATGGTATTACTACTTAATTCCACCACATATATTAGCATATTTTGAATATTAACATAATTTCCCATAAAAATAAACATTACGAATCCACAATAAATGTACATGAACATAAAAAAATATTATTGATATTGTTATAACGAAATAATACGAGTATGCGTAATATGCATAACAGTTTTTATAGTATACATAATTACATAATTATGTAATTCACTTTTTACAAAAATTTCTAAATCAATATACTAATCGTTTAATAGTTCCCTCTGTTTTATGACTGTTCTGATATTATAAAAAATCATATTTTGACGGTTGTCCATAATTTGCTTCATTTCTTAGAAAATCATTTCTTCATACTTCAATGAAGTTAATTTAAGAGTTAAACATTTTAAACATTCATCACCTCTAAAATAACCTCAATATATATATATATATATATATATATATATATATATATATATATATATATATCACCATTGCACAAGTAATATATCTTATTAGCGAAGAACTACATAAATTCTTAAAACACTCCGAACCATTTTTGTTATTTCTTCTTAAATAAACATTGTTTTTGTTTTTGTTACAGCGAAAATCTCTTCAGGACAATGGCGGACATTATAGTAACTGAAGGTTACGCGAATGTAGGTTACGAATACATAAACGTTGACGACTGTTGGTTGGAAAAAGAGAGAAACCAATATGGTGAACTAGTACCTGACAGAAGTAGATTCCCTAGGGGTATGAAAGCTTTAGCCGATTATGTAAGTAGAGAAATGTGCAACTAAAACGGAGTACATTTTCGTAATACCTGTTAACACGGCTAATATTTTGTAAAACCTGTTGGTTTATCGGCTCTTTTAATGTCAACAAAGTGATTTATTGCTTGAATAAATTTAAATCTAATAAAAGTGTCCTAAACCTAATCAGTAATATCAGTAAATTTTAACCGACTTCAAAAAAGGAGGAGGTTCTATGTTCCGCTATATATATATATATATATATATATATATATATATATATATATATATATATATATATATATATATATATATATATATATAATCAGATATTTGTGTATAATTTTATTGCTGAACTGATGTGACAAAAAATCACCTAACCCATCATATGACAAATCGTAGATACATAGCAGGCAATTATTTCTATGGTGTAACAATTAGAACCTTAAGCTCACACGCGGAGTAACCTTTTTTGTTCTAGTTTGATTAGAACATTTGTCATATCACCTAAACTAGGTAGGACCCCAGGTTCTGAAAGGTTTATTATTTTCAATCATTGTTTCTTTACTCCTATTTCTCCTTATACGGGCTGTATTGTTACTAGGGCTATCCATTGTTATAGTTAATAAAATAACTGTGAATATTTAACACTAAATAGAGAAAAATAAAATATTTTTAACAAAAAAATCACCGACTTCAATAAATAAATAAGGAACACACTAAAAATTAAATAATAATCAAACTTTTTGACACAAAAAAATTGTTTTAAAATAAAATATGTACATAATAATCGTTGTAATAACTAAATGAAAATAAAGAAAAACCTTATTTAACCTATCTACTAAACGTATTTATATTTTACTATATATGCACAATTTAGCTTAATACCTACCTTAACCTATTAGTTAGTATATCTATTTACAATATTATTTTAACTACTACTAAGTGATCAGTTTGAAGACGTAGCCGAGCCCAAACAATACAAACATATGATTATAATTTTGTGACATATACACAAAATTAAATTACGAACAAAACACATTGAAGTCGGCTCAATTTTTTTGTTAAAAATATACACTATGCAACACTTCAGATATGTCCTTGAAAACATTTTAAAATCACTTAGTATCTAATGTATTATGTGCTTGCATGTATTCTGATCAGTTCTTCACAATCAAACATTGGTACAATCAAGATAGTTTTCATTCTACGACTTTCTCTGACATTTCTGTCAATGCAGTGATACCGCGTCGAAGGAACAATTTTGGATTAGCAGCGATCAAATCATCAATCCGTTTTCGTACTTCTTCAGTTTCTCTAAACCGTGTGGCAGCCAAACCATGCTACATCGATCTGAACTTTCCATTCGAGGTACAATTATGTATCCTTCATAACTTTTGCAACATATGGTCATGATCTGTCATGCAAGAGAATTACTCTGAGCTTGTTATCCGCTATTGCTGGTCTTTTTGTAATAATATGTTGTTTAGTTTGCTCCTTTAACGTCAGTCGACATCTGTAGTAACAGTTTCTATGTAAATAATGTAAAAAAATGTTTGGCCCTTTAAAAGACATCTGAACGAACAACATATCATGGAATTGTTAATTTTTTATTAGAATAGTGGATTCAAATAACAAAACTAAAAATGTATGACTTCAAATAACAAAACTAAAAATGTATGACTACAGATTCAGATTCTATTATAGTATATGAATCTGTTCAATGTATTGTATATTAATGTTTATTTCTGCCCTTCTACGACACAACATAGTCATGAAGTAATCCTCATATAACTTGAATTTAACGTCAGAGGATGAGAAGTTCATCTAACGTAATTTTTCAGCATTATTTCTTTCAAGTTTGTTTATTCAATCCACTCATTCTCCAATTTATAAATCCCATCACTGTAGTTTTCTGCCTACAAAACACCCCTTTGCAGTAGTGACTCTTTGCGAGAAAATCCAAGAATCTAACTAATTAGCTAGATGTTTAAATAGTTTTGTGAAATTTACTTAATTGATTTTGTTGATGGTTCTTCAATGATCCAAGCAGTGTGCGCAAATGAGCTATCTTTATAGAAAAATATGTTTTTTTTTTCTATAATAATCTGGTTAATCTGAGTATATCCTTTTGCTTTGTTTGAGCGTAATTAACTAACTCTGCGTTCCAAAAATCTAATATAATAATTTCTTTGAACTAAAAACTGAGACTTTCTTGACCGATTTATGAACAAGAATTTATTTGTAATCAAAGAAGCAGAAGCTCCACACCAGTCCTTAATATCGGTTAAAACCCGATACGTATTTAAGTCGCACTTGAACATGTTTTTGTTCACTGTTATTGAATGCGATGTTTTAGCAACATTCTTATAAAAATCAACATTAATATTCTCGAACTTATTGAACATTTAAAAATGTGATATTTATTTTCTTTATTCAGATACATGCCAAAGGTCTCAAGTTTGGAATATACGAAGACTTCGGTAACTACACGTGCGCTGGATATCCCGGTGTGATTGGTTCGCTGCAACTGGATGCCGATACGTTCGCATCGTGGGACGTAGATTACGTCAAGCTGGACGGATGCTACGCGCATCCTAGCGATATGGACAGGGGATATCCAGAATTCGGTTACTACTTGAACAGAACCGGGCGGCCAATGATATATTCTTGCAGTTGGCCGGTCTACCAAATTTATGCAGGTAACTATTTCCTTCACTATGTTATTTTTGTCGTAACATATATACAATAGTATAATCAAATATAGTTCAAAATATAATTTAAAAATCCTATAATTATAAAATAAAGAAATTATTCTAGTTTTAATGATGATCATTAAAAATCAAAGTCATACTATTGGAGAAATTGAAGGTTTCAGATATTTGGAATCAAGAATACAAGGAAAGAAAGTGGTATTGCGGAAGCTTTCATTTCGCTAAGATGATACATATGGAAGAAGGGATATATTTTAATCAAAACCGACATTAATTATGATGATGAAGATAAATAAATGTTGAATGTTTCTCTTCAAGGTCGTGTACAATAAATGTATACTAAAATAAAACAAACATGTTTTGTACATCTTTGAAGAGAAAATTAAGACTAAAATTGAAATAAAAAAAACTATCTGAAGATCTGGAAAAGAATATTCGAAGTCCTTTGATGCCAAGACCATCATTATCTTATTACCATTATTATATTATTGATCATGATGAAAATGATAAGAGTTAACCACTACAAACATAGTAAATCAGTATATAGAAACACTAAAGAACCAAACAAACAGTATATCACATAATCGTGTAAGAAATACAATCACAAGAAATTTCCATCGAGTTTTTTGTAACATTTCATGCCAATAAAATCAATATCATAAATATTGAGGGAACTTCTCACATTTACGATAAACAAACAGTTTAAACGTCAGACCAAAAAACAATAAAGCCGCAGGAATAAGCTTTAACTTGATTAGAACTCCAAAGATGGTAAAATTGTTTTTGTAGAAGTTGATCGTTGATATAAACAAGATTCATGCAAACAATAGTTAAATGAACTAACCTAACTGTTAAATTCATTAGTGCTGTGATGTTGATGATGAATATACTATGGCAATCCTAACCACGAAATGTTGTGGGTTGGCTATAATGTATAATGTAAGATTCTGATTCCGAGATGTAAATATTACACAGCACTAACAAAGCAGATATTCTAGAAAAATGACCTGCATGTTAAGAATGAATGATGAGTGAATGAGTGAGACATCTGGTAGTAGAGATTTGGTTGGTTTGGTGATGAATTTAAGCCCTCAATGTCATTTTGTATCAAACAAATCGCCATTCCTTTCAGTGAAAGAAAATAGTAGAAAATAGTTGATGAAATGTACTTTATTCAATCTATTGTCCATTGATAGCTGCTACATGTTCCCATATTCCAGACAATTTACAGATACCATCTCAAAAGAACGATGTATCTTTTGAGAGTACTCACGAATGGACCCATTTCTTGGTATCTTCATAAGAAGTGAATCCTGCTCAAATAGGTCACGACTCATATGTGGGAACAAGTAGTAATCAGAAGGACTAAGGTGTGGGGAATATGCCGGGTGGTGTAGTACCTCTCATTTTAATATATCCAAGTATATTTTCACTCATTTTGCAGCATGTAGTCGAGCGTTGTCATGCCTAAAAATAACATCATTGTATTTCGGTCGTTTTTCTGATGATTGATGATTTCACCGAGTAATGCTACCAAATCGTCGTCTTCAAATTTGATTCGTTGTCCAGGAGGCTCTTTGTCTTCGGTGTCAAAATCACCACTTTTAAAATGTTGATATCAACTTTCACGTATTGAAATCGATGGAGCTTGATTGCCATAAGCAATTCACCCAGCACTAGCATTTTTCTTTTTTCTTTTTAATATGTGTCAAGCATATATTTCTTTCTGACATGTTACTTTAGTTTTTTTCTGTTTTTATAACATTATTTTTGTAGCCTTTTAAGGTAAATATTATCTATTTAATTGCAACATCATAATATGAGTGTTATTTTCTAAGATGTTTCAACAAGGTTCAAACAAAATTAGTTATTTTGCAAAGGATTCTGCTCTAGCGCAGAAACGGTTTATGAAAGTAAATAATGATAAACTTCAGGAAACTTCTCACGATCTCCTACATGAAGTTTCTGCACAGGAAGGATAGATTCATATATATGTTATAAATAAATAGTCGGAAATGTAACGATGTTAAATAGTTATCTATTGTTTTTCAATCATGCTTCACGTATACATTTATTTCGTAAACAAAGCGACGACTTTTGATAAATTACCGGAAAGAAATGCAATATATCAATCAAAATCGTTCATATGCACTCAGACCTCCAGACATCGAAGCAAGCATGACAAACAATGGTCATTTTTTACATCATTGCTATACAGCACAGCGTTGATGTAACTTCATTTCACGTCACCGACTTGTTTACATACCAATATGACCTTGATTTATTTATACGTATTTTTTGTGCCAAAACGAAAAAGGTTCATTTAACTCGCCACCGATTTAACTCAAATTACAGCTGTATGGGCATTTACCGGTCGGACCGTATAGACTGGTTCTGGTTTTTTTACACAAAACAGGCGTTTACGTAATGGTATTACGAATAGGAGGCAGGTATATGCCTCATCAATAAATCGCTTAACGCGGATTGCGACTGACCCAGTTCGCAGTTGAAATGAAAATTGATGCGGCCTCTTTTGTTGCCGATTCTTTTCGTTTTCGATCTGGTTTTAATGACCGATAGCTGTCGATCACCATTAGGTAACTGCGTTAGATCAGGGATCGTCTCCGATTCTGGTTTGATATAGTTTGGAAACCAGAAATTGGGAGTGCGGCTTTCTCATAATCTTACCATGACATTTAACACTCATCATTGGGTCCGAAAAATATATATTATGTCATTGATTAGCATCATATTTAATTTATGAGGCATATATAATGAACGAGTCTTGGCAACACTGTAATTTTCATACTAATCCATTTTATATATATGTTATTTTCATTATTTATTGTAGCGATCTAGTAAATTAACACTAACAGTCCATTTGCTTCATTCTGTCCCCATTTTTAATACACACTTAGTTTTACTTATAATTTTACTGAACTAGATCAAGTAGTTTTACTACCTTTAATCTTCTGACTAAGCCACCGTTAGGAGGAGTTGGAGAACCTCAACAATGATGTGCTGATGGAACCTTTGTTTATATCTTCGGGCATGGTCCTTAATAAGGTTATCGATACCTTCAAATCCTAAAGAGGTAACCACTGCAAACATAGTAAATCAATATACGGAAACACTAAAGAGCCAAACAAACCGTGAAGTATAAACGTGTAAGAAATACGATCACAGGAAATTTCCATCGAATTTTTTTGTAACATTTCATGTCAATAAAATCAATATTCATAAATATTGAAAGGAACTTCTCATACTTACGATAAATAAACAGTTTAAACGTAAAACCAAAAGAAAGTAGTTCCTTTCAAATACAGGGAACATGAAATGCCAAGATGAAATAGAAATTATTTAACGGAAAGAAAAAGATCATTTCATTTCATTTAGTTCATGTAGCGCACCAATTTACATTTTTTTTATTGTAATAATCTAATAATTTTAAAATAATTTTTTTTAAATAATTTTTTATTGTAATAAAATTTCTCGTATATCATATTGCTAGAGTTAACGTTGATTACAATCTATTTAGCCAGGAAACCCCGTTGGTAGGTCTTATTGTAGCAATCTAGTATATTAACACTAACAATCTGTTTACTTTTTTCCTAATTAGCTACGGTTTTAAAATTACAAAGTACTTATTCTACGATAGACGCTTTGGGCTTAACATCTCTGTCCCCATTTTTAATATACACTTAGTTTTACTTCTAATTTTACTGAACTAGATCAAGTAGTTTTACTACCTTTAATCTTCTGACTAAGCCACCGTTAGGAGGAGTTGGACAACCTCAACAATGATATGCTGATGGAGCCTTTGTGTATATCTTGGGGCGTAGTCCTTAATAACGTTATCGGTAGTTTCTACCTTCAAGTCCTAAAGAGATAACACTGCAAACATAGTAAATCAATATACGGAAACACTAAAGAACCAAACAAACAGTGAAGTATAAACGTATAAGAAATACGATCACAAGAAATTTCCATCGAATTTTTTTGTAACATTTCATGTCAATAAAATCAATATTCATAAATATTGAAAGGAACTTCTCATACTTACGATAAATAAACAGTTTAAACGTAAAACCAAAAGAAAGTAGTTCCTTTCAAATACAGGGAACATGAAATGCCAAGATGAAATAGAAATTATTTAACGGAAAGAAAAAGATCATTTCATTTCATTTAGTTCATGTAGCGCACCAATTTACATTTTTTTTATTGTAATAATCAAATTTTCTCGTATATCATATTGCTAGAGTTAACGTTGATTACAATCTATTTAGCCAGGAAACCCCATTGGTAGGTCTTATTGTAGCAATCTAGTATATTAACACTAACAATCTGTTTACTTTTTTCCTAATTAGCTACGGTTTTAAAATTACAAAGTACTTATTCTACGATAGACGCTTTGGGCTTAACATCTCTGTCCCCATTTTTAATATACACTTAGTTTTACTTCTAATTTTACTGAACTAGATCAAGTAGTTTTACTCCCTTTATTCTTCTGACTAAGCCATCGTTAGGAAGAGTTGGAGAAGCTCAACAATGATATGCTGATGGAGCCTTTGTTTATATCTTCGGGCATAGTCCTTAATAAGGTCCTAATACATATTATTGATACGAATGTACGATGGAGCATCAACAATGCCTCATGGTATCTTGTTTTGGAATCTTTTTATTATATTTCTATTGCTTTGACTACTATTACCCTAAAGTTGAACAACATAAGATCACACTGGTTTCAAGACTTATTGGTAAAACAAAAGCTTATTATATACTGACAGTGCTACTAACCAGTACATTTTTTTGTACTTCAGTTTGATTGCTTCACATTTTTCTTAACATGTGGCAACAGATTTGGGTGGTATTGCCAAGATATTTGGCTGTATTTCCATACCGGAATACTTGCTGATTTTTATATACTGGCTTGTGCTTGATTCTTTTATTGGTTAATTCTTTAATTGGTTTAATTCATTTGGATGAGCTATTTCTGTTGTCCGGCGTTGTATTTTGGCAACAGTTGTAACTTTTCGTTTGATTCAGTGTTGTTATCTCCAATAGCTGGGATTTCGGTATCATCTGCAATTATACAACATTTTTAATTAAATGTAAACAAGTCCAAAGTGTACAGCATAAATAAAGGGCTGGTTCCAATACATACACGTGCTCGTATTTTCTTCAAGTAAGAATAGGTATTTTATTGTTTAACTCCAAAGTATCTGTCAGTTATATATGACTCCAAATTGTTTCAACATTGGTCATTGAGAAGCATTTTAATCTTATGCTTCAAACCCTCATATGAAACTTTATGGAAAATAATTAATTTTCTTCTAATGATTTTTCTATGACATTGGTGATTCTGTGAACCTGATGAATGTTATTTCCTGAAACCAAATCGATGATTCAAAATAAGATGATTTTCTTCAATGATTGGTTTATTTTATATCCTTTATTTTGTAAATTTAGCAAAAACTTATTGCCTCATTACTTTCTTAGAAATATCAAAAAAGTTAAGTAAAATATTTATAAATTGTTAGTAATCTATATAATTACGCATTAGCGAAATAGTCGTAAGAGCAATCTAGGTATTATTAAAATATACTCATTTAAATATTTATATATGTTCAAATAAATTAAATTAAGTAAATTTGACCTGATAACTATACACTAATCGATATAAACTGTTAGCGGTATAGGGTTAGGTTTGGGTTACAAGGACTGCCTTTTATATTTTCGGATGTGCAAAAAAAACATTTCAATATTCTTATACACATTTGAATTGCAGACATTTTGAATGTAATAATTCATTTTTCGTATATCAACACCATCAGCATAAAATGATTACCGTTATGTGGACTTTTTTAATTAATACATTGTTATTACTACCCCACTATTTGTTTTTACAGTAACGGAAAAACAAGATATATATATATATATATATATATATATATATATATATATATATATCATAGATATAATTTTCATAGATCCATATAAGTTTTTAGAATTTACTTATTATACACGAATATTCATTTTTATATTCTAAATCTAGTTATTTTCTTTACTTTGTAATGCGTTCATTATAATGGATTTGCATCGAAGTTTATTCCAAAATAATTACAAAAATTCCAAAAAAGCGTAGTGTGATTCTGATATATGATTATTTATTTACTGTATGCGCAATTTGATTGTATGTAAAGTCTATATTCACCGACTTGCTTTGGATAAATTTTATTCTTCGTGCCTGAGTCCATTTTTCTGATTGCCTTCTTGCTATGAGATCCAACAAAGTATTACAGTATCACCAGCAAATGAAACTATGGTGATATTTTACATGTGTATCATCACATGTGTAAAGTCACTTCTCCGTAGTACACCTACTTTAACTTCTTTTATTGTAAAGTAAGCTTCTTTTTGTTTGACTATACATATTCTGGTTGAGATGAAAGACCTCTGGATACATCTATGTTTCTGTTTCTATGCATTTGTATTGTCCAGTATTCAATTTTGTTTCCATATTTTTATAGTTTTTATTTCTTAACTCCCATTTGCTCCTTAATTCCTTTAATTGGGCAGTTAACTTCAGAACTTGATGGATGTTCATGATCAAGGAATAAAGGAATAACATATTTTTGAGTATCAAATGAGCAGTATGGCATATAGACCACTAAATCGACTAAGAGTGCTCAAAAACTAACTTAAGGAATTAAAAATTCGCATTATCGTGATAGAAAATGGTTCATTTTTCTACAACTAGATGCTTATGCAATATCGAATGAAAGTTGACTCGTTAACGCCTAAGAATATTTCAATGTTACGGTAAGGATGACAGAAAAATTCATTGCAAACAAAACTTTGGGCATACAAAAAGCTGTGTCTTCAAAAATTTCTAATTAAATATGATATTTTTGGTATATTCTTATAAGTTATTATCTTATCTTCGAAATGTTTAAGTTACCTAGTATTTAAATCTTGACAATTAGCTGAAACTTTTAATACAGTCCCCATTATAATATTAACAAATAAAAGTTTTACTCAATAATACGATACGGACTGTTGAAATATGTCAACTCCAAACGTATTCTAAACCTCTCTATGAATAGAATAATTTCGCAAGAATTAGCCGTCGGTGACCAACACACCGGATCTATTCTTCAGATTCAATGGACCTTATGGCGTCTGTCATCTTTGTGACGTAACTAAGATCTAAATTTATAACTCAACAATATTCCCAGAATTGTACCGGTAATAATGAACCATTATTCAAACAGACGGTCATGTATTTAAACTGTGGTTTTCTCCACATAGATCATAACCACGGGCAGATTTTATAAATAAAAACATCAAAATTAACGTAGTAATCCTCTATCTTTCTAACAAAAAACGTTTCAAATTGTCTTTGAAACATTAACACTTGAAATTCTCAGAAACTGTATTATAGATTGATGATGTTAATGATGACTTTCATTAACCGATTTCGAAATATTTCTCCATCAATTTTGAACCAATTTTGAAAATACTTTTTTTATTCGAAATATTGCCCTTCCGAGCTGGTTCCATTGGCACCAAGTCAGGATCTGATGGGGGGAAAGGTGGGAAATCGAGCGAAAAGCTCAAATTTCAAACGCACGTACAATGTTTTCATATATTGTTTTGATCTAAAATAATAAGATATTTGTGTATAATGTTAATGCTGAGCAGATTACAACAATTATTATGTACATATTTCATTTTAAAATGTTTTTTGTGTCTTAAAAATCTTAGTTTCATTATTTTAAAATTAGTTTTCTTTATTTCTGCAGTATATATTGGTTCATACAAATGTTCACAGATGACAAAAAGGCATTTTCTTATATAACTTCTTGACCTCAAACAGTATTATTATTAACTATATTACGGCAAGTGGAAGATATGTTAGCCTACATATTTTTCAGTTATGCCACTTTAACACATGTCCATTTTATCACTAGTAGCATCACTTTTATTATTTTATTGTTATACCTCTTATAACGAACAATTATGTTATACGTGCTTAGTATAATCTTAATTTACACTTTAATTTATTATTACTGTTCTCTTGTATATGCATCAATACACAAGACGAATACGAGATAATCAATATGTGTTTCCAAAATCCAAATTAAATTAGGTCACTTAAACTAAAGTTAACACTTATAAACTATAGTAGCACTGTTCAGTGTTCTTCTTTCATGTTTTAAGACAAAAGATTGGACCAATTCGAAATTCTATTTGATTTAAACATGTCGTGCAGTTCTTCGTTGATTATATAGTGATAAACATTGGCAATCCATCAAAGAACTTTTTTTGGCAATGTTAGATCGCTATTTACGGTTTGATATATTACCATAATCCTAATTCAGTTATAATTACTATTTCACAACATTTGTTTGTACTAGGTATCGATATTTTTATTAAATATTATTTTCCAACTGTTTGTAGTGTAGTGTACTTTTTTCTAAAAATCGTGTATTATATTTATAAAATGAGAGTTTATAAATACTAAAAATAAAACTTACACCCACCAGACCACTAGAAATCTGGTTCCTTTAGTTTAGAATTATTGAACATAGAAAAATCTAGCTCGTTAACTGCCTAGTTATGCAAAACATAGGTAGATAGTTGTTTATTAAATATTATAAACTTTTATAAATACATGAAAGTTTAGATCAATAAAATTTTGGTGTATAATGTATAATATTTGAAAAATAATGTTTTGGAAATATTTTCTAAAAATTTGCATGAACTTTTTTTTTCTATAACTATCACAGTTTTGCTCTGGTAAAAAATTACGAATATACTACTCATTCACCTTATTTATACCTTCAAACCAAGCTTAGATTTTATTTTGTTAAAGTGCAATGGTCTTGATCTCTTTCAGGAATGTCACCTAACTTCACTTCAATAATTCAACATTGTAATATGTGGAGGAACTTCGATGACATTCAAGATTCTTGGGCCAGTGTTGAGAGCATTATTGACTACTATGGAAACAATCAGGACGTCATTGTGCCAAACGCTGGACCAGGACACTGGAACGATCCAGATATGGTAAGTGAATCATTTTTATTTAACAGCAAAAATATTGAGAAAATATAAGTGACCTAAAAATAAGTTTTTTTTAATCAATTGCGTAAGTATATTTTTGCACAGCCAATATACGAAACGATTAAAAAACCCTTCAAGACCACTACAGAACTTGTATATTCTTATAAACAATCGGCTTGTCCATAAATATAATATAAAATGTCATTAAAAGTTCTCCGCAAAATTGACAAAAGTCCTCTAAAACATCATCCGATTTTTTTCGTTATTATTTATTATAGCAATCTAATAAATTAGCACTAATAAGCTATTTGTTTTTCTGTTCCTGTATATGTTATCCTAATTTGCTACGGACTTAAATTTACAAAATACTTATTCTACGAATAAATAATTTGGGATTAGTATCTATGTCACTGTTTTTAATGTGCACTGAGTCTTATTTATAACATCACTGAACTATATCAAATGGTTTTACTATCTCTAATCTTTTGACTAAGCCATTATCATTATCTAGGAGCTGAAGAACCTCTGCATTGATGTGCTGATGAAGCCTCTATTCATGTCTTTCAGCACAGTCCTTGATAACATTATCGACAGTTTCGATCGAGTTATATAAGACCCCAATTTTTTTAAATATTAGTCCGGGAGAAACATTTTCATGTTATACTTTAAACCCGCATGCCAAACTTTATTGAAAGCTTAAGCAACATTTACAAATATTGCAAAACAAACTTTGTTTTCTTCTACCGTTTTCAATAAGTAGTCAATAAGTGTAGTGTTTTCAAATAATTTGGTCATTGTTGGCAATAGTAATATTGGCCAATATGACGTTGTTTCATGTGGTGGCTTTTTTGGTTTAGAAATCATAATTACTTCAGCCACCCTCCACCTTTGTGGTACATATTGTAGTCTTCAATGAAGACTTTATTAGATTGATGATTTTAATTAGAGCCTTCCTGAGAAGTCCCCAGGAAATAATTTCCCGGTAATAAGGTCAAAACTAGGAACCATTTTTGCGCTAATAGTATTTTTAATTTCTTTCCTAACCTCTGTCCAATAGCGTAGCGAAATAATTTAACGTTACCCACTGTATGAGGCTGAAATATTCTCGTGAGGTGGTCTGCAAATCTTCTAAGTAATCTTTTAACTTTCTGGTAGCTCTCCACGGCAAATTCAGCACTAGCTCTAATTTTATTAGCAGTCCATTCACCCACGTCATTCTTTAATTGTAATGTACAAAAGCATCGTTGTCAAAACTTACATTGACACCAATGAAGGTGATAGGTGAGATGGTAAGATATTTTAATGATTAATAAAATAATAAATAAAATATTATCTTAATTAATTAGTCTTATTCTGAAGTCCATATATGTCAAGTAATAAGATCAGGTGGTGTTAGACGTTTTATTCTACGCACTTCACTATCACGTCGCATATTTAGCTGATTAGCGAGTACACTGGGATGCACTGACACTCTTTCGAAGTACTTCACACAAACACGTTGAATTACACTCGTTATAATAGATTCTAGAGGAATATCACGTTGTATCACTTTATTTGAAATATAGTATGGAGCATCAACAATGGCACGCAACACTTTATTTTGGAACAGTTGAATGATGGATATATTAGATTTGCTAGCGGTACCCCATAGTTGGATTCCATATAACCAAATAAGCTTGAGTGTAGACTCATACAGCAATACCTTGTTATCTAATGATAACTTGGATTTGAGCCCGATGAGTCAATACATTTGATATAATTTAAGTCCAAGTTGTTTTCGTTTAGAGAGTATGTGCTTCTTCCAGGTTAGGCGTCGATCTAAGTGCATACCAAGATATTTATCATGCTCTGCTTGGGGGAGTTGACGGTGATTGATATTCACTGGTGGACATGTTCTTCTACGTAGGGTAAACTTTACATGGGTGGATTTTGTTTCATTGACTTTAATGCGCCATGTCTTCAACCATAATTGTATTTGCCCCAGGTGGGTTTTTAGGTACATTGATGCTGTGACTGAATTGTGTCGTCTGCGTATGTTGCCACGCTAGTTATTTTTGTGGTGGGCAGATCGACCGTATTTAGAAGATACAGTACTCGACTCAGTACACTACCTTACAGAGCTCCTAATTATATGGGATTTAATTCGGTATGTTTATCGCCATGATTTACAATAAAATGTCTATCAGTGAGATATGATTTTAATAACTGATAGTCTGGATGAGGGAGAAGTTTCTTTAGTTTAACCTGCATGCCCGTATGCCATACTTTGTCAACAGCCTGAGATATGTCTAGAAAAGCAGCCGAACAATATCTTTTGGCATTTAGGTCAGTGTTTATTTTGTTTACAAATTTATGCTCTTGTTCTATAGTCCCATACTTATTGCGAAAAGCAATTCTAAGGTAATACACGATACCATATCTCTTTCATATCATAACAAAAACTATTTATTAGTATAATATCTATTATAAAACACGATTTATTATCCACAAATATTAAGTTGTAAAGTTAAGATTTACGTTCAAACGAGATGTCAAGTTTAATAGCGTTTTCTGCACGATTGACAACAAAAATGGTAACGTTTAGCACTTTTCTTTTTATTTGTACTTTCTCTAGCTGAAACGGACAAAATAAGGAGTGTCGCCAATAGCGACATGAAAAAGAAAAGAGATTATAAGACTATTTATGCCGCCACTAGGCTAGATGACCATGTGTTAATAGACGTTCGAAAAGTTCATTGCCATATTGAATAACAAATTAGACATAGAATATATACGATGGGTATTTAAACTCCATATCTACGAGCTGGTATACTTAATTGTTATTGTTAATTGATTGTTCACTAATAGTTGTCTTTTATACGAATATAATCAACATTTCATCATTAGTTTTGAGTAGTGTCTTATTTGTTATTAATGAATACATTTGAATGTGAGCTTTAAAAAGATTTTGTGCATTCTTTCGTCATTATAGATGAGACATGGAATTGTCACAATGATTCTAAATTATAACAAGAGACTGAGGAATAATATTTTTTGGCACTGATCTTTAGATTTATGTGTAATATATATATATATATATATATATATATATATATATATATATATATATATATATATATAGGTTTATGTTTAGTTTATAGAAGACGCCACTTGGTACCCAACTCATAATAGCACGACATATTAAAAGTTCAATTATATATCGTCTACAATTAAACAAAAAGTTGCTGAAAAGAGAAAACTGCGAAAAATCTGGCGACAAATTTGCTGAAAAGAGAAAACTGCGAAAAATCTGGCGACAAATCAGAACAGAAGATAACAAGAGAAAATTCAACAAGGCAACAAAAGAGCTGAAAGAGCAAACAGAATCAAGGAATTCAAAAATATTTAGAAAACTTAACTCCAACTGATACAACGGAATGTTCCCTCTGGAAACTAACAAAAAAGATTAAAACCTCAACAACATAATTCCCCATTAAAATTGACAACAACACCTGGGCTAGGAATGATAGATAAAACGGAACTTTTCTCTAAACACTTAAAAACATTGTTTAATCCGTACCCGTCTGAAATATCCGCAACAGAAGAAAATAACATAGTTGACTTTCTTAACGCATTGTTATATCTATTGACTAAACAGCTGTTTTATCATCACACCATGATCCAATATCAGCTACAAGAAACCTTCAATTTCATCTTATCGAATTATGGTTGAAAACGTAGCGTATCAAAGCAAATGAGACAAAATCTACCCATGTGACATTCACCCTTTGTAGAAGAACTTGTCCCTTAGTAAAATTGAATAACTATGAATATCCGCAAGCAGACAACGTTAACTATCTGGGAATGCATTTTGATAAACGTTTGACATGAAAAAAGCATATAATGACAAAACGCAATCAGCTTGGGCTTAAACTAAAAGTGTATTGGCTGATAGGGCGTAAATCTAAGTTATCATTATGCCTATTTGGACCTATGGTATTGAACTGTGGGGTTCTACTAGCAAATCTAACGTTGATATCCTCCAGAGGTACCAAAATTAAATATTGCGAGTCCCATAAGGAAAGTGATTCGAAGTATTAGTGCGAAGTACGCTAACACACTGTTAGTGCTCTCTACTATTGATCCCAATGCACTCGCCAAACAGTTTTATTAGCAGACCATCCACTCATGGTTACATTCTTTAATTGTTTAATTTCATGTCTCAGTTGGGATATAAAATTATTCAGATTAGTTTTACCTTGCTGAGCCCTGGAGTAACGTCATTACTTCTCCGTTCTTCTTTTCTTCTGATATTAGTTTTAGGATTTCTTTAGGGTAGTTCTTACCGTTTAAGTTCCATCTGATTTCCATGCTATTTTGCTACGCTGAGTGCTGAATATCATTGATTGTCTGAATTTATAATTTATAATTTGCATGAGTTTGGCTAGTTTCTATTAACCAAGCTCATGTTTTGTTACAATGTGGCTATATAACTAAATATTACAATACTATTAATTGTTTATATCTAAATTATCTTAAAAAATAGTTATAATTATATGAATTTCGAAGAGGAATTATTTAAATGTTAAAACTTTTGATAATAAACCTAGCAAAATAATAATAATTTTGATTTTATCACTCCTACAGTTTTATTTATGTCTTCACATTCCCATAAAAAATAAAATACTTTGTAATAATAATAAAATAAGACTAGATACCAAAAGAAGCTCAATACTTCGATTTCAATTCAAATTACAGTGAACAAATCAATGTATACAAGTCATTTTTAAGACGAAATGTTACGGACAATGAAGAGTAGTTCACGTATGGCAATAATGTACAAAAGAATCGTGGTCAAAACTTACATTGACACCAATGAACTTGATAGGTGAGAAGGTAAGATATATTATTGATTAAGACAAACAAATTCATGAGCATCATTCAGACATGAGCATCATTCAGACATCATCATGAGCTATTGGAACCTGATCAAACCATTTATTATACTGTCTATATCTAATGCGATTGTAGCAGGCGATTAAATAACCAAAATTGATCAATAGAAAAGGTGTTATCTTCCATCACGATAACTAAAGACCACACACACATCTTCAGTTACTATTTATTCCACTGTCTGCAAAACTGTCTTAATATCTAATCTAAGTTATCATTATGCCCATTTGGACCTATTTTAACTATCAAAATTAAATGTGGCAAGTCCCATAAGGAGAGTGATTAGTGCAAAGTGCTCTAGGACACTATTAGTGCTCTCTGTTAGTGATCCCAATGCTCAAACGCAAACTATCATACTAACCAATTAATAGACACATAGAGTGAGATTTAATAATCTCTAGAATAAGTTAGGAATAGTTTTTAGAATAAGTTAGGATAGAGTTTAAAATAAGTTAGAATAGTATCTGGAATAAGATTTAGATTATAAGTTGTACAGTAGATCATTTATTTAAGCGATCTTCTACATGCCAGGATAGTTATATTATATAACGAAAATTATATAATAGCACTTATTGCCCACGGGCAGATTGTTGAGATTAATTTTAAAAAAATGTTTAATTTGCATTATGATTGTAACTAACAATATATTGTACATTAACACAGCAGCATTTTTGAACTCTATTTTTTCAAGATTATGTATTAATGTAATAGGTCAAAAAGGACCATTTTGGTTGCTCAATAATAAAATAATTTTAACTGCATTTATATTCATCATGGCAACTGTTAAGTCTTTTTTATGGATTTTTTAAATTTTTTCTCGATGTTTGTTCAAATCTTTTGAATGTTCAAATTTCTTTCAGTAAAGTTTCAACACATAATAATCTGAAAATATTTCTGATTAACAATAAGAATTGCGATGCTTAAATAGATCATTGGTAAATTGATTGAGAAAATACGATACAAGTACTTAGTGGTCATTACTCCATTCTTGTTTGCAATCAAGTTAAATACATAAAATATAAAAATAATTTTACATCATTCAAAATGAAACTGTTCTTTTGAATGTAGTAGAATCCACCAATTATCTCTTTCATTCTCTTTCCCAAGGAAAGTTAAAAAAAAGCTAAACAGCAAAAAAGAATACGTTGTTTGAGATCACTATTCCATCCTTTTTCTCACACTGTCACTTGCTAATTTAAATTTATTTAAAATGAACTGATCTATACAACACAGAGACAGACCGAAAGAGTAACTACGATTTTCAGTCGCTAGTTTTTTGACTATAGACAACTGCTTTACGACTATCAACTCTTCCGACTGTTTCCACTCGATAATTAGAAATAGTCTCTAGCGATGAAAAACTTTAATAAAACAATAATATAAAAAAATTTTCACAACAAAACCTTGAATTTACAAAAAATCCCTTAAATTATTTCACAGAAGAACACGTTTTTCCTTTCCTTAATATTGTTTCAAAACTAGTACAGTGTAATTCAAATAATAAGATGATTGACCAATTATATAAAATATGGCGTGTAGACAGTAAATAACAAATCCTACATGTAGCGTGTGTATTAAGTACGTCATTTTGGTTTGAAATTATTATGGAAACTAAGTAGATTGTTACACAATTTAATATCTGTCTTCATAAAAAAATAATACACTATAATAGTGTTATCTTGTAATCTTTTTAATATACTAAAATACTTTCAATTCATATCAAATGATGATGAATCAAAGATTTTAATTAACTGCATAATAGTACAAATATTCACTCAATTCCCATTAGATTATACGAAAAACCTTTTCCAATTTCTGAACAATAATAGAATAATATAAATTAGCCCTTGAACAGTAGCAAGGAGTGAAAAGTAAAAGTAAACGAATATAAATCAGTGAACGTCATACTTACACCAAGTAATAATAGTAATAATACGCAGGCAGCAGTAAAGGAGACAGCAAAATATATAAATATAGTAGAAATATCAAGATTAGAGATAATCGAAGACCGTTGATGGTCAATTGAATAGTCCCCGGCCTACCATAGTAAAACACATTTTTTTGGCAAAATCAGTTTTTTTATTCAACATAATTCCCTTCAAGGGTTACACTGATACTTTTCGATGCCATTTTTGCAGTACGTTTGTCCTTTACTTCAAAATAGGCCTCAATTTCGGCGATCAGCTCTTCATTCGACGAAAATTTCTTCGCAGCGAGCATTTTTTTAAGATCTGAGAACAGGAACTAGTCGCTGGTTGCCAGATCTGTAGAACACGGTAGATGAGGAAACAACTCGAAGCCCAATTCATGGATTTTTGCCATCGTTTTCACTAACTTGTAACACGGTGCATTGTCTTGGTAATGCAGCACTGTATTTTTCTTCAAGTGCGGCTGTTTTTCGCCGATTTCGTCCTTCAAATGGTCCAATAAGGCTATGTAATAATCGCTGTTGATATGAAATTATTCCATCCGTATCTCAAAATATAGATGCCATAAACTTGCCAGCTAACTGTTGCGTTTTCTCACGCTTTGGAGCGGGTTCATCGTGTAAAGTCCACTCAGATGACTGTCGGTGGTTCGACTGCGGAGTGAAATGATGGAGCCATGTCTCATCAATTACCATATATCGACACAAAAGCTCGGATTTATTACGCTTGATCATCTTCAAACACTGTTCCGAATCATCAACTTGTCGTTGTTTTTGGTCAAAAGTGAGCTCGTGTGGCACCCACTTTGCACAGAGCTTTCTCGTACCCAAATATTCATGAATGATATGATGTACACATTCAGTTAATATCTTTAGAGTGTCTAGTATTTCATTCAATTTCAATTTACAAAAGCAATATTTTATCAACACGCGAAATTCCTTTTTATCTATTTTTTCTTTCACAATAACAAAAGTTGCTTGACTGCAAATGCTATAATTCACAAACTAGTGATCCGACAGCTGTCAAAATTATACACGCATCTTTTGAGGGTTAGGGCTAACTAATAAATGAATGAATCTAATTCTAGTAGCGCCATTTATGTGTCAGGCCGGTGACTTTTCAATTGACAATATTCATTTTACAATAGTATAATCTATAATAATATATAATGTTGCGTCTCCAATGATTCAATCACCATAAAACTTCTTCTTCTTCACCATAAACTTCATAAAATTCCATCACCATAAAACACCATAAGATTTCTGGGTGTCCAGTTTTTAAGCAAACGATTTTCACAAGATTCTTTTGAAGCTAGCTTTTCATCGTTAAGAGGGTTTTTCAGAAAGAAATGGTAGACAGGTGGTGCAAGAATCGACCTATATAGTGGAAACATTAAAACTGAAAAAGCAAAATATAAGCAAAACAACTCTGTACAAACTCTATTAAATTACTACCCCTAAATCTAGAATACTCCATGGACTGTTACCATGTATTACCAACTATTAGATATATGAAACCTAATAATAAAAATTATTTAGGGTATCTCAAAATATTTACACGCCTTCGGTTAATTATTACTTCTTATCCGAATAATTTTACTGTCTTATTTTAACATATAAATACAAACGAATAATAATGATCGTTTAGTGACAAATGCCACTAGACCGATGTGTAAGACAATAACACTTTATTGAATTAGCAATCAAATGTTAACACACTCTTCTTTTTAGTTAAACATTAAAACTTTTATCAGCACACCGAACAGACTTCAAAGGTAAAACGAACAGAAAAAAAGAAGAAACGAAATTATTATGGTTGATTTGTTATTGCTTCAAGCAATATTTCAACAATTTTTTATAAATTAAGTATTACTGTTATTGTTTTTAACCTAGTATTGTTTAGGTAACATTAGACAATTGGTCTATTTACGCTTCGGTAAATTTTTTTATATGAAATTGCCTTAATAATTACAAAATTAAATGTAATTATTAAAACATACGTAATAAATTAATACACAACTATTTAATATTTATGTCTTAGATTTCTGGGTGAAAAACTAAACAGAGTGATTTCCAAAAGTATCCTTAAAGGCAGATTTATATTCCTTAAGAGAGTTTTTCAGGGATCGGAACAAATCGTAATCAGGAGGAGCAAGGTCCGGGGAGTCGCTAAAAATATGTATGGTCTGGTATTTTTATTGCATTATTTGTTGGCAATAGTGAGTTGTTGCAAATTAATGTTTTGTCCAGGTTAAGTCAGCTTATGTTCAGGATAAGGCTGTCAATTTCCTGGTTGAAGATGTGAGCTCTTTAGTCATTCGTGAAGCATTTCTCAGCTTCGACCACAATATTTTTCTTACATTATTGTCGTACAACCACGCATAGTACATCTCTTTGATTATCAAAAAATTGGCGAAAAAGAAATATAAGAGGAAATGAAAAGTCTCGAGTGAAACAATATTGCATACTATACATGAAAGAGTAAAAAGATCGAACAAAACAAAAAATCAATTCTTCAATTTGGTTCTATTTTAACGAATGTAATGTTCATAGTTACAATATCAAGTTTTTATGATTACAACTACTTTATCACTACATAGTATAAAACAAAGTCGCCTTTTCTGTCCCTATATCCCTATGTGCGCTTAAATCTTTAAAACTACGCAACGGATTTTGATGCGGTTCTTTTCAATAGATAGAGTGATTCAAGAGGAAGGTTTATATGTATAATACATGCATAATATACTAAGGCAACATTGCTAATTTTAGAGGTTTCTAACGTGATGTCGTAAATTAACCTATTTTTTTAGACTTATTTAGCAATTAGCAAAAACGCTGCCTAACCCTACGAGTTAGATCAAATTAATGTACTACAGTATTGTACACCATAAAAAGGTCTACAAAAAAGTCCGCGATGGTATATGTTTATCTTTTAGGGATAACCCACATTAACCATTTTTATTGTTTACTTTTTACCTGAGAAAATGGCTTATTTACGAAGCTATTTTAAGCAATACGGCATTAATCCTTATCGAATTAAGTACCTTAAATACAGTGTGCAATTAATATAGATCAATATGGTTCCTTACAGCATGTAAATTAAACAAATATTTTCGGAGATATTACAAATTTAAAATTTGCGTTTAAAAATGTGTAATGTAATAAAAATTGTATGAATTTAGATATTCCAAAGATAGCAGGAAATCTTCATAGTAAGTATAGGGGAAGAGGAATTGTTTTACTCCAAATTTAATGCGTGCAGGCCAAGGGCAGTAATGAATGAACCAAAAATACTGGATCGATTTTAATCATGTTTTCATTGAGTGACATAGGCATATATATTTTATGCCCGTGCAAAGTCGGAGCGGGCCGCTATGTTTTTATATACAACGTTCATATTTTTTCTGTAGTGTATTTAATTTAGTATCAGCATTGCACCCGTGCGAAGCCGGGGCGGGTCGCTAGTTATTATTATATTATGTTGTTGAGTAGCTTGGAGATTACGAGACTTCACTTTACACACCGTACACTGTACACTGCGATCAAATAAGAAGCGAGTTAATTCTTTTTTGAAATATATTGCATAGCCTTCAGATTTATTATTTTATACTTTTCGATACCTTGTGTTAACGCCAACATTTGTCCAGTTTTCAAAAGAGTTATTGTATTGTATTTATGTCACACGCTTTAGGGATTTTCTCAGTTCGGACTTAACATACTTTAATCGACGTAAATGGAAGACTTTAAACCTGTTTTTTAAGTTTTTTAATCATATTATACTGAATTTTTTATGAAAGTGCTTCCAAGAGCCAATGGTGTGACAGAGAATTCATTATGTGCAGAAAAGATGAGACAAACAGATCAAGCAACTACTTACTAAAATTCCTTTTTTATTTTGGTAATAAATTCTCGTTTAACCTCATGATTCGTAGTTTTGCAATTTTTTTTTTCATCATAATAGGATTTTTGTTCATACGAGTATATTCGAAATAAAAACGAATAGAAAGTTACCATATCATTCATCTACATATACTACTACGTAGTATGATTTTTATCTTGTTTTTTATGGGATTTTCTTGTAAATCAAAAACAATTATATTGAGTTTTATACTTTTTCTGTATATTATCTGGTAGAAATCGACCTCTTTTACTTTCTATCTATTTTGCTTGACTACTGTATTAATAGATCAGTAATATATAGATAAAATCAACGATACAACTGAGATAACATCATATAAAAATCATTACCTTCGATCTAATGGTATTGCAAATTCAAATAAATACCAATGTCAGCAACAGGTTCGCTGTTTATTTAGTCTTACGTCAAGAGATAGAAGAGACAAGAAAAGAAGAAAGTTCATTCAAATTGTAAAACAGATATTACAATGTGTCGTGCGTACTATGCATACTAAGTAAGATTTATATACTATTCTGTATTTAAGAATGTTATCAATACGAATATAAGGTCATTTTGGAATATGATTATCGTCATGTTAAAATAACTATTAATTTCCATAGTTTTAGCATTTCTTTATATAAAATAACAGTTTTTTATTCAGTATTATTAAGTTATTTAATGTAACAAGTCAATTGAAAAGTCGCCGACCTACCATAGTAAAACAATTTTTTTTTGGGAAATTTTTTTTTTTTATTCAACATAATTCCCTTCAAGGCTGATACACTGATTATAGCTACCCTCTAACATTTACATACCATTTTTGTAGTATGATTTGTCTTTTGTTTCAAACTAGGCCTCAGTTTCAGCGATCTCCTCTTCATTCGACGAAAATATCTTCCCAGCGAGCATTTTTTTGAGATCTGAGAACAGGAAATAGTCGCTGTGGGCCAAATCTTGAAAATACGGTAGATGAGGAAGCAATTAGAAGCCCTATTCATGGATAATTGCCATCGTTTTCACTGACTTGTGACACGGTGTATTGTCTTGGTGAAACAGCACTTTCTTTTTCTTCAAATGCGGCCTTTTTCGGCGATTTAGTCCTTTGGACGGTCCAATTGCGCTATGTAATAGTCCCTGTTGATGGTCGTTTATTTTCAAGGTAGTCAATGAAAAGTATTCCATGTACATCCCAAAATACAGACGCCATAACTTTGCCAGCCGACTGTTGCGTTTTCCCACGCTTTGGAGCGGGTTCATCGTGTACAGTCCACTCGAATGACTGTCGAATGGACTTCGGAATGAAATGATGGAGCCATATTTCATCCATTGTCACATATTGAACAAGAACTCAAGGGTTTATTACGCTTGATCATCTTCAAACACTGTTCCGAATCATCAACTTGTCGTCGTTTTTGAACAAAAGTGATCTCACGCGGCACCCACTTTGCACAAAGTTTTCTCATACCCGAATATTCGTGAATGATGTACACGTTTAGTTGATATCTTTAAAATGTCTGAACATTCTTTAGAACATTCAAAATCATTTTGTGGATTTTTTAAATGTTTTCGTCGGTAACAACCTCTTTTGGGCGTCTTCGGTGCTCAATTCACCATGTTTAAACTTAGCATACCAATCCTTGATGGTTAATTTTCTTGGGGCAGTGTCCCGAAACTCGGCATTAAGTCAAGTTTTTGCTTCAACTGTATTTTTTCTCTTCATAAAGCAATATTTTTTTTCTATACACGAAATTGCTTTTTATCCATTTTTTTACAATAACAAAAGTTGCTTCACTCAAAATGCTATAACAAACACAAACAAATGATCTGACAGCTGTCAAATTACTACACGCATCTATTGAGGGTAAGGGTTAACTAAAAAACATATGGATTTAATTATATTAGCGCCATCTATATATCAGGCCGGGAACTTTTCAATTGACCTGTTAAATTGACCCATAGTTATATCAAAATAATATTAATATATAACTTGATAACATATGAATATATTTAAATAAACAATTCCAAATAATAGATATGATGACTTTATTATACATAAATAACAGCAATTTAATTAAAAAAACAATAATAAAACCCTAATAGTAGAAAAAAAACTAAATGCAAAATAAAAACGTTTAAAAATAATAACACCAAAGTTTGTGTTGAAAACTGTTATGTTGCCTTTCAAGAACATTTCTATTCACAAAAATACCGTTACAACACAACGGTCGTATATTTTTTTATCAAAATATTAATATATGATAATGACCTGTTGGTGCTTACCTTGTTCTGACACTCTCGAAATATTTGAAATGATATAATGACGGAGTCATACACGTAAAAATCTCGGCAATTCTAAAAGCCTAACATTAAACTTATTTGTATGTAATAGTACGTCTCTTAAATTATACAAAGTGGGGCAAAAGTCCCGCTACCATTTATTTGGTCTTTACTTTTTTTTCGTTATGATTGAAAAATTATGTCGTCTAAATGGTGCTCGCGATTCGCTACGCAACTTTCTCTTTTTAAGGCATTTTTCATGACATTCTGCAACATCTGACGCTGAATTTCTTCAATTTCGCGACGAATATAGTCTTTAAGATGTTGAATCTCTGTCTGAATGAAAAAATTTGGTGCTGTTAAAACCGGTGATCAGCCAGGCCATACTAAATCGTCACTTCGCGAAATTAGTATTCGTGGAAAAACATCATTCAATAGTTGAATTGTGGAAGGAGCTGTGTGTGCTGTGGCGCCATCTTTCTGAAACCACATGTCCCTTCAACCTATTATTTATTACGGTAAAACAATTTAATTCATATGACTATCTCATGAAATGTATAAGCAGTTTCATTAATAGCGCTTTTGAATAAGTTTTTTTTTAATATTTTATTCAATATACAAAATAGAGCAATGCTTTAAACATGATGTATATATGAAAAAACTATTTGAAGTATCAAATTCAACATAATCAATAATCAATATAAAAAAATTGAGGTTTAACTGTAGACATAGAGTAATAGAGAGAAAACTCATATTCAAAAATTCTTTCTCTCTCACTCCAGGGTATTTCTGAAGCAAATTTTCGTATCGTCCAATATCCAGATGGTATTATGATTCTAGTAATTTGATTAATTAGTTTAAATTTCCATTATAGGCATCTATAAAGAAAATATTTTGTTGTGAAGGCATTTTATGTAACACAATGGTATTTGAAGTTACGTAACACAATAGTATCACATGATCAGCCCCTAATTTCACATCTTATTGACAAAAGAATAATTTCTCTTTTTACTAATTATTAATGGATAGATGTTTTTGACTCCAAGCATTCTAATATATCCAAAAAAATCAATACTATCGTGGTTAACTGAAACATACTTCTTTAAATAAATTAACCCTTTAAAATTTGACGGTACATCAATAAGCATCTTTTCAAATAGCAACACAATTACGCAATATTTGAATGTTGATTGCGATGAAAATCACCCATTCGTTGGCAGTAAGGTGAAAAATAGATCAACTTTCTAAAAAACAGTATATGTTTATATATACATAAAAGCTCTATGTGTATAATTGTATACATATTAAGTAAAAATAATGCTTGATCAGATCAAAAATACTTAATCCAGATATTTTGGAATTTTTCTAACATGATCTACGTATTTTTTAACTAGAACTGTAAATTTTTTGGAAGAAAAACAATGTCATTTCATTCAGATCGTTCAGATTCAGATGTCAGATCATTTCATTGTTTTCTATAAACTCAGTTACACAACACTTTTTAGAAAAAATATGCATTATAAATCTTACACTCTTCTTTACGTTCTGGACACAAAAAATGGCACCCAAAAAAAACACACCAAACGCACCATAGAAACTAAATGAACCAATCAAATGCCTTTATGGAATAAGAACAGGAAAAGAGACATATATTGATATTAAAAAGTATTTACCCATCATAGTAAAAAGCGCGATTTAATTATTGATTTTCATATAACCATATCTAATTTTATTATGAAATCATCTCCCAGTTACACAACACTTTTTAGAAAAAAAATGCATTATAAATCTTACACTCTTCTTTACGTTCTGCACACAAAAAATGGCACCCAAAAAAAAACACACCAAACGCACCATAGAAACTACATGAACCAATCAAATGCCTTTGTGGCTCTTAGCATAGCGATTCAAACAAACCAATAAAATACACCTAAAAGGACATCATGATGTTATCTAGATATTGGACGTAAAGAAACATTTATCCAAAGTTGTCTATAAAGTTAAATCTCTATTTACTCTGTGACTCAGCAAGATGTCATATTTCTAATATAGCTATTAAATGACCAATGATTATTTTATGAAAAAAAAAACAGGAAAAGAGACATTTATTGATATTAAAAAGTATCTACCCATCATAGTAAAAAGCGGGACTTAATTGTTGATTTTCATATAACCATATCTAATTTTATTATGAAATCATCTTACGGACAGCACAGTGGCTTCATTACGATTTCCTACGCAACTGGTCGTTAACCTTTGTATAAAAAATTATCTTCTATTAAAAAAAACGCAAACTCAAGGCTTCACGGTCACCACCATCATTTCCTAACTATCATATTCATTACGTTCAAACAAAAGGTACAATGCTATGTTTATATCTAATAATTGATCAAAACACTTAAATGTTATTTACTACAGTGATCCTGCATATAAACAATAGGATAAAGAGCAGTTGAAACCCTCAACTCTTTGGTATTTCAACCCTGAGAATCAACTAGTCAATAAATCAACAAGTCTGTGCAAAAGGAATTTTTGTTTTTATATTAAACGACAATACTTATTAAACAAGTTAGTATTAAAGAAATATATAACTAACAGAAGATTATCGTACATCTCAACATAATCCTTCAAAGAATTTCTAATCCTGACCGACTCCCGAAATGCTCTTGATTGTTTCCTGGAACAGAAGTTCAACCATCCCCTGGTCACCGACTCACTGTCAATTATCCGTACCCTCTATCTGAATGGGATCAGGACAAGTTTACTGTGGATCCCTTCTCACGTAGGTATACTGCCTCATCTCCCCTCCCCAGCACAAATGTTTGTGTCCATACCGACCTTATCTCATTCGTTTCTTGTTTCACGAATAACGATGTATAATGTCGTTGAGCCCAGGAGGCCAACCATAGAGGTTAAAGCTGATTTTTTTCTTCTCTCTTCGCGTTCCTTCCCTTGATCACTTGATGACCTCGAGCCCGCCTGCACACTGTGAGTGTTGTCACCATGCCCCTATATCAGTCTACCACATATTGAACGACTATCCACCCAGATTAGGACTAAGCATGGGCTGCAAAATTTTAGAAATGCCTTAACAGGAGAAAATGCAGAAAAACTCCTCGGATTTCTACGAGAGATTGATTTTCTCCCTAAAATCTAGCCTACGCTAACTATATATATATATATATATATATATATATATATATATATATATATATATATATATATATACTAGCGACCCGCCCCGGCTTCGCACGGGTGCAATGCTGATACTAAATTAAATACACTACAGAAAAAATATGAAGGTTGTATATAAAAACATAGCGGCCCGCTCCGACTTTGCACGGGCATAAAATATATATGCCTATGTCACTCAATGAAAACATGATTAAAATCGATCCAGTATTTTTGGTTCGTTCATTACTGCCCTTGGCCTGCACGCATTAAATTTGGAGTTAAACAATTCCTCTTCCCCTATACTTACTATGAAAATTTCCTGCTATCTTTGGAATATCTAAATTCATACAATTTTTATTACATTACACATTTTTAAACGCAAATTTTAAATTTGTAATATCTCCGAAAATATTTGTTTAATTTACATGCTGTAAGGAACCATATTGATCTATATTAATTGCACACTGTATTTAAGGTACTTAATTCGATAAGGATTAATGCCGTATTGCTTAAAATAGCTTCGTAAATAAGCCATTTTCTCACGTAAAAAGTAAACAATAAAAATGGTTAATGTGGGTTATCCCTAAAAGATAAACATATACCATCGCGGACTTTTTTGTAGACCTTTTTATGGTGTACAATACTGTAGTACATTAATTTGATCTAACTCGTAGGGTTAGGCAGCGTTTTTACTAATTGCTAAATAAGCCTAAAAAAAATAGGTTAATTTACGACATCACGTTAGAAACCTCTAAAATTAGCAATGTTGCCTTAGTATATTATGCATGTATTATACATATAAACCTTCCTCTTGAATCACTCTATCTATTGAAAAAACCGCATCAAAATCCGTTGAGTAGTTTTAAAGATTTAAGCGCACAAAGGGATATAGGGACAGAAAAGGCGACTTTGTTTTATACTATGTAGTGATATATATATATATATATATATATATATATATATATATATATATATATATATATATATTAGACATAATACAATGTTTGATTATCATACAATCCCTGTTGCAAATATATATTCATTATTGTTAAGAAAATGACAGAACAAACAATTTTTTTTATTTGATATAATACGCTGGAGGTTTTAATTATGATTACATGCGGCTGATTCGAAACATGATTAATAACCAAGCGGAAGAAGTATTTCGCATAAAATTTATTAGGCAATCACAATATGAAATATATTTGGAAATAATCAGTGGTTCTGTGTGGAACTGTTGTTTGCAAATTCTAAATTGACCATTAATTAGTATATAGTTCTTCCATTACTATAAATTAGTGTCTGCCCTATCATTATCCGGAGACATCGATTTTCAATTATTACTTTTAGACGATTTTTTGAATATTTTTTTATAATCTGAACAAATGATAAGTTTGATCTATACTTATCTGTAAATGATTATTTGAAAACCTAAATATATTGCTCACACGATGTTAAATCAATTATAATGTAAATGGAAATCAATGTCCAGTTCCAAATCCTTTTTAATTTATTTAAAAAAACAACTATTATTTATCAAAAATTATTTCTAAAACCTAATAAGTATAGTCGTAGTCGTAGTAGATAATAGAACATCATGCTATTTTAATATCGAAAATTATATTTAATTAACTCAAAAGGCTTCATTAATTTGAATATTCTTATTGGATTGGAGTTAAACTTGGATTATTTCAATATTTACATGGTTTAAAAAAAGAATTGAGTACTTATTAAGTAACAATGGAGATTATAATGTAAGTGTCTAGTATTACAAAGTAAGAACTGGTGTAACATGTTGTAACAAGAATGTAACATAGCATAATAAATATAAATAGTACAATACAACTTAAATGAAACCTAAAAACTAAAATTTTCAATAACCATAATTACTAAATAAAATGTAAACATATACCTAATCATTGAAAAATCTAATCCATGATGAACCTAAAAATGATCGTACAATATCTACCAGACCCTTTTTAAATAAAAGTTTTATTTATTTTTGAATGGAAATACTTTTAAATTACTGTTCAATTAAATATTCAACTTTTCTCCCGTGAGGCGATTTCTTCGATCGTTAATTATTTCAGGTAGTTTCACTACATAGGTTTGCCAAAAATCCAAAGGGTTTTCTAAACGCCCAATAAATGGAATTTACAAATACTGCTACATCTGCAAAGTTGCTGCAATACTTGGAGTAATTACTTCTTTCATTCTAGCCATTTTTTTATCAAAATATCTCCAGATGTCAATACATTCTTGGTCAGTAGTTTTGTCTTGAATTTCGAGTTGTGGAACTATATTTGTATTTTTTGAAGTTAGAATGGAAGATACCTCTTTTGTGATAACTTTTTGTATGGCCTCAGCATTATTTACAATAACAAATCCTGCTTTTTTAAATCTAGGATCTAAAAATGTCGATTTCCCGCATATCATATTCATTTTTAAAATTGCCAGTCGTTTATTAATGACATATAATAGACAATTTTGTCATTTTTCCCCATTCACTTGTTAAAATCCTGGATTTGATGGAATGTTGCAGTCCTCTTATTAACTGTATAATTACAGACATCGTTGGGATATCTTTCACCAGATAACTCGATGGTCATTATTTCAATGGGCTTTAAAAGTTGAACACATTCTGTTAAGATAGTCCATTCGTTAACAAATAAAAACTGTGGTGCTCTTCTTAATAGCCAACAAAATAAATTGTTGAACATTAAAGTAGAGTCCTATCAGAAAATGTATTTATTACAAATATTTAATCTACTTTATTCACATCTTTAGGGTTAATCTTTTTAAAAGAAATTTAACAACTGCTACTGTAAAAAATTCTTCAAATCTTTTGGATCCATGCAATTTCTGAAACCTTTTTAACCTAATTTTAGTTTTCAAGATATTAGGATAAAAGTTTCGACAAACAAGAGGCTTGGACAAAAATCGTGAAAGTATTACCTATACTTATCAAAAAAGTATTACCTATTATACCAGTCCAAAGTATTACCTATTATGCCAGTCAAAAGTATCTTACTATTTATCATTTACAATTTAATTTTTTTGCCCTCGAAAACTAGCGTTCCAATATGCTGTTATATTAATTTACAATATATAGTTATTCACAAGCAAACTACAAAAAAAACATAAAACCACATATGTTACATATAAATCTATATAAGCATAAATTCGGAGCATTACTTTCAAGGTCGCGGCTAAGACGGAAGGCCAGAGTGTTAAAAATTAGTCGAATGAACTAGTAGAACCGAAAATAGTAACTAAAATTAAACGACTGAAACAGTCGATGGTAAATAGTAATAAAATCAGTCGGACCGAAAATAGCGACTGAAAACAGTCAACTGAAAACAGTTATTAGTCAAAACAGTAGAACCAAAAATAGCGACAGAAATAGTCGATAGTAAAAAGTAGTCAATTACTGAACAGTCGATAGTCGATTTCAGTCAATTGTTGTGATAAACACTAGTTTATACTTACATGTTAAACAAATCCAAACTAGTGCATTCAATGAAAATAAATTTCGTATTAACCATACAAGAAGGTCGTGCAGCAAGGCCATAAATAGTAATTAGAAATTTACATAATTATTCAGATCGTGTAACAGTAACCGGCCGAAATGGTGTTAATTCCATAGTGTTCTTGGCGTAATCTCCGATTTTATTTGCGCTCGTGGCTTAATATTCATCTCCGGTATATGATTTTGTAACGTTCTTCTGCCGTTCATATTTTTAACCCGATTTTCTCGTCATAGGTCATGTCGTTCACAATACTTTCAAATAATTATGCATTATTAATGAACACGAAACCACAGTTATACCTTAAAATTCGTCGGGCGCTTGCTGAAAAGTAGCTGCAATTTAAATACAATTCTATATTTTCAGAATTTTTATCTACAAAACCAGGTCGCGCTCTACTAAGACATTAACGAAAAAAAACAATGCTAATAAAATTTAAGCAGTATCAAATCGCGTCCTAGATTAAAACTTCAAAATTAAAATTTTACAAAATCTGAAAACAGAACAAAACAGAATTTCCCAGGAAACAACTGTTGCTGAATATTATTCATAAATGTGTATTAAAAAGATATAATTAACACATCACCATAAGTATCATGGCTAATAATCAGGCCATTGTTTAGCTTCAACAATATTTTAGTCAAAAATAAAAATAGGTATAGAGAATATCTTAGAAAAACAGAAAATTTAGATAAAAGAGCAAAGAAAAATTTTAAAATAGTTCAGTATTAGTTTTTAGGGCTTTTTAATTTTATTTCACTTATGGAAAATAATGTTTTGTGTTAATTTATTTGTTTTTTTTTTATTTGCATTACATTTATTTGTAACTGCTGTTTTTTTAGTGATGTATGGTTAAATTTATAAATAACTACAACTCTTATCACATATTTTGTAATTGTTCAACCAATGCCAATTTTAAATATTTTTGTAATTGTTTCTACAAGTTGATAAAGGTTATCATTATACTTTTTTTAATTACATCTTATATTAGACATGCTTAGTACTATTTTAATTTATAAAATTAATGCGTCACTATTGTGGAATATATACATCAGTACGTATTTCCCCAATCAAAATTAAATTAGAATAGTTCAACTAAAATTAAGATTAAGCTCATAGACGATACAAGTTCATGTGGTTTGATTCGCTTCAATCTTATGATTTGGTAAACTTATTTCATCTTTTGGGGCTAAATTTTGGATAATTTCATAAACATATGGTAATTAATCGAAGATCTTTGTTTTGGCATCGTTCGATTGCTAGATGATATGATGTTTAATCAAATAATGAAAACAAAAATATATAGTATATATTTTACAAACATTGATAATGACAATTAACATGAGTGTTTCTGTGGCAAAAGAGTGCAGTTTTTCCTACCAGTCACATTCGTTTAAATAATAATTTTACATAGAACTTAGATTGTCGTTATGTAATAATATACATTTTGAACTTATTAGTGATACTGAATTATGAAAATTAGTAGGCTATACGACTTCCTTATTATTATTTTCAACATCAATTAAATTGAACAGATTATGTTCAGCTCAACATATAGCGCAGGAATTATTGAAAACGCTTTTTGATCGTTGGCCTGAGACATTAAAAATATCTAAAAATACTTTCGGAAACTTAATTAAATTAATGGATTTTCTGATGATTCACCAAACTTTAAGATACCATAACAGATCAATTGAAAAGTCACCGGCCTATCATAGTAAAACACATTTTTTTTTGTGAAAATTAGTTTTTTTATTCAACATAATTACTTTTAAGGGTGATACACTAAAATTATAGCGACCCTCCAACTTTTTGATACCATTTTTGTAGTACCATTTGTCTTTTGCTTCAAAATAGGCATTTTTCGGCGATTTCGTCCTTCAAACAGTCCAATAACGCTATGTAATAGTTGCTCTTGATGGTCCTTCCTTTTCCAAGGTAGTCAATGAAAATTATTCCAAACGCATTACAAAATACAGACGCCATTAACTTATCAGCGACTGTTGCGTTTTCCCATGCTTTGGAGTGTTATCATCGTGTGCAGTCCACTTGGATGATTGTCGATTGGACTTCGGAGTGAAATGATGAAGCCTTGTTTCATCCATTGTTACATATCAACGCAAACTCGGGTTTATTACGCTTGATCACCTTCAAACACTGTTCCAAATCATCAAGTCGTCGTTGTGACCCACTTTGCATAGAGCTTTCTCATACCCAAATATTCGTGAATGATATGAGATGTACACGTTCAGTTGATACCTGTAGAGTGTCTGCTCAATAGAGTATCAATTTCAATTTACGTTCATTTAAAGTTATTTTGTGGATTTTTTTAATGTTTTCGTCGGTAACAACCTCTTTTGGACGTTCACTGCATTCGCCGTCTTCGGTGCTCATTTTACCACCTCTAAACTTCGCGTACCAATCCTTAATGGTTGATGTTCCTGGGGCAGTGTCTGGAAACTCGTCATCAAGCCAAGTTTTTGCTTCAACTGTATTTTTTCCCTTCAAAAAGCAATGTTTTATCAACAAGCGAAATTCTTTTTTATACATTTTTTTCACAATAACAAAAGTTGCTTCACTCAAAATGCTATAATTCACAAACTAATGATCCAACAGCTGTCAAATTTATACACGCATCTTTTGAAGGTTAGGGCTAACTAACAAACATATGGATTTAATTCTGGTAGCGCCATCTATGTGTCAGTTCGGGGACTTTTCAATTCACCTGTTGTATCCTATGTTGATACTTAATTTTCAGTAAGTAGATCTCGATATTGAAATAAAATGAAACAAGCTACATGTGGTGTATTAACGAAATTATTTTTATATTTCAAATACCCACGTATAACATTATATATGGCATACTGTCACGTTAGTAATATGTACTAACTAATATGTGTATATGTATGTAAATGTACTGTTTAATCAAAAGATACTCATAACTTGACCTAAAATCACAGAGATTGGTTTATCCGTCAATTATAAAGCCTAATGAGATTTAGCAAGTCCAAATATGTAGCACTAAGACATCAAACCAACTAGTAATTCAACGATGCCAAAATAAACTTCTTCGATTAATTACCAATGCTTATCGCTACGTAACCAACGAAGGACTACACGAAGACCTCAATGAAATAGATTTACATAAAGTTATCCAAGTTATGAAATAAGGTTACTAAATCACAGTTTCCGGACAATAGAAAATCAGAAGGGTGAAGCGAATCAAACCACATCAGCTAGTAGAGTGTATAAGGCTTTAATTTTAACCATAGCTTAAGCAGTCTAGTTTAATTTAATTTGGAAACTACATATTTAACATATGTATTTATTCCACGACCATCTTGCTTTTATATTGATGCACCTAAAACAGAACAATAATAATAAATAAATTAATATTGTACCAAGCATATCCAATGTAAGATGTAGTTTTCCAAAATTGTATATAATATATAACATAATACATCAAGTTCATCTTTCGAAGATTCGTTTAAATCTGAAAAATGGCTTGGGTTGTATTGACTTTAAGAATATCAGTCGATGCAGCGGCTTACTAGCACAGAACTGTCACTTCAGAAAACTAAGTAACGAGCGAATAAAAACTAGCGGGGCCAACTCAACCTCAAACTTGTATTGGCCATTTTTTAAAATTTATTTATTACATTGTTACTAGTTATTACCGACTAACCTAGGTAAATATCTAGGAGGACCCATTAGTCCTGTCTTAGATTCTAGTGTAACAATGTTTATGTATTAACACTGCAATTCTTCTAGTAAATGCACCTCACTACACAACATAAGATCAAATGGTTTAATTATTTTGAGTGTTTGCTCTGTTCTGATGTTATCCAACAGTGTTGTTACTTCAATATTGACATGATAATAGAATCATTTCTCCTTCCACTTCTCTTATTCCTGAGAACGATTTATTTCCTAAGTGATAGTTGGTGTCTGAAGGTCTCGGTGTAAGTAATCAGCTCTGTAGTATCTCGATGCACGTACGATACTTCTCGGGACTTTATTCTGGAAAACTTGTATTGTATTTATAGTAGTTTTCGCATTTTGTATTTATATTAACATCTCCCTAATTGATTTTCGCACGTCTATATAGGTTCCAATACTTGCTTGAATAATAGCAAATTATTAAGTACTGACAATTGTGATTTTCTTCCAATTCACTAATAGAATTTCCTATAGTTTAACACCAGTTTTTTCATTTTCTTTCTTTCATGTTTCTTGCGGCAACGTTTTGCATCCCAATTCATTCCGAGATACATATATTGTCATTTGTCTGTGAAGAACTTCGTGTCGTCTTCTTCGCTATTATCTCCGATACCAAAAATCACAGTGTCATCAGCAAATGTAGCCATCGTGATATTTTCCATTGGTGGTATATCACATGTGAAGATAAGATAATCAGTCCCAATACACTTCCTTGTGGTACCTGCCTTAGCTTCTTTTATTTTAGAGTGGGCTTCCTCTTGTTTGACTCTAAAGATTCCGGCTGTAATATAATATTTCAAAAGTTCAGAGTGTTGTTTTGGAAAAATTTTCTGTACTTTATGAACAAGACCATCATGACATCGAAGTATTGTACTAAATCTAAGCATACAGCTGAACCTACCTCTTGCCTTCATAAGCATTTTCATTGACATTTGTTATTCTATACACCTGGTCAGTTGTCGAATGTTTATTACAAACACAAAATTATGTGTAGATATTAAGGTTTTTTGCTTTATAATCGTTTTTTTTTCAACGGGAGTTTTTCAAGTGCCTTAGATCACTGCTACCAGTAATTAGCAGTGATATAGGTTTATAGGGTTTTATTTCATTTGATGTTTTCCCAGCTATCTTCCAAACGCCTGGGACATGTTTCAGTCGAAATGCTGCATTTATCAAGTTGGTGAGTTTTATAATTCCCTTTCTTGGTAGTTTTTGCAGCAATTGTCCTGTTATTAAGTCCACGCCTGGTGGTTTCTTTCGATCAATATGAGCTTTAATAACTTTGGTTGCTCATTGGCTGAATAATATGCAGTATATTAAAAAGATACTACCAAAACAGATCCGCCACAGGCTAGCAAGATCCCTTGTTCTTATTTAAAACTCATATTTTTAAGCATTTATCGTAATTGTTGTGTTAGTGTATAAATTTTGTTAGTAAAATCTTCTTAAATGAAGTATTATATAAAGTTATTTCTCCATTATGACGTAGGGAAAGACCTAATTAGTTATCTATGACCTTTATAAACACGACATGTCATTTAAACATTCTAATATGATATAACTCGTTTAATGAGTCACTTGCGTGAATAGGCTACAATATATACCGCCGAATTATTTATTAGGCAACGAAAATATTGGCGCCGTATCTGAATATTTATACAGATTGTGTCGTAAGATATCGGCTAGTAGTACCATTGAACCAAATGTCACATTTTGCAACGGCTCATGATCCGTTTCTGTAAACAAACAAATAATTCTTCGGAGGCGCGTTCCATTTTTGTCTAGGCCCCGTTAGCCGCACGAAGATTTATGCAATTAATTAAGAATGGCGGAAACATTCGAAAGCTCCCAGAAGAATTCGGTGAATTTCTCGGTTTGGTGTAATATTACTGGTCCAACGAGGTGATTAAACAGCTTAAAATCTTGAGCAACAAGATGGTATCAGTTCAGCAAGTATTGACGGCAAAATGTCAATAAATCCACTGCTCACTTGTGTTATTACGTTGAATGAATTATATAATCTACCCAAGGGGCAATTACCGTTTATTATAATTACAGTGTGATGATATAAAAGATCATTTCAGTAAGTGATAACTCACAAAACCCACTTCCAGAGGTTAGCCAGATTTCAGACCGAATTAAATACGATAGAGATTTACGGATTTGTTAGGACTAAATTAATTTTAAAGAAAATTCACCACAGATCGTATTACTGTGTATTAAATCGCATCGGGTACATTTATAACCCAGTTCATGTCGAAGCCCCACTGACACTTTTAAGTATAGTCTATCCAAAATAGCAGTGAATAGCAGGTCATCTAAATTTATGACGTCAAAACGTCACAACGTTGCCGCATCAACTCTGAGTTTTAGTTTATTTTGGCTTTGACATATAACAAAATTCTAGTCTAAATAAAATAATGAGACAAAAATGTTATCAAGTATAATTTATTTTAACATTATAGTAAATCTAATGCATATATTATCGAATAATTTAAACTACAATTAATTAAACAGCCACAATACTTTATAGGTTGGAGTTTTTTACTATATTTACATTCAACTCTTTTCTACACCTTATCTTACTCTTACCTCTTTTCTACGCTTTATTTACGTAGTGGTATCCCTTGTAGGCGTAATCCATCTAATTAACAATTGTATATCCAAGTAATGTATTTTACTTTCATTTGAGAGGGTATTTACCTTTTTACGTTTAGTCCTTGTATCCTTTCTTCGTGTGTTTCCTTGTCAAATCATTTTTATATTCTTTATAAAATTAATCACTGAATTCTTCATAATGCATTTACTATATCTACAAAACCTTTGGTATTCATTCTCACTAATACATTCTAACTTAATGCCCAAGTAATATACACACCTATATATCGTCATAAATGGTTCACACTCTACAACACAACTTCTTGCAGTTACCGTATATTAATTATATACTCATCTTTAATTGTTTCCACACTCATAACGCTGTCTTGGAAATTGTCCGCATTGAATCATAATCCCACATTACGAAAGTTCAAGTGAAAAACTAAGCTGTTAGTTTCCAATCTATCTAATATTTGTTCACGATTTCATCTTTTGGCAATTTCTTCTTCAATATTCAACAATTCTAAGAAAAACAAGAACAATATATCTGCAATGAATTATTAATAAATCTTATGACTAATAATACTAACTAATTGTTATTCAAACTTTTACCATTTCCCATCAACTTTTATTCTCCTAACACTATTTTTTATTATCATCTTGCCATGAGTGACCATTGGGTTTATCAGTACTCTTCTGAAATATTAATGTCTCATCCAAATACACAAATTGAAATAATAAGTGTTCCTTGATTTTATTATAGGCTTTTAAATATCGTATTGTTTTAAAAGCAATGTCTGGAAATCCATCCATTAAATACTATCCTAAACTACTCACTATTTTTATACATTTCACATATTTGATCTCTGATAGAGCTAATATCACGTTGGTATTGAATCGTCACCCGCTTCGTATGAGGACCGTTTCTTTTCGGTGAATTTAAGACTATATTTTTTTATTTTTTGAGTTATTTTAATGACCGTGACCATACTAATATTCAGTGCAACTACAACAAGCTAAAAAAACCTTGAGACTTAGTATTTAACAGTAAATATGTTTACCTCTCTAACGAATTTTACTGGCGAGAGGGGACCTCCATTATCTCGTCCCTATACGAAATAAGTGATCAGAGACATTTTGTCTGTCTTCGGCATATTCAATCAAAGTAATGATAAGTAGCGATTTCAAATTTATCAAAACAAGAAAAGCGTTAAAACGTTTGCCGGTTTATAACCTGTAGTTGTTATAACTAATATTTTGAAGAATTTTGCAGACATTTCACAACCGAACGACTTTTCAGGCTCATTAGTTTACATGTTCAAATGTATCAGACAGCATTGTATCTATGAAATAAAATGAGAAGGAAAATATTGTCTGATTCTAAAACGAATTTACAAATTGCGGCAGGCAACACATTAAACATCTTGATGACGTGTGTTCAGTGCTTCTTTATATAGACTATATGCGTCATCTCGTCGAAGTGTGAACAATTTTTTTTTCAGTGCCTTGAAAATATCTGAATTTGTACCGAGTAAATCGCATTTGCGGGAAATTTTATTCTTTCACTTCAATTTAAATAAAAGGGCGACTGATGGTTGATTGAATAATGTGTGAAGTTTATAGCAACCATACTCCATCGACTTCAAAATTTGATTACCGCGTTCGACGTTTCAAAAGTGGTGATTTTGATACAAACAAAAATACAAAAAAACAAAATACAAAGAGCGTTCTGGACTGCCGAGACGAGGCATTACTCGATGATGATCCATGTAGAACGCAAGAATAATATGTAAAATTATGGGAATGACATAAGAAACCACCTCCAGTCGTTTGAAGAACATGATAATTATCTGAGACCAAAACATCAACGCCAAAATCGGAACGTTTTTTGCATAATATTGTCTAATATTGTCACTGATGATGCAAATGAATCCATTACGATAATATAAAACGAAAAATATCACGTGGAACGCATCAACACAAAAACTCTGCTCCCACCTCTGTTTTTGGTGGAATCATCTTAGTATGGTAAACTATAAGCTACCACAATCTAACGAAACCATCAATACGGATCGCTATCAACTATAACTGATGAAAAACACTCAGAATACGTGTAAAGATACAACAATTACATTCTTTAGCATGACAACCTTCAACAATACGTTGCAAAATTGGTGAAACATGCTTCTGTCTATTTTAATATCTATGAAAATCAGATGACATCAGCGGCAAGATTGCAATTTGAGGCATTTTACTATTATTTCATTACAAATTAAAAGAATATTAGAGAGAAAATTTGTTAAGTTCTTTTACATTATCACTTAAAATAAATGGAGCCAAATTGGCGTCCAATTATTACCCAATTTTGAGATGCAAAGAATTCAAAATCTTGTCTTAGAAGCAAAATAACAGTAGTAGCAACACTATTAACAAAATATTTTTAACACAAAAACACACATTTTAAAATAAAATATGTACGTAATAATCGTACGTAATAACCTATCTACTAAAGGTATTTTCTATTTTAAGATATATGTTACACACAATTTAGCTTAATATCTACCTAAACCTATTTATCTATTTATAATATAATTTTAACTACTACTACACTTACACACACACACACTTTTTAACTAACAACTACTACCACGTGGTACCGAGCTCAAAGAGTAATGTCTTATTTTCAAAAAGCAACGCCTGATTTAAAAAAGACGGAATCATATTTGTATAGGAGATGTATATGGTAAGAAAGGAAACTCGTACGTTCATACTTTCCCACCGACAGACTTGTAGCCGCGTTTGAAAAACAATTGAACGGTAATAAAAATACTTTCAGTAATTGACATATAATGACAATAAATATCTCATTTACTGTAACAAAAGAGCTGGTCGTAACGCTAGTAGACACGACGGCCACTGTCAATTAACTTTCTATTTCATTTCAATAGCGAACATGAAATCCAGAAATGCCAAGTGCGGTTTTGATTATTTTTAACGTGTTTTTGTAATTACATACCTAGAGGAATAATAACAGTTTACAGAAGTAGTCATTTAATATCATGTAATATATAATTTACGTGATTCATATAAACATTTATACCGTTAATCATGTTAAAACTTCCAAAAGTATTCTATTATACTTGTAATAGGATTTGAGAACTAAGTCTAACCTAAATATCTTGTTCATAATTAAAAATTCTTCAGAAGTTCGACAACTAAACATATTTTACAATATTTATATAACTATTAAATTAGTTTTAATCACTTTTTTTACTAAATATATCACTAATCGAATTTACTAATCATATTTACATTATACAAAAGAACACTCATATAAAATAAAGTTTATTAAGCTTGTTTTAATAAAATTTGATTATTCTTATTAAAATAATCTACATTCAAAGACAAATCAAAAAGATAGGTCAAATTTTTAGTCAATGAAATTATTGTAATGGTCTCAAAACAGATTATGGAAAATATCATATCATTAATCATCTTAAACATATAATAATACTTGAAAACTAATTCTAACCTAACTTTTTTTAATTCAATATTCTCCTAGAGTTAGGCAACTAAACATTTTTTACAATATTTATATATATTAATAAATTTATTTTAACCAGAGTTTTTTTTAGGAAATATATCAGTGTGTTAACGCCGTTAACATCTAAATAAAGTTTTATAAGGATTAGTTTAGTAAAGGTTAATTTAATTCTAATTTCTAACTTGGATATTTAAATATAATTTAAAAAGTTATACAACTAAATATATTTTTACAATATTTATATTACTAACTTTGTTTTTATCGGAGTATTTTAAGAGGTACATCACTAACCCTAATAATATTACAATAGGACAGCGTTGATATCTAGTATAAAGATTATTTTTATAAGAGCTAATTATTCCTGACAAAATATTCTATATATTCAAAAATAAATTCTAAAAGTCTGTCACACCGGACCAGTGTATCTCCATTTACATAATCGTAAACGATACAATGCAAGAGATTAGTATAAGCGTACAACGTTTTAGGCTATTATTTAACTAATTTGCTTGAGTCGCCTAAACAGCTCGTATGACAATTTAATTTTCTATGCTCACCATGACACTCAAAAAGAGAGGTCAAAATTGTAGTCTTAACTGTCACTGAAATTTTTGCGACGACCTTAACAGTGATTATGCAAAAGAAGACAGAATTTCAACGTCTCTCTATACTACTAAAGCGTTATATCTCGTTAATTTTTTTAGTTGTATTTGTAATTTAACCTCGAAAAAAAAAATTAATAGTTCTCATTAAATAAGTTATAATTGCAGAAAATAATATATTAATCCCTCAGATCTATTGTAATATTTCTTTGACTGTGTCGATCTTCATAAATAATTACTTAATTACTAGTAATCACCTGCTATAATAATATATTTTAATATAATGTCTTAATTTTACTGATAATAATATTCAAATGTATTCATTTTCTCAGTAGTGTAGAACAGATAACATTTTCACGCCTTTTTCAACCTATTTATCGAAACTGATATAATGTAATAAATGCATCTATTAAAACCTACATATTAGTGCATTAATACAAATGGTGTTACTGTTCCAAAGAATACTTTGACTTGTAAAATCCTTGAATAATAAACTTAGTATCCTATTAGCATGGTTCAAACTTCAACACGTGTTTAATTGATTAATACACAATCGTTTGTAAATCACTAACGATAAATAATTACAAAATATAAAAATATAATTAATAAAAAACTTTGAAATAATGTGGTTTTATAACTTATAATATAAAGGTATTTTTTAGATATTTGCTATACAAATGAGACTCTATTATATGATTTAAAATGTCATATCTTAATATTGAACATCTGTCAATAACCTAACCTTCAAATATCAAAAAATTGTGTCAGCAGCATACACTTCTTCTTTTCTATTCGAGTTATGAAGCCAGTAAATGTCATTTGAATCGTTCTATTTTAACTTTAAGCCATACGAAATCTCTTTAAATTAAAATATTAATTAAGAATACCTATATTCTATGACTCATTTTTGTTTTTATCTCGCCATGAATATTGAGTGAATTATAAAAAATAACACTATAGTCCATTCAAAATAACAATTAACTCACGTCATCGTAATGTCGAATGTATTGCCTATTACAGATTGTAAATTTGTTTTAACAGACACAATTTTTCCTTCTCATTTTATTCTAGTTAAAAAGATCAATATGTATCAATATTTATTCCTCAATTATAAAATTATAATTACTTATTAATTACTTTATATAAATTCGTATGGTTTTGTTCGCTTCAATCTCCTCCTTCCACCTTAGTATGATTTAGTAATTTTCTTTCGTATTTCAAGGCGAAATCTTGGATAACTTCGCAAATCCATTTTATTTCCAGGTCATCGTGCAGTTCTTCGTTGGTTACATAGCGATATACAGTGGTAATCAATCGAAGAACCTTGTTTTGACAGCGTTGTATGACTAGTTGATTTGAATTTTTAGTGTAACCCCATAGGTCCAAAGTGGCTTTATAATTGTATTATAGATCAACCTCTTTGATTTTAGATCAAGTTGAGAGTATCTTCCAACTAACCAGTATAGTTGTTTTACTTTGGTTCTAATGTGTTTTGCTTTTTGTCTAACGTGATGCTTCCAATTTAATCTACCGTCAAGATGGATTCCAAGGTATTTAGCTGATTCTGCTTGAGGAATCGGGCATCCATTGAGTAATAATTAAGTTTTTATTATTTCGCCTCAATGCAAAATTAACGTGAACAGATTTGGAGCTATTAAGTTGAATTTTCCAATCTTTCGTCCATTTGTAGATTTTGTTGACTGCCACTTGTACTTTTTCTATTTCCCTAGGCAGAGATATATATTTTGCCGTAATAATTGTGTCGTCAGCAAAGGTTCCAAAGTAGTGTTTCTTTTGTTGTTGGAATGTCAGCAGTGTAGAGCAAATACAGGAGAAATCCTAAGACGCTACCTTGTGGAACTCCGGCCGAAATAGTTTTAAATGTCGAGAACGCCATTTTGTGCGATACTCTAAATTTTCTTCCGAATAAATATGACTCCAGCAATTGACAATAGTTACGCGGTAACAATGTGCACATCTTACAGATTAATCTCAAATGCCAAACCCGATCAAAAGCTTGTTAGACATCCAGGAATATTGCGGGGCAGTATTGTTTTTCCTCAAACGCTCTTTCAATAGCCGCAGTTAGTATGTGCACTTGATCGATTATTGAATGGTGATTTCGAAAACCAAACTGGAAATCTGGTATTGTTACCAAATGTTTAACACGTTTAAATATTAGTTTCTCAAATAGCTTTGATATTGCAGGTAGTAGCGAAATAGGCCTGTAAGATTCGACTTGTTCTTCAGGAATTCAACAAATATTGATCATTAATATGATTAAATTATTATTAAAATAACATTATTATTAGTAATCTAGTCGTAAGCTAATAGAGGGGTCATCTGTTAACCAAATTTGACTATTGATTTCAACATTACCAGATTTATAATCTCTAATTATTGATATCTTAAAGAACTTTTTATTTAATGCCTAAAATATTACTATTCTGTTGGAACCGAAGTTGATTCAAGCTTAAATCTTAAAGCATCCTAAAAATAGCTATGACATATACAGAATGCCTGTGCCAAAACAGTAGAAAACAATTACAAATGTTTTTAATTTTGTATTACTATGATATTATAATTATTTCTCTCTTGTTTCAGTTAATAATAGGTAATTTTGGCCTTAGCTACGAACAAAGCAAGACCCAAATGGCTATATGGGCTATATTAGCCGCGCCTTTACTGATGTCCGTGGACCTCAGAACCATCAGGCCGGAGTACAAGGCCATTTTACAAAATCGAAAAATTATCGCAGTCGATCAAGACCCACTAGGAATCCAAGGAAGACGGATATATAAAGTAAGTTACATAGTAGGTATAGTATCAGCATTAATATGATTATGATATGAATTTTCAGCATAAAGGCATAGAAATATGGTCTAGGCCAATAACTCCGATATACCAAAATTATTTCTCCTACGCCATAGCGTTCGTGAATCGACGTACAGATGGCACACCCTCCGACGTGGCTGTAACATTAAAAGAATTGGGGCTGACATCTCCAACAGGATATAGAGTTGAGGTGAGTGAACTCTATTCAATATTACAAACAAAATATTTCATTATTATTTAAAGAATGTATGGTACGTCTTCATTTCATTCTCTCTACTTCATCCTCATTGATTAATCTATAATCTCCAATTTAAACTAGTAAATCATCAAGACATCATAAAGCTTTTGGATATTTCCTCGGTCTTTCAACGTTTCTCTCATATTTTTTGCAGCTCCCCTCGTTTCCTTTCACATCAGTTCTCCATTAATATGACACAAAATATCTCCCAATATCTTACTTCATAACTCAAAATCAACAGCACCTTCTATCTAACAGCACATTAAAATATGTTTTTCAAAAGGTCGTTTCTTAAGCTATTTTTTTCTGATAATTCTCTACCATAAAGAAACCGGAAGAAAGTGCCAAAAGTAACCCTCTCAAACCCTCTATTTTATCTCCATCATATACACAAAGTCTATTTAACTTACACATCATAACTCACACCCAATTCTGTTACGATACTGTTCAAGGAATTCATGGAATATCAATACACGTTATAATAACCTGCCATCAAACTACCATTGACGTATAATCATTTTAATATAATTTTACATAGCTCAAAGCAATAACCTGGATATAACACTGGTTATTTAATTTACAGGATTTGTATGAAGATGTTGATTATGGAGTTCTCTCACCTCAAACAAAAATCAAAGTAAAAGTGAACCCATCAGGTAAGGGAAATAATGAATTCAATGAAAAAGTAATTTAAAAATAGCATGCATTAATAATTCATTATGACTTGCAGGCGTTGTCATTCTAAGGGCGGACGTCCAATCTGATTATGAGAGAAGAGTACCGTACTACACAACGCAAAGGACTGCATACAAGCCATTGAACCAAGTATTTAGAATAAGGAATAGTGGATTTTAAATCCCTTTTGTTGTATCTAAATAACTTATTTTGTAGTATAAGTTTGTATATTTTTTAAATAAATTAAGTAACTTTTTTTAATAATATATTCGTTTTATTATAACCATAATACATTCATCTTTAAAATAATTTGTCCTTGTCCAGCTTGACACCTACAATGATGATAAGATGAAGTCCCACTCTCCTATAATGTATAATTTCCACCGGAGTTTCAATTAATCAAGCAAGCTTTATGCAATATGTACAGAAAATTACTAAGAAATTAAGGAAAAAAGAATCTGGAAATATACTGGAGTAACATTTTTGCAAATGTATTTACTTGTTTTAATTCCAAATTTATCCAAATTTAGAGTTACCAATTATAACGATAAAATATTAAAGATTCTGGGACACTATTGGAAGCATGACATAAAACAGTTTATTGATTGTCCTGTGAATAACACAAGAATATTAATCACAATAATATTTCTAATAAGGAAAAATGATTAAAGTTGGAGCTAATAAATCAAGTGGGCACAGCAATAAATAAACAATGAAAAGTTAAATAAAGATAAATAGATTTAGTTCTCTTGTTTTATCTGTTCAATTTGATTGATTAATATTCTTCAATTAAAGTAATAGTTTTTCTCCATTAGATCCATATTTTGATTCACTTGTATTAATTAATCTAGAATATAATAAAAATTAATAAATAAAATAAACAACAAAGCGAATTAATGAAACGGATACAGAAAGAAAAACAATAATCACTTGAATAGAAAATGTATTTTATTGATAATAAATTGTTTATAAAAAGCATGATGCTCATGTAATGTTATATCTTTATTTGTCTGGTCACAGATATACCTTATAATATGCATTGTGTGAAATAAAATTTAAGATATTTACCTCTAAAACAGAAATTACATACATATATATGGGGTCTACATTGTATATTTTCACTTCTACATGGGTTCATCCATATTTCCAGATGGTAATTGATCAGGAGCACATATTTCAGGGAATTACTATACTATACAACACAAATAACAGTATACGAGCTATTAAACCAGGTGTTTTTAATAAGGAATAGGTTTAGTGGATTTTAGATTCCTTTGTTTTACCTAAATGGCTGATGACACTTGACTTTTAATATTTTGAAATTGTGTTTGTTTCATTTAATCCACTATGTACTCATATTTAGAATTACCTATATTTAAGGACACAGACAGCCCTCTGAGATTCTTTTTAAGTCTAGAACATGTTACTGAACAGTTTATAGATTGTCCTGTAACATTAGGAATAATAAAGAATATTTTTCACAAGTCAGTATAAACATGTTACCTTCTTTAAGTTCCATAACATCCTTTAAATAAAATACCGTTTGTTGCCAATGCGTTTTCTCAGCATGTGGTCCAGTGGAAAACTCCACTTTGTTTGGAAGATCAAATATTGTATCAAAATAACCAGCCACAGCTGTTAGAACACCATCCCTCACAGCAGTCAACACAAAATCCTTTTGAAAATTACAAGTGTTTGTGGTGCAGGTCATTAAATCTATATCAGTAACCACTTCAGCGTTTGTAAGTACTTTATCTTTGGGTATAACTTCAACAGATGCTTCTTGAAGAATTTCAGACTTCATGCATTTCATAGAAAATCCATAAACACTATCCCAGAAATCTATCAAACTATTGTATCTACCTAAAATATAAATGTAATGTATTCTTGCTGCTCTAAATTATATATTACTGATAAAATTCTACTTACTTTGATCTGATATGCCAACAAGACTAATAGTGCATTTATTAGGAAATAATAACCCATCTTTATTTAAAAATTTATCCCTTGCAAATATAACACTATCTAGCATTCCCTCAAACAATAAGAAATAACCCATCCATTCAGATACTATTATGTCAACTTTTTCAACAGGCAGATTAGTTTTTTCTAATTGACCTTTAATAAGCTGAATTTTATTCTGCAAATTGTTATCTCTACACAGAAAATGTAAACAAAAACTAAATAAACATTCCTTTAAACATTACCTAACTATATCCATTGCTTTATAGACTACTTCTGACTGGTCTATTCCTATCACAGATTTAGCTCCGGCTTTTGCACAAAACATTGATAGTATACCAGTGCCACAACCAACATCTAACACAACCTTATCTTGGAACAGATCTGCATTGTTAACAATTGCATCCCTATAACTGTCAGTTCTGACTTTATCCTGAAATCTAATTAATTTAAAATGACATGAAAATAAAGTGAACAAACATTACATTTAACATATCATGGTGTATACTGAAATGTGAATAAGAATTAAAATAATCTACACTATCAGTTACTGAACAATTTATTGTTTCAGCCATTTGTTTTTGAACTGAATCCCCAGAATCAACAATAGTTCTAGTTACTTCTTTCATTTTTTCCATGTCTTTTTGGTAACTTTCAATTAACATGTCTCTTTGTTTCAGCTAAAAGAAACACTCTACAAGTCAATTCAATTTTAATTTAAATGAGCACTTACCTGTAAATTAAGATCATGAATGTGTCTCTGTAATTCAGCAAAATTTAAATTGCTAATTGGTGTTTTTCCATCTATGGCATAGTGGGGAGTTGAGGGAGCACTGCCTAAATCATCAAAATCTACAAAAAAATACTTTATGTATCTTTTCAAAATAATTTTCACAAATTTGTGCACTTACCATACATAAGCCAAGGTTCCATTTCACCTGGTTTAAGATAACAGTCATCCTCCCATAAAGCTGTTGAAGCATCACTAAGCAATTTTGGATCAGGTTTTTGTAATCTAATATAATTAATCATTTTTATATATGAATAACAGTCCATGTTATACTTGTTCTTTAATGCTAACAAATCAAAGCCATGTTCTGCCCGACAATGATCAAGAGCTACAGCTATAGTATGAAATTGTAATGAGCAAAATAAACATGTTGTTTGTTCTCCTCCTAGTTCCATTTCATCCCATCCATCAGAGTCTTCATCTTCTGATTTAGAAAAGCGAGACACATCTGGATAAGCTGTAATATTGATTTTTCTTACTTATATTCTAAACTAACGGTTGCAAGGATTTATATGCGTAATCTTATGGTTAAAAACAATATCGTTATTTAAATTTACCTTCAGCCATTCTTTTATTCAATTTTATTAATATAATTCGAATAAAACTATACGGTAATCCTAGGTTATAATAAAATGCTTTAGGTTATTGTTAATTTTAGTGTTGTTCTAGATAGGTCAACATAATCGTAATTTATCGATTAGGACTCAAAATTAATAATTCAAATAAGTAATATCAGATAAAAGTATAGAAGATAAAGTATGAGAGTTGATTAATACTAACATAAAAGTCTCTTTTCTGCAAATTAAAATTTATATTTATGAGGAATAGATTAAAAGCTCTAGTCATTAATATGTAGTGATGTGGACCAAACATCGAATATAGTTTTTTCGATAGAATAAACCAACGACCGCTTACAGTTTCCGCTATATTTTAAATTATGTTTTAAATATAAGTCTTTAATTATCCATGATATTGAATCTTATGATGTTGGTGATTCCCCATCTAACCTAAAAATAAGTAGAAAAGAAGCATAAATTTTCTATATTTTGTGCAAATACCTAATGAAAAAATCGATAAAATCTATAAATCTATGATATTCATTTTGATCAAATACTCAAATATATAATTAGAATAATTAATAAATCATTTTCCATAAAATTGTGTTCTCTGCAGTGAGTTCGATCTGTATTTAGTGCCTTATGAATGTGATCTATTTATTTTATATTCTAGAAATAACGACATACATAAGCTGGCAGAAATCAAATAAAATTCAATCCACGCCAAGAAAAATATTTTAAAGTAATATAAAACTATTTCAAGAGATTCTAAAGGATGCAAAATTGAATGTTGCAAACAAAAATGAATTAAGTAAAGAGTATCAATCATAGACAAGCAGGTATGTGATTTTGAACACTGTTACGATTTTCATATGTTAAGTACTAAAACGGTTCAATATTGTTAACAGAAATTTTTATTTCAGCATCACAGAAACCACCATTAGTAAAACATGAATTTTTGAGAGAACCATTATGAATTAGTACTTGAAATGCTAACAGACTTGTAAATATTTTATTAATTGAAATTACTAAATTAAAGCACAATCTATATGATATATTTTGAACTTAATATCGTTTGGAATATTTGGACAAATTTGTTATGTTATAAAAATGGATTACCTATGACCATTTCTGTCTCTTTCATTTTGATAATATATTTTTTTTCATACTATATGTATTTTCTTAATTGTATACATGTTTTATGTTAGCTTAAGTAGTTTTAGTTAGCTTAGAGAGAACTATATCCGCTAAATTAAATATATAACATATATTAACTTATTATTATAAATTAAACGCTTATATCCTCTAAATTAAATAAAAATTAATAATGTTACGTTTATATATTATTTGTAAAATGTAATATATGTTACGAATTAGTATGGTTTGAAAATGTAATACTATGTTTTAAATGGTAGTAAAACCAAAATGTTTTAGTAATTGTTTTAGTTACATAGAAAAATATACTCAGACTTATATTTTCATCATGCATTAGAAATTATACAATAATATAGTTTAAATATTATCAATATAAGAATATTTAGATCTATTAATGTATTACTTAATCTCTATTTTAATTGTTAAAACAATAAAACATTAATTATTCTCCCAATTATTAAAAAGTTGTATATTTATGTATGTATATTAGTATATTTGCAAAAATTAAAATGTAGAGCCTGAAATTTGATTAAAAATGATTTATTAATATATTGTTTTTTAGTTTTGCAAATAAAATTATGTGCACGCCTCTGTATAAAAATCCAAAATTTGTTCAAATGCAATAGTTTGATTAAAATAGTCTTGATATGCATTGTAAAAAAACGCATATTTATTGTTTAACATAAAAACAAGTATGCCATGATTTTTCCAACCATATGATGTGCGCAGAATGTTGCCATTATGCATTTTACTTCTAATATTGTTTATACTTATTTGTTTTAAATAAATTAAATATAAAACTTTATTAAACAAAATTTAAGACATTTGCTCGTACACTCATTAGATCGATTGGGATAATAGAACATAGCTCAAAAGTAAATACCAAAATATACTTGGACTTAGGAAATACTCAATTACATATCAATCCTGGATCATTGTCAACATCGCCTTCGGGTCGGCCAGTTTGGATCGGTACTTCGTCTTTGTTCATTATAGTTGTACGAGCGGTGCTATTCGCAATAGCTCGACGCCGTCGCTCTATACAACTGCGATCATTTTTTTTTTAATGCAGTAATTTGAACCGCTTTCGTTCTTTTTTTAAACTTCGCAGTGCCTTGCTGTGCTCCACAACGGGTAAGTAGATATTATTTCGTAAATTATAATGAAATTATCATTATCAAGAAACCTAGCGTACGTCCGTTACAAATCAACGCCTAATTGACATGCGTCGGAATAATATGGAAACTATCTAATTTTTTTTTTCTATTTTCAGGTATCGGATAAATCAAATAGCATCACGTGTTCTGCGCGCTTGACCTGGGCGCGCTAATGTGGCTGACCAGCCTGGATCGTCCTAGTCTTGGTGCACATTATCATTCCCTTGGTAGCAGGCCATTGCAGACTTTGATACGTTGTATGATATTGCCCGTTGCTTCGGCAACTTCTAGTTGATCGCCTTGCGGGTCTGCTACAGCTGGAGACCCGTGAGTTCGACCGATAGATGATGAGTGGGCTAGTATGGGTTGTCATTGGTGGTGGTCCGATAGATCTTCGTTCTTCCTTTTCCGGTGATAATGTGGGACTCGGCGTTCATCAGGACTAGTCAGGCGATCGATTCGTTGAAGATTTTTGCCCAGGATGTCGGGAGGCCCGTGGTGACCATCCGGATTGTGCATTACGTGCCCAGCGTCATGACGGTCGGCGCGGTAAACTTCTCCATTGTTTTTGTTTGTTCTCTTCTTGATCGTTCAGATATTACACCAATTCAAATTAAATAGTTTTTGCGTCGATTCGGTCCTGACAATGGTCGACTTGGAGTTAATTTGATGGTGGAAATGTGTTTCCATCACCAAATCGGCTTCGGACTGCTCATTGTTTGTGTCTGGATCAACGTTGAAGCTTCTTTTCCGGAGCCAGCATATCCCAGTGACTTCTTCAGAGAAGTGAGGTGAGTTTTCTCATATGTCTGATATAATAACATATAAATATTGTTCTCGTTTGTTTCAGGACACTTCGCGTACGCAGCGTGAGTGTGTAATGTGTCAGTGGAGTGTAGTCCAACCCCCGGGAAAATTAGGGATCCGTCGACCCCAATACCGCGTTGTTAATTAATTATTAGGAATCGTCCGACATTTGCAAGAAAACTTGAGCACCCGATGTGCGCGTTACGTTTATGATGGGGTAGGACTGAAGCAAATGAGGCGACAGGATATGGGACATCAGGTAAATTACATTTTTGTATATATTTTTGTATCGAATTGTAACGTATTTTAATTTGATACAGATGTTGCAGTACAAATCCAGCCGCGTCGCGGTTCCAGACCAGTACTATAACAATTTACGGTGAATTAATAGCAATGATTGTCATCTGCTATGTCCAGCGTAAACTGTCTCGTTGCTGACCTTTTCGAGCGCCTTCTATGGGACATTTGTTTCTTGGAATCGTGTTTGAAGAAGTCCGCAAATGGTACTGGCTTGGAACGAACATGTTGGGGACCACACCAGGATATAACTTACTTCCAGATGCCTCCAGGTACATTTTCATTCTTATATAAGTAAAATACTATCTAAATGACATAATTTTTCAATTAGAATAAATCTCGAAAATGTTTCTGCTTGTTGTCTTTTGAATTTGAATTTATGTCTCTATATTAGATAATATTAATGCTTTAATCATTACTTATAATTTGTCTTTTGTTTCAGGTAAGTGAGCGGCAAAATAATCAGATTTGAACGCGATTTCTTCGAATAATTTATTAACGTGAGTGAATGTGAATGAAGTTAGTGACTACAGAAGAATAAGAATGCAGGTAAGGGAGATATTGTGATTATTTTATTTTGTTAACAATATATTACTTAAATTGTTGAGATTTTTTTAGCAATAGGTAAGTAGCATGGAAAATAGCAAATTCAAAGACAAAAATAAGAGGCTACCTTAATCAAAACTAAAAATTATTATCTTGGGGTATTTTCAAACTAGGTGATATAAATAGTTGATCAGTACTTTAATTAATTAATGTTAGAATTCAGACGCTTTAACAATGGAATTGAAAAATATGGTAAAAATTGATAAATGATATTTATATATAAATTTTACTTTAGTTGTATCTATTGTTAGTATTGATTTTTCACATTTTTATGTCAATTAGGTATCAACAAAAGCTACAATATTGTTATCAAGCAATGTCCAATTAATGATGGTGGGGGAGTCCATTTTCTATTGATTTTAAGTTATTTCTACCAGGTAAATACTTGATGCGGTTTGATAATAATTTTTATTTATGTTTATTATCTTTCAGAAATAATATGGCTTTTACTGTAGCAGCATAGGGGAGAACTTTGGAACCATCAGCAGCTACACATTTCATTAGTGAAGGTTACATCTAGTTGGAGATTAACGCACCTGTGCTAAATTTTCTTTCCTCTGATTTTTTATTTAAGGCCTCCTCAATGAAGGCCTCTATCTCTCTGTGTATATCCATATCCTCAAGTATAATGGCTTTTTTCCAACTTTTTCCTTTGCCATTATCAATGGATATATAAACATCTGCCCTTGTTACAATATACACAATCTAGCTATTTGGTGAGGCACCATTCGATTGATGGTACTGGTGAAGTCCCTTTTCTCATAATTTCAAGCTATTTCTACAAGGTAAATGATTGATGTAATTTGACAATAATATTAATTTTTATTATTTCAGGAATAATGTGGCATTGACAGGAGCAGGACAGGGGAAAACTTGGAAACTATTGTTAAGCTTCAATTTCCTTAGTGATGACTACATCTAATTGAAGATTAACACAACTTTGCTAGATTTCCTTTTCTCTATTTTCTTAGTTAAGACCTCCTTAGTGGAGCCATTTATCTTTCTATGTATATTCATATCTCCAAGTCTAATGGCATTTTCCATATACAATTATCTCCCCTTGTCACTTTCCCTTTCTCTCGTGCAAGAACCTTTTTTTCATTTTATATGTAAGCATCTGCCCTTGTTACAATATACACAATCTAGCTATTTGGTGAGGCACCATTCGATTGATGGTACTGGTGAAGATCCTTTTCTCATAATTTCAAGCTATTTCTACAAGGTAAATTATTGATGTAGCTTGACAATAATATTAATTTTTATTATTTTAGGAATAATGTGGCATTGACAGGAGCAGGACAGGGGAAAACTTGGAAACTATTGTTAAGCTTCAATTTCCTTAGTGATGGCTACATCTAATTGAAGATTGACGCACCTTTGCTAGATTTCCTTTTCTCTATTTTCTTAGTTAAGACCTCCTCAGTGGAGTCATATCTCGAAGTCTAATGGCATTTTCCATATACAATATCTTTCTATGTATATGCATATCTCCAAGTCTAATGGTATTTACTTTCCTTTTCTCTCGTGCAAGAAACTTGTTTTCATTGGATATATAAGCATCTGTCCTTGTTACAATATACACAATCTAGCTATTTGGTGAGGCACCATTCGATTGATGGTACTGGTGAAGTGCCTTTTCTCATAATTTCAAGCTATTTATACAAGGTAAATGATTGATGTAGTTTGACAATAATCTTAATTTTTATTATTTCAGGAATAATGTGGCATTGACAGGAGCAGGACAGGGGAAAACTTTGAAACTATTGATAAGCTTCAATTTCCTTAGTGATGGCTACATCTAATTGGAGATTGACACACCTTTGTTATATTTCCTTTTCTCTATTTTCTTATTTAAGACCCCCTCAGTGGAGGCATTTATTTTTCTATGTAAATGCCGATTTCCGAGTCTAATGGCATTTTCCGTACACAATTATCTCCCTTTGTCACTTTCCCTTTCTCTCGTGCAAGAAACTTGTTTTCATTTTATATATAAGCATCTGCCCTTGTTACAATATAGACAATCTAGCTATTTGGTGAGGCACCATTCGATTGATGGTACTGGTGAAGTCCCTTTTCTCATAATTTCAAGCTATTTCTACAAGGTAAATGATTGATGTAGTTTGATAATAATCTTAATTTTTATTATTTCAGGAATAATGTGGCATTGACAGGAGCAGGACAGGGGAAAACTTTGAAACTATTGATAAGCTTCAATTTCCTTAGTGATGGCTACATCTAATTGGAGATTGACACTCCTTTGCTAGATTTCCTTTTCTCCATTTTCTTATTTAAGACCTCCACAGTGGAGCCTAAGTATGTATCTCCAATTAGATCTTTCTATGTATATGCATATCTCCAAGTATAATGGCATTTTTCGTTTACCATTATCTCTCTCTGTCACTTTCTGTTTCTCTCGTGCAAGAAATTTGTTTTCATTGGATATATAAGCATCTGCCCATGGATATGTAATATACACATTCTGGCTGTTTGATGAGGCACCATTGGATTGATGATACTGTTGAAGTCCCTTTTCTCATATTTTGAAGCTATTTCTACAAGGTAAATAATACTATACTACTATACTATACTAGTTTGAAAATAATTTTTATTTATTTTTATTATTTCAGAGATAATATGGAATTTACAGCTGTTGCAGGGGAGATAGTTTTGGAACCATTGATGGCCTTGTATTTCTTTCATGTATTTCTTAGTTAAATTTTATTTTATGGCGCAAGAAATTTCTTTTCATCGTTTCATCGTTTCTCTTTGCTTCTTGTATCTCCCCATATTGCATTAAATACGATTTGGCTGTTATATATACTATGTTCAAGTACTGCCCAAAATTTCAACAATGAATTAATTTATGTCAATTATTTCATTTTGTATTAATATAACTACCATTAGCATTCAACTCTCATCTTTCTTGCCATTTATTTGTCATGTGTTTTTTCTTTACTTTATTCACTCTGTCTATTGTTTAATTTTGGGTGACAAATAATATATAGACTATTGACCATAGTCAGTAATGACATCAACTTCATTTTTCGACATTTGGCAAGTTGTTATTGCATAAAATATTGATGGATGAAACAAGTAATGTTGTCTTCACTTATCCCAACATCTCTCCATTAATACTAGGGATGTGTTATTTTGTCTTGTGGTCTTATGTTCTATATCCATATAACGGAAATTACCTGTGTAATACATCCCCACCATGTAACCAAAGAGAATTGATAAATCCAAAGACAGCAAAAGCATTGGAGTCTGTGGTTCTTTCTTTTTTGACAAAGTAAGTACATAGCCGAAACATTCGGGTATTATATATTTTAATTTCTATTTATTTATTAGGTTGGGAGGTATCTTCAGAGCACTCGTCAGAAGTCATCAAAGCAGTCCTGGTGTGATAATATAAAAATAAGTTGTGCTAATTTATATTAAAACATTCACATGTAAAATTTCAATTATCTATAAATTGAAACCACTTATAGTTATAGTTACAAATTCCATTATGTTTATATTCAAATCAATTATGTAACTAATTGTGTAAGTTTAATCTATTACATAACTATTATTGTTGCTATCATATATTTTTTTATATATACATGTAATGTAATAATTGTAATAATTAAGTAGCATGTAACAAAATAAAATGATATTTTTTCATAACTTAAAAAGCAATCCTCTAGTAATAAATGTAACTTTGTATAATTTCTATTTAATAAATATTTTTAATATATATGAGGCATACTCAGAACTTACCGAGAAATGTTACAGGTTTCTGTAAAATGTTGATGACCACAGAAACACATTACAGGTTTCTGTAAAATACTTTTCATATTACAGATAACTGTAATACATTCAAGTGTCCTATTAAAAATCTTGTAATTAGACCTATCTTATATACAGACTACTGCAAGATATAGATTTTTGTACATATATATCAATAAAATACATAGTGTTTCCCTGAGAGAGGACAAACCACATATTTTAAATCAACAACCTTTGCTTAAAAATATTAAACGGGGTTTTCAATACATTGATTTAAACATGTTAAAAGTTTGAAAGTGTTTAGTTAAACATGCCTACATAAGAATAATAATTAAATTTTCCAATTCGATTTTAAGGTAGCACAAATAGGCCTTCTTCGGGAAACAAATTAGAAATATTTAAAATTCATTTTAACATTGATAAAATCTTCTCTCCCTCTGTCTAATAAGATAACATAATTACGTTATTTACAATATAATTTCCATCAGAGACAATATATACAAATTTTCACATTTGTACATCCAAGTTGTCACATTTTTTCACAGTGATGGAGAAAGTATACATGATACTACTAGTATTAAGTATGTAAAAAACTAATTGACAATAATAAAAACTAACTAAAAATAAAAAAGTATTTGACCAAGAATACAAAAAAATAATATAAATAATAACTAATTGAAATAAATCCCCTGAAAAACTTGAAATCGCTCAAAAGGAAAGTCTCATTGAGAGAGATAGAGAAAGAGAAATATTCATTTATGATATTATATTAGGATTTAATAAAAAATATAATGCTAATGGTATTTATTTGTCTCATGATAGTCAATTATATTTTATTAAATAATTCTAGTTAGATGGAAAAAATTAGATATACAAGATGTTATATAATATATACATTAGAAATTGTATATTACATATATAGAGTATAATAAATTATAAACCTCCACTTATGATTACTAATAAAATCATTTAAGTTTTATTGCAATCCGTAAAATAATGAAAGTTCCAGAAGTATTTACGTTTAATTAAACAATACATAATTCTTAAATATTTCAAGAACATTCAAACTATAATACAAGGAATTGGATTAAAAATAATTTATTATTTATTTATTTGTTTATTTGCTGAATAAAATTTTTTGCACGCCCCTGATTAAAAATTCAAAATTGTTCAAAATATTAAACTTAAAAATGGGTATATTAAGGAAGTGTTATTAAAAAAAAATAAATATTTATTGCTTGTGAGAAATTTCAGTGTGCCATGGTTTTTTTCTAACCCTACGATTTGCGCACTATGTTGCCGTTATACATTTTATGTTTGACATTATACATTATTAATGTATTTTAAACAAATTTAATATAAATTTATATTAAACGAAAATTAATACATAAACTCTACTAATTATTAGTTTGACATTAGTTCAATTGTAAATATCTCAAGTTTAAACAGAAAAAATTATTTGATGATTATAAATTTAATAGTGACCATTTTTCCGGATCGTTGGCAACTGGGCACTTCCATGTGCAAATTTGAATCGTACTTCATCCGCGTTCCTTATAGTTGTACGAGCGGTGCCCTTCGTTGTGGCTCGACGCCGTCGCTCTATACAACTGCGATCATTTTTTTTAAATGCAGTAATTTGAAACGCTTTCGTTCTTTTTTTAAACTTCGCAGTGCCTTGCTGTGCTCCACAACGGGTAAGTAGAGATTATTTCGTAAATTATAATGAAATTATCATTATCAAGAACCCTAGCGTACGTCCGTTACAAATCAACGCCTAATTGACATGCGTCGGAATAATACGGAAACTATCTAATTTTTTTTTCTATTTTCAGGTATCGGATAAATCAAATAGCATCACGTGTTCTGCGCGCTTGACCTGGGCGCGCTAATGTGGCTGACCAGCCTGGATCGTCCTAGTCTTGGTGCACATTATCATTCCCTTGGTAGCAGGCCATTGCAGACTTTGATACGTTGTATGATATTGCCCGTTGCTTCGGCAACTTCTAGTTGATCGCCTTGCGGGTCTGCTACAGCTGGAGACCCGTGAGTTCGACCGATAGATGATGAGTGGGCTAGTATGGGTTGTCATTGGTGGTGGTCCGATAGATCTTCGTTCCTCCTTTTCCGGTGATAATGTGGGACTCGGCGTTCATCAGGACTAGTCACGCGAGCAATTCGTTGAAGATTTTTGCCCAGGATGTCGGGAGGCCCGTGGTGACCATCCGGATTGTGCATTACGTGCCCAGCGTCATGACGGTCGGCGCGGTATACTCCTCCATTGTTTTTGTTTGTTCTCTTCTTGATCGTTAAGATATTACACCAATTAAAACTAAACAGTTTTAGCGTCGATTCGGTCCTGACAATGGTCGACTTGGAGTTAATTTGATGGTGGAAATGTTTTTCCATCACCAAATCGGCTTCGGGCTGGTCATTGTTTGGGTCTGGATCAACGTTGAAGCTTCTTTTCCGGAGCCAGCATATCCCAGCGCCTTCTTCAGAATAGTGAGGTGAGTTTTCTCATATGTCTGATATAATAACATTTAAATATTGTTCTCGTTTGTTTCAGGACACTTCGCGTACGCAGCGTGAGTGTTTAATGTGTCAGTGGAGTGTGGTCCAACCCCCGGGAAAATTAGGGTTCCGTCGAGCCCAATACCGCGTTGTTAATTAATTATTAGGAATCGTCCGACATTTGCAAGAAAACTTGAGCACCCGATGTGCGCGTTACGTTTATGATGGGGTAGGATTGAAGCAAATGAGGCGACAGGATATGGGACATCAGGTAAATTACATTTTTGTATATATTTTTGTATCGAATTGTAACGTATTTTAATTTGATACAGATGTTGCAGTACAAATCCAGCCGCGTCGCGGTTCCAGACCAGTATTATAACAATTTACGGTGAATTAATAGCAATGATTATCATCTGCTATGTCCAGCGTAAACTGTCTCGTTGCTGACCTTTTCGGGCGCCTTCTATGGGACATTTGTTTCTTGGAATCGTGTTTGAAGAAGTCCGCAAATGGTACTGGCTTGGAACGAACATGTTGGGGACCACAGCAGGATATAACTTACTTCCAGATGCCTCCAGGTACATTTTCATTCTTATATAAGTAAAATACTATCTAAATGACATAATTTTTCAATTAGAATAAATCTCGAAAATGTTTCTGCTTGTTGTCTTTTGAATTTGAATTTATGTCTCTATGTTAGATAATATTAATGCTTTAATCATTACTTATAATTTGTCTTTTGTTTCAGGTAAGTGAGCGGCAAAATAATCAGATTTGAACGCGATTTCTTCGAATAATTTATTAACGTGAGTGAATGTGAATGAAGTTAGTGACTACAGAAGAATAAGAATGCAGGTAAGGGAGATACTGTGATTAATTTATTTTGTTAACAATATATTACATAAACAGTTGAGATTTTTTTAGCAATAGGTAAATTGCATGGAATATGGCAAAATCAAAGACAAAACCAAGAGGCATTCTTAATCAGAACTAAAAATTATTATCTTTGAGCGTCTTCAAATTAGGTGATATAAATAGTTGGCCAATAGTTTAATTAATTAATGTTAGAACTCAGAGGTTTTAACAATGGAACTGAAAAATATGGTAAAAATTGATAAATTATATTTATATAATTTTAACTTTAGTTACATATGTATTGTTAGTAGTGATTTTTTCACATTTTTATGTCACTTAGGTATCAACAAAAGCTACAATAATGTTATCAAGCAATGTCCAATTAATGATGGTGGTGGGGTCCTTTTTCTACTGATTTTAAATTATTTCTACCTGGTAAATACTTGATGCGGTTTGATAATAACTTTTATTTATGATTATTACTTTTCAGATATAATATGGCTTTTACTCTAGCAGCATAGGGAGAACTTTGGAACCTCCAAAAAATGTACCTTTATTTAGTGACGATTGCATCTAGTTGGAGATTGATGCACGTGTGCTTAATTTTCTTTCCTCTATTTTTTTATTTAAGACTTCAATGAACCCATCTCTCTCTTTCTCTTTCTCTTTCTCTCTATGTATATCCATAACTCCAAGTATAATTTTTTCCTTTTACTATTCTCTCTCTCTCTCTCTCTCTCTTTCTCTCTTTCTTTCTTTCTCTTTCTCTTTCTCCTTCTCTCGTGCAAGAAACTTGTTTTTATTGGATATATAAGAATCTACCCATATGGCAACATACAGAAACTGGCTATTCGATGAGGCACCATTGGATTGATGGTACTGTTAAGTCCCTTTTCTCATAATTTGGAGCTATTTCTACAAGGTAAATTTTTGATGTAGTTTGACAATTATCTTTATTTTTATTATTTCAGGAATAATGTGGCATTGACAGGACCACGACAGGGGAAAACTTTGAAACTATTGATAAGCTTGAATTTCCTAGTGATGGCTACATCTAATTGGAGATTGCCGCGCCTTTGTTAGATTTCCTTTTCTCAATTTTCTTATTTAAGACCTCCTCAGCGAAGCTATTTGTCTTTCTATGTATATGTATTTTTCTATATCTCCAAGTAGAATGGCATTTTCCGTTTACCATTATCTCTCTTTGTCACTTTCTTTTTCTCTCGTGCAAGAAACTTGTTTTCATTGGATATATAAGAATCTGCCCATATTGCAAGATACAGAAACTGGGTATTTGACGAACCACTGTTCGATTGATGATACTAGTCGTATGATGATAATTTGAAGCTATTTCACAAGGTAAATACTTGATTCAGTTTGACAATAATATTTTTTTATTTTCATTATTTCAGAAATAATATGGAATTTACAGCTGCAGCAACTTTGGAACCACTGATGGGATTGTATTTCTTTCGTGTGTTTCTTTGCTAAATTTTATTTTATGGCTCAAGTAACTTCTTTTCATCATTTTCATCTATTTGCATCTTGCATCTGCTAATTTTACAATAAATACGATTTAGCTGTTATATATACTTTATTCAGGTACTGCCCAAAATCTTATTTCAATCCGTAATTGCAACAATAAATGAATTTAAGACAATTGATTTATTTTAGATGTGAAATAGCAATAACATTTAATTCTCGCCTTTCTTGCTATTTATTAGTCATCATTTATTTTTCCTCTACTCTATTCAATCACTCCATTGTTTAATTTTGGGTGATAGGAAATGTATAGATTGTTGACTGTAGTCAGTTATGACTATACTCTCATATCATTTTAATCTGTATATGTTAGAATCGTCTTCTAATCCAGTTTCTGACATAGACAAGTTGGTATTACAATATCTTCACTCGTCCCAGCATCTGTCTAATAATATTATGGATATATTGTTCTGCCTTGCGATTTTACTGTCTTTCTGTCCTGAAACCCAAAGACACTGAAGATACTTGAGTCTGTGGTTCCTTTCATTTTTGACAAAGTAGGTACATAATGAATATATTCAGCTATTATATATTTTAACTTCTACTTATTTATTAGGTTAGGAGATATCTTCAGAGAACTCGTCAGAAGCTTTCAAAGCAGTTCTAGAGTGATAGTCAGAATAAAGATAAGTTGTGCCAATTATTTTAAAACATTCACATGTAAAATGTAAATGATCTATAAATTGGAACCACTTATAATTATTGTTACAAAGACCATTATGTTTATATTCAAATCAATTATGTATCTAATTGTGTAAGTTTAAGCTATAACATAATTGTTACTATCTTATATTTTTTTTTTATAGTCATAACTGCATTTTAAATTTTTTTTTATATAAAATTATAAAAATTAACATCACCGCATTAAGTGCAGTTGTCAATTACATTAGCTACATGCAGTTGCTTATCTGATGTTCAAATGTATAATTAATTTCTTTAAGAACACTAAAAATGAATCCCCTAATAATAAATGTAACTTTGTCTAATTTATTTTTAATAATTCGTTGTAACCTCTATGAGGTATATCCAGAACTTATCGAGAAATGTTACAGGTTTCTGTAATGTGTTGGTGGCCGCAGAAGCATATTACAGGTTTCTGTAAAATACTTTTCATTATTGCAGATATCTGTAACAAATTTAGGTATCCTATGGTACAAAATCTTATAATACATACTTATTTTATACATAGACTACTGCAAGCAAGCTATAGTCCCACCATCATATATGCGATTTTACATGAACACTTAGCTGTGCGAAAATTGTTCACCAAATGTTCGCCTTGGATCCCACACAATTTGAAAATCGCTCGTGTCGATTGGTGCAAAGAAATGCTTAAGAAATTCAATCTCGGTCTTTTGAAAGACGTGTATAAAATCGTGACAGGTGACGAATCATGGATATATTCGTATGAACCCGACAGTCGACTGTATGGGTGTTCCAAGAACCAAATCCAACAAAAGTTGTTCGCGCACGAAGCACTTCAACGAAAATGGTGATCTGTTTCTTCGGGAAAACTGGTCATATTGTCAGTGCCTCTAGAGGATCGTAGAACAGTTGATACACAACCATTTGCTTGCCGAAAGTCTTCAGTGAAATAAGGAAAACAAACAAGAGACGCCGGATTGTTTTTCATCATGACAATGCGAGCTTTCAAACAAGAGACTATTTGAGCACTCAAAACATCGAATTGATGGGTCTTCCGTCGTAAACCCCTGATTTGGCCCACAATGACTTCTTTTTGTTCCCATCCGTAAAGAACAAACTGCGTGGTCAACGATTTTCATCGCCCGAAGAAGCTATTGAAGCGTTCAAAAATCATGTTTTGAAGATACCTCATTCGGAATGGAATAAGTGCTTTGAAAATTTGTTTAAGCGTATGCATAAGTGTATCGATCATCGTGGCGAGTACTTTGAAAAACAATAAATATATATTCGCAGCTTAACTATTTGTATTTCTTCCTATTCCCGAAATATAAATAGTGATCATCGTATCACAGTGCTTTCAGTGTTTTAATTATTTCTTATAATACGGTGTCTCTTGTTTCAGGTAAGTGAGTTTCAACTCCTTCGTATATCTTAATAATTAGTGTGCCGAAATGTGAGTGCAGTTGGTGATTAAAAGAATACAAATAGAGGTAAGAGAAACACATATGCAACAATTGCTATATTTTGTTTATGATATATTATGCAAAATATTGAGATAATTTTTAGGATCAGGTAAATAGGTTCATCTTATGAAGTGAAGTAAATCAATATTAATAACAGTGTCAATGTCCAAGAGCAGATCCTCTTGAGAAATAAAAGGTATACCACTTAACTACCCTGCACTTAGGCAAGATAAGAAATTTTTTTTTATAGAATTGTATTGTACACATGTGGAGTAATAGAGATGCAACTCAATAGGGGCTTCGCAAGGCGCAAAGTTTTGCTTTGCCCAACATTCAGAGGGCACCATAATGGGCCATTCAAGTAATTCGATTAGTCACTTTAAATCTCCATTATAGGTACCTGTAAGAAAAATATTTTACTGTGAAGATTGGCTCATTACTAATGTTTGGCACGTGACATCCTTGCCGTCATGTTTAATTGACCAATGAAATTTAAATAAAAAAAACAATTTTTTTCTGAAATATAATTTATTAAATAAAATTCAATTAAATATAAATATAATATTTAAAAATAAATAAATATAAATATATAATGTACATTTATCTACAAAATATAAATATAATATTTTAAAAATAAATATATTTATAAGAAATAAATATTATATAAACCATAAGCTAAGAACTTTGGTGCATTACAAATCAAAATTATCTCTTTCGTCTTTTTCCTTTTTCATATTTGTTTAGTGCCATCAATTTAATAGGATCTATCACAGTTCTGTCTATCTTTTCTTATACTGAAAGTAAACTTTGAGTCTTACCCTCTTAATATTCTGTTCACCTGTTTTACTCAAAAGTATATAACACACCGTGTTAGTACTTTTAATATTTTATCCGAGAGATCATTATGGAATGTACAGTTGAAGGGTTTTTAATTTACTTTTTTTTAGACGTTTGACAAACATTTTTTGTAATAAGAAAAGTTTCAGGCCCCGCGGTCCACTATCCAGCCTAAGTGATTTGACAAATGTTCTAACTAAACTACAAGAAAAAGTTATTGTCCCTGCCGGGAATCGAACCCGCAACCTTTGTTGAGGTTAAAGGCCCTAATTGTTACATCATAGAAACAGCTGTCTACAATATTTCTACGAGGTTTTAGATAAAAATACGTGACCATTTTATACGTGCCTATGGACTTTGAGAGCCCCCCCCCCCCCTCGATTTCCCCCCTTCCCTCAACAGATCCTGATTTGGTTCCAATGGGACCACCTCGGATGTAGAGTGCACATTCGAATAAAAAATTGAAATCGGTCCACAATGGACGAAGAAATCGGTGAAAATATATGGTCGAACCTAAAACCTCCTCCTCTTTTTTGAAGTCGGGTAGGCTATATTATAAATCAAGTATGCCGCTTTAACTACATAAATAAAAGTAGTCTGCTGTGCTATAAAATTTTATTGACATATACAATACACTCAGTTATAATTAACCCTTCTTTGCCCGGTTGACATTAAAACTTAATTCATAACAACTTTTCCCGACATCATGATCAATTTCCACTTTTACCTCCGAATTACCCGCCGCCATTCCCAGTTGATTTTTGTATTTCATCACACTAATTTTTTTCGATGGGCTTCCACATATTTTACCCTAAAAGAACAAAGTTATTGTGCCACTAAAAATACGGGGAAGTATTTATTACCGCTTTAACAGGACAATGCGTTGGTACTCCCAGCAATTCCAGAGCTTTCATTGCATCCGGTATGTTTTTCAGTTTCTTATCCAACGAGCAAAAGTCCATTTCACCATCTAACTCAGGTAACGGTGGCTTCCTGAGTAGATACGCACCCTTAAATGTTCAATTAATGAGAGAGAAAAAACACAACTGAATTATACCTTTGCGGTTTTGTAATCTTTAGTTATTTCCACACATCCCTTGAGATACACGTTGCAGTCTTTATCTAACAGGACTTCTAATCCGTCAGAAGGTAACTGTATTACGCTATTATTAACACAGGTTTTATAGCTTGTTATTTTAGCGGTCCAGCCATTCTGTAACAAAACATAATTAAGTATATTGTTTATATATACTTAGAAAACATTCATTAAATAAAATATATTTTAACTTACACAAGCGGCACAACTCTGTAGGGCAGCCAAAAAGTACAAAGGAACGAGATATTTCATTTCTGAAATATTGTGACAACTTCGATATAAAACTGGACGATTTATTTTATATATATTTCTAATTCGTTAGTCATGGCTCATTTAATTTTGCTGTAAGATTTTTATCACTTCAAATGTACTTTTACTACAAAAGCTACGTGTAAATAAAGGTGAGGCCTAAATAATTTATAATAACATAATTACATAAAATGCCCATTATTCTATTTCGATTTTCTGTTTGATATTAATAATTACCACAAAAACAATTTACATAGTTTATTGTATTCGTTTCTATCACAACTATATACATGACTTTTAAGAATTATTTCAAATTTATTTGGTTTTCTTATTTAAAATTAAATTATGGGTAATCAGACGGTTTCGTTCCCGTCCACCAGGTGTATCGTCGCCTTGTTATGAGTTCGACGTTCAAGGAAACATAACCTTAACTTTTCGTTAAAAATGTTTTGGTAATCAATCTGTTTTGTTTTTGGGAATTTTAGAACGATGTCAAATACTAGGGCCCGATATGGATTGTTATATAGTGAATATGAGTATATTCCGTACTGTCGGGTTTCTTTCGAGAAGTTCGTTATCGCAGTAACGTGTCTTCCACTACTAGCGTTCATATTCTGTATAAGTTATTCGGTTATATTTAATTTCGAAAGTGCAACTTACACTCACTGCCAAGTATATAACTTTCTGCCATCAATATCCGCAGCTATAGGGAGTTTTTCGCCACAAAGAGAAATTTGGCAAGCTGCCATATCATTACAAGCTTTACCTAGAATTTTTGTTGCAATGGAATATCTAAATCATCATCAAACGGTTCTGAAGCGCGACAATTTCTGGTTGGGGTATTTAGCCTGTGTACTGAATATAGTAGAAAACATAGCCTTGTTGACTCTCTCATTTTTTACCTCCTCCAAATTTTATGGTAAGAAATTAAATACCAACAGTATTTCCTTTACTTTTATTTATATCAAACCATTTTAGGAATACATGAGAAAGCATTCATTACATTTATACTAGTATCAGAAATATACATGTTCTTAATATGCATTTTGCAAAAAAAGTACAATAAAATAAAACGACATAGTTTAAAGTGGAAAAAAAGATGTTTGTTGACGAATTTAATTTTTATTATAATAGCTGGCTATTTGTTCATGAGACATAATTCTTTTTGTGAACCATATGGTAAGTTTATTTAACTATTTCTCTTTCCAATTTTTAATCACAATATTTCTTGTAACACTTCATACATTTTCAGTTTACTCTATGTTTGCTGCGTCTGAGTATATCGTAGTATTGTCCAATATGGCATTCCATTCCACAGCATACCTTGATTTCCAACATAAGGACTTTGTCATTTACAAGCATGGATTTGCTTTAACGGAGAGATAATATTTAGTTATATAGCTAGTAATTTAATTTATTAATTGTTTTTGTTTTGTTATTTATTTATTATATAGGTTTTATAGTTACCTTATGTGCCATTTTCACTTGTGTTACTGTATCACTATATTATTTATGGTGTAAATGCAAGTAAATTGGTATCGCAGAGTTGCAAGTCTGATTGATATTGTCATGATTTAATCTGTGTTAGAGAATCTTCGGTAACAAGTAACAAATGATACTGTTAATTTCAGAGTGAATCTTGCAATTGTTCAATACACTGAATATAATTCAGTTAAAAACTTAAAAATAGTATATTTCAGACAAACCAGTGAGATGTATGGTGCAGGTGCATTGACTAATTTAAGTATTCCTTCTATGTGATTATGTATAGTTATGATAAAGTGAAACTATTATTTTTTGTATAACGTTTCTTCTATTCAGGTATTTATTAACATTATTTTATATCATGAGAGTTTATGAATTTTATCTTAGGGTTAATTAAGGTTCTTGGATATATCCCACCGGTGATTGTAGCATCGATTACCCAATTGAATTTACTATTCGATAAGTTTTATTTAATTGTGTGCACCAAGATACTTAACACTAAATATTATGTGATATAATCGAGGTTACATTCAAGGCGTCGGTGTAGATAGGTTTGTTTCTCTAAGACTTGTACAGAATACTTCGGCATATCCATATTTTTAAACGATCATCCAATGACTGTATTTTTTCATGCTGCAAAAGGAGTAATAACGAAAAGGCATTTTTTAAAATTCAATAAATATTTATATATTTACATATATAAGCTATGAGATGTATTCTTCGTAATATATGTATTACATGTACTTTGTATATTATAAAATAAATTCAATGCAATTGTCGCCTCTTAACTTACCAATATTTGTACCACCAACTTTAAATAAATATTTTAATATTTACACATAATTTTTTTTTAACTAAGGATAGTACTAGATATATTTGCAGAAAATATTACAAAGTATGCTTGTGTCATTGTCAATATTGTTAAATTGTTTCTAGACTCTATTATAATATATTTTTGACATTTGTCCAGAATAAATAGATGTTTTTAAGTCTCACAACGAGATACCTCCATCAAAAATTGACTACTATAAGTATTAAGTAAGCAATTTTGTATTTGGTATTTAAGAAATAATAATTTAATATCTTAAAGGAATAAATATGATGTTGTCGTAATTGGCGGTGGTATAATAGGCACAGCTGTAGCGAGAAAATTTCTATTAGAATGTCCTGGGCAAGACATTTGTTTGTTGGAAAAGGAATGCTCCCTTGGGAAACATCAGAGTTCCCATAATAGCGGAGTGATGCATTGTGGTGTGTTTTACAAACCAAATAGTTTGAAAGCGAATCTTTGTGTAGAAGGAATCGAGCTGTTGAAGAAATATTGCGATGACAAGAATATCCAGTATCAACGAGCGGGAAAAGTAGTTATAGCGCCAGATTTATGTCAAGTTAATGTTTTGTGCAAATTATATGAGCAAGGCCAAGACAACAAAGCAAGTTCTTATTATTTTTAAATAGTAATACCATTAAAATTTTTAGATTTAATTAATTATTTGTGGTTATTTTGTATTTTAGGTAAGAGGTTTACAACTTCTGGAGTCCCAAAGAGAAATTCGAAAATATAGCCCAAGCTGCAAGGGCGAAAAAGCACTTTGGTGTCCTGATACAGCAAATGTTAATTTTCAGGAAGTAACAGAACATTTAGCTGATGATTTTATACATAGTGGTGGAAATTTAGTTTTTAACTATAAGGTAAATTAATTAAAAATAATTTTGTTACATTAGTTGATCATTTTAATTAAGGTTGTAGATATTAAACAATCTGAAGATTCCTGTTTTCCAATTTGTTTATGTGTGTCTGAACGCCCACCATTATTTGCAAAATATGTTGTTGTATGTGGTGGTTTACATTCAGAAACTTTATCAGACATGTTAGAAGTTAAAAATTCCATTAAACATCAGCAATTTCTAATTTTAAAAGTCAGTTATCAAGAAATCGACTCCAAGTATTGTGAAAACCTACAAACAAACGTTTATGGAGTACCAGATTTAGAGTTACCATTTTTGGGGGCGCATTTCAGTCCACAAATTAAAGGTACTATTTTACTGGGACCATCTGCTGTTCCAGCATTGAAAGTTGAGGGTTATTGGTAATTATATATCTTTTTTCTATTATATATTATAGTGATATGCATTTTTTAGCAATGATGAAGTAAGCTTAAGTCATTTATCTAAAATGGTCTTTTCTTGTAATGTTCGCAACATGGTTGTTAGAAATTTTTCTCAGTGTATTAACCAGCTTTGTCACACTTTAAATACTGACATACAGGTTAGTAATATATTTTTTATTTTAAATATTATCAATATATTGTCCCTATCAATATTAGATATATATATATCTTGATATGATGTACATCTAATAAAAATTTATAAGATAATTGAGTCATTAAGAAGGTATGTTTTAGATAAAGTATCTTCAACAATTTATTCCAAATTTTTCTTATCAATATGTGATAAAAGGCCCCACAGCAGTTCAATGTCAGTTATTAAATTCTGATGGAACATTTGTTGATGATTATATATTTAATTTTTTTAATGGAAATGGGATAGGAAAAAGGATTATTAATTTGAAATATACACCAAGCCCTGCTGCAACTAGCTGTTTGTCTATTGCGGATTATGTATATAAAAAATTCACTGAATGTTATACTGATTTATAGTTTTTTGTTAATTTTATAATAAAAATCACAGGTACCTTTTTATAACAAGTTGTAGTCTATTTTCTAACTAATCAATTTCTCGGTGTACTTCTTAAACTCTTTCACTATAATTTAGATTATTATTTTACAATTTAGAAATAGGGTAAAGGATACAAAATATTGGTATATTATTTCCAAAAGTATATTATTATTGCATTATTGAACATATACAATATTAAATTAAATAATTTTACTATGTACCTACAGGAAATAGTGAGCCTTTAGTTTACTGTTGCTGTAATACTTATGTTTCTTTTATTTAATTCTGTAATGAGCCAGTTGTACGAATGTCGTACATCAGCGTAAGCAGCAGGAACATCCTTTTGTCCGCAATCGATTCCCCAGGAAGTTACACCAACTTGTATCATTGTGTTATAGTTGTCGTTTGAACATAAAAGCGGACTTCCTCCATCACCTAAAAAGTAGATATCTTATTAATAATGGCCATATTAAAAACTATCTACATGGAGACTATCTATCCCTAATTATAGTTCACTGATCTTTCGGCTACACTAAAATAAATAAACAAGTCCTGCTGTATTTACAAAAGTTTTGTTAAATAAATCATCTTACCTTGGGGTTAATGTTAATTGGTAAATACATTTTTGGTCGAGAAAATTTTAAGTGAGACGCCTAGAAACGTTACTTCTGAACTATTTTTAAATATTGAATGTAATTGTCGAAAAATATAATAGTATTTACCACCCATACCACCTGTTGGCCAATCACAGGGCCATATTAGGTGATCGGTTTGTAGTCATGGTAACCTGTTTGTTTGACAATGATGGTATTTCACTAGTTGATGATTTTATGCTCATAATTTAATATCTTTTCAAATTATGTTATCGTAGAAGGAATAATTTGGATATTATTTAATGGAATACATACAATATAGATATGCCTTGTCTATTTAATTTATAACTGTATTGTTTTTTCGATTTTTTCTACTAGAAAAAAATAGTTAAATCATCTCATAGCAACACTTCCTAATTATAAACACATCACAGGTGGGTTAATTGAAGTAAAGTGCATTTAAGTATTTTCCTGGTTCAAATATGTGTTATCTCTAATTTTTTACGTAAAATTACATACTCGAGATTAAACTTATTTATTAAGCTGTCCATGATATGCAATTTTTTTTATAATGATGCTTTATTACAGGAACTAATTTAAGATTTTGGTTCAGTATCCTGGGTATTTTGGTATTTTTTTTTATGACATACCGTTACAAATATGTTTCATTAAAAACATCAATTCGGCTTTGTTATATATAGACGATTGTAATGTGACTAATATTCACATAATTGCAAATAATGAGTGTTATTTGGGGAAAAATACCTTTCCCCAAATACTTTCCTTTCAAAATCAAGTTGTTTATGGAAACAAACACAAATATTTGTTAGATTAATGGAAAACAAAAAAGTTACGTTCAATTATTATCACATAACATTAATATTACCAACTTTTTTCAAGGTTTACCTGATGTATACATCTTATATGTGATATATTTAATTGAAATTGAAATTTGTGCAGCCCATAAGAGTTAGATATTGTATTTGCGTTAAAATTGAAAGTATTGCAATGATCTTTTGCATAATAGATGTTGTTACAAATATAATTTACATACCGTGACATGTATCTCTTCCAGCTTCTCCTCCAGCACATATGAAAGACTCGTGGAGGTTAAAATCGTCTCCTAATCTTGTTTTTCTGAGCATTTCTTCGCATTTTTTATTTTCAACTATGGGTACTTCGACTTTTCTTAATATTGGCGATTCTAAAAATACAATGGGATTAATTTAGATATATTAATATATTAAATATAAGCGGGGCAAAGTATTTCAGTCCAAAATATGGGGAGCATGTTTGCACAAAACATTTCTCTCTTGAACACATTTTTATATAATAGTCAAATATGTAATGTGCTGTGAATATTTATATATTCGTCTATAAGTTTTATTAAATATATTTCATAAGCAATTATAATATAATATTATAACATTCAATTAGATTATTGTTAACTAAGGTCACTCTATTAATAGTATTAATAATTTGTAAAATTAACAGTTCTTTTTAACTATTCTGGCATGATAAAGGAATTTTTGGTATATTAGTAAATGGTTTGATATACCTAAGTGCTGAAAGTATTTTTTTGTAATTGCAGCAATGTAAGGGATGTTTTGTTGAGAAATTATATCTCCTTTGACGGTTAAAATGATTATCGTTTATTTGACTACTACAAAGTGTCAGTATTGTCTTTGGACGGTCTCCGAACAAGAACTAATACTAACTACATTCAACTTACATTTTGTCTTTTCATAGTTTTTTTGTGATATTAGGTGTACGAAGCAATTTTTATGGGCATATTTCATAATTGTATTTTTATTTCATAATTGTACGATATACGGGAATTATTAGGGCTGTTACGAGTACTTTTTAATAACTGCTTGATAGATTTTCGTCTATACCATATATCTGATTGGTAAATACGATGAAATAGTTTTGACATATACGTCATTTGATTTCATAGAATTTTATGGTGGTCCCACCAATGCGGGTACCATCAGACCACTTTTTTGATTGCTTCGTTTGAATTGCCCCATGAAGACATTTGATTGGCTCATTTCCATAACGCGATTGTTTGTTTCTATGGTTTGTTTTAGTTTGTTTATGACGCCATTTTAGTATTCCTGATATATAGTACCTTCGGCATTTTTGTCACTTAAGTATAATCAGTATTATTTGATCATAATGTATCCTCAGTTTCAATAGTGTTTTTGTGTATTTAGTTTATGTATGAAAATAAAAACACGAGACGTCGTTTTTCTTGGATGAAACAACTCAAGTTAGCTAGATTTAGGATGTGTGTGTGTGTGACGTAGCATTGTTTTTACCTGGTACGTATGCAATTATTTATATAGAGCATACTAGGGATACTATAACGATCAACTAGGGATGTAGGGAAAGGGAAAAATATCGATACACATCTTTAAACGTTTAAAAAAATATCAAAATATCGGAACTTTAAAAAATAACGCTTTGCTGAAGACTATCAATATATTGATATTTTTTATACAATCTAACGATGAACCTCATTCAAAGTACGCCGATAAGATGCATCGACATTAAACTGAGGACTAAAAGTTTTGGAATCTTTCAGTGATTGTTACAAAGAAAAACATGTAGTAAAGTCAAAAAGGTAAACATCTCTTACTATCTTTTTTGGCGCAAACTTCTAAACATCGCTCTTTTATATCAAATCTGTTATTATTTCCAAAGCATCCTCCATATATAAACTGAGTGCAAAGTTTAGATTTCTCATCGTAGTACCATTTAGGAAAGTACCCTAAGCACCTTATTATATTTCGTTATTTTTTTTTCAGAATATATGGCTCATTTTTTCTATTGACCACTTAATCCTGAACTGTTTTGATTCATAGTCTATTTGTAAATATATGTTACTATTTTTTTAATAAAATTAATAATACAAATATATAAATATAATTGTCTTTATTTATTTATAATACTTTAATGTATTAGAACTTTAAAATGGCACCTGTTACAAAAAATTCCGTTTAAGTTTTCGTGCTCAGCAGGTCCAATTTGATAAAGCCATTATATTTAATGTTATAGGAAAAAAAATTGTCACACAGTGTAATACGTACTGATCAAAATACATGCAAATATCTAATTATATTAATAATATTCGACATGACATTTTTTATTGTGAGATAGTTAATTATTAAAGGGAAACTAATAGAAATGATGAGTTAGAATAGGTATTTTTATTCAAATAAATAAACATTCATTAGACATTCAGGTTCCACACACTGTACTGGCTCAGTACCGCCACTCCGTCGGTTTGATACGCCACCAAATCCCTCTGGCCGTCCACGGGATATATTCTGCTACTCAGCACGCCCGCTCCATCGTTCACGAAAATCTCGATCGACGAGCTATCCAGGAAAACGTCCAGGTTCAACGGCCCGGATAGATCCACGGCCACGCTTCGTTCCGATTCGGTGATGTTATAGTTCGGGTAGTACCTCGTGACGAACAGGCGACCGAGGTCTACGTTGACCGAGATGTTGAGGCTCCCGGCTTCGTTCCCGAAGAACAAACCGTAGGTTTTCGCGGTGGTACTGGCTGTGTCGAACCGTACGGTGACCTCATTGGCTTTGGCGTCGGCTAGTAGTCCGTAAGGAGCACCGCCGCTGATGGTGATTGGTTCGCTGTTGCTCGAAATTTCTTCGCGGTACTCTTGCACTTCTCTTATCGGTCTCACCTCGATTACGTTGGACTCGGAGAGGGTGAGTTCGCGAGGCAACGTCAGCATGGCCGCCCATCCGTCAGCCCTCTCGGGGAATTCCGATTCCCACATCGCCAGCCAGCCGATTAAAATCCTGCGACCGTCCGGTGCAAAGAAAGTCTGCGAGGCGTAGAAGTCGTGACCGTGATCGATCTCCTTGAACCCTTCCTCGACGGTGTAGTTTCCACCGGGTGCCCAACTGCCGACAAAATATCCGGTTTGATACAGGTTTTGGTAGTCGTATCCGTCCTGTTCCACACCCTGAGGATTGATGAGCAGGATTTGCTTGTTATTCAGAGTGAAGAAGTCGGGACACTCCCACATATAACCCAGTTTATCATCGGCGGAGGCCAGCACGCCCTCATAACTCCAATCCTTCAAGTCGGGAGACCTGTACAGTAACACCTCGCCCCTGTTGTCGTCCGTTTTCGACCCGATCACCACGAACCAGGAATCGTCCTGCCACCACAGCTTGGGGTCCCGGAAGTTCTCGTCGTTGCCGCCCTTCTTCAGAACGACGCCCTCTTTGGTGAAGTTGACGCCGTCCGACGAATAGGCGAGGCACTGTTCTTGATGGGTCGAATTCCCGCTCACTCCGGTATACATCAGGGTCAGATTGCCCTCGTTAACCACCCCCGAACCTGAGAAGATTCCGTCGATATCTTCGGGAAGGGAGGGCGTGAGGGCTATGGGGAGGTGTTCCCAGTTCAGCATGTTCTTGCTCCTGGCGTGGCCCCAGTGCATCAAACCCCATTCCGGCGCGTATGGATAGTGCTGGTAGAATGCGTGGTAATAGCCGTCGAAGTAGCTCAGTCCATTGGGGTCGTTCATCCATCCTTGTGGCGGGGCTACGTGGTACACTGGGTACCAACCGTGATCAGCTCCGCATAGTATTGGCAATAGAGCCGCGATAGTGAGCAAGAGTTTAGACATATTTATCTGTAAATCCAAGATATCGATTTTACATGTTATATAGGTGACCTAAGTGATGGTACGTCACATAGTTCAGTCGTGTTAGGGGTTTCACCTCGCCATGAAAGATAATAAGCTGTAAATCTGTATAAACTTTTATTTTGATATTTATTAATAAATAAAATTAAATTAATAACACAAACAGAAGGGGCTAAAAGTATAAATAGTGTATATACAATTTAAAAAGGAACACATATACAAGACTACCGACACAACCATAACGAAGTAGAGGCTCTATCCAGACGGCGACCCAGACGGGTCTTTAATTAATAACTCTATTTCAAACGTCAATTTTTTCAAATATATAGAATTGTCATAAGATCCTATGTTTCTATCTTATGTTTCTTAAAATCCTATCCTTGGATTTCGGAGCATTGATATATTGCCAACAAGATGGGTATTCCATTTTCATATAATGTCTATACTGGATGTTTTCTTGTTCAAATACTTGAGCCATTTGACCTACATTGGGAAGTTTCTCTAGCGTTCTAATGAAGTATGTCAATCCTTTTTTAAACAAAGACAGAAGTCGTCTCATAACCACCCAATGCGTGCTTGTGTATATGTGTATACAAAGTAAAAAAATAGTTCCTATAATATTCATTTATTATAAATATGACGAAGAAGAAGAAGAAAATCGAGATGCCTGTCCTTGTTATTAAAGTTTTTGCAAAACCTCTTCATAATTGAACTTTTACTAAAATAAATGTATCAAACAGTATTTTTGATAAGTATTGCAAATGTTTAAATAATGCATATAGTTCATATCAGATCCTAAACAAGTATATATTTGACTAATGGAAAATATTATTAAATATACAGTAATAATTAATAAGAATGCATTATGCTATCTCAAAAACGGTTGAATATATAAGAAAAAATATTCGTTTTTTTAAGTTTTTTAGATAATTTTATTTCCTATAATATCCACAATAAATTAAAATAGCATTAAACTAATAAAAAGCGATATATTTGCAGAAAAAAGATATTTGTGGTCTTTGATATCTTAATATGCGGACCTGAGATTTTATGAGACTTTTGGGACATCGTTAGAATGTCAAAATAAAGGTTTATAGAAACTTACAGCTTATTTTCTCGATTCCGAGGTTGACCCACTTTTTTGGTCTCTGACTAGATTAACATGGAAACATTAACACAATATAAACACTAGATATTCATGGAAAATCCGAAAAAGTACAGACATGTCACGTTAAAAGTGTAATGTATGACATTTATAGAGATTAAGTATTTAAAAAAATATATTCTTTAAAGCTTTTTCTCGAGTATTTTTATATAAATAGAGATGCTGCTTTCTCAGATAATATATAATCGATCAACACAACTGATAATGAGAAGAATCAATGTCTGGTAAATACAGCGGGTATAGATTTTAACTGAATTTGTAATATATTGCAGTCTTGCTGCATTTCTCATCGTATAGGTTGGACCAAAAGTTCTTTAATCCTTCAGGTGGTCTTAAATATTAAATAACTGACACGATTAAAAACTCTTTATTGTATTAGGTGCTTGCATGTAATCTTATCACTTTACAGATGTATTTATTTTTTGAGTAAAATTGATACAATATATATTCAAAAAATATTGTCCATAATTTTCAACAACTTTTTCCCATATTTTTGGCAACATGGCAATACCGTCTCGAAAAAACGATACTGGTTTGGTAGAGATCCAGTCATCGATCCGTTTTTGCATTTCTTCGACATTCAGCGTCAGTCATGCCATGGTATATCGACAAATGACAATCATAAGGTACTGGGTGCTGCAGAACTTCCCATTCGAGATGCAATTTTGTGTCCTTCAGAACTCTCGCAATTAGGGATCCAGCGTTGTCATGCAAGAGGATACATTTGCGTCTATCGCTTGCTATTGCTGGTCTTTTTTGCAATAATACCTCGTTCGATGTGTTCAACTGACACCCGTAGTTTACTAAATCTTGCTGATCCCACCACATGCAGAGCAAGACTTTATGGCCCTGATTATTCTGCTTCGATCTCGATGAGTCTCCTGAACTAACCCACATCTTTTCGGGCTGGGGATTGTCGCCCACCTTTCTCTTTTTTTGCCGGTAAAGTAAAGAAACCGCGATGTTCGAAATGGCATTTTCGTTAAGTTGCTTTCGTAGCCTTTTGGAGAATAACTTCTTTGACGGTTTGAGGTGGATTTTCGTTCAAGTCCTAAAATTAACTAAGATCTTGTTTTCAGTAACATCAAAACAACTACTTCTTAATCGTTGAAACCGACAGTATTGTTTGGAAGAAATGTCTGAAAAACTCAATAAACTGCATATAAATGTCAATACCATCATGTTAGGTTACGTTGTTTACATTGATCTTCGCATTTTCATCAATAAATATCACTGATCGAAGTACATTGACAGCAGCTAGTATATGTTTTTTAATTATACAACAGATTATAGGTTCTTTATCTTAACATATTTGCAAAAAAGATATCAAAAACTATCTGTTTTATCATCTCTCTATTCTCTAGATATTGTTGATTTACCCTATACAACAACAATTATCATTTCAGTATCCAGTTCGAATGAAGTGATATCCCATAATATTTTCTTTCATTTTAACTTACTAATTCTAACTTCCTCATTTGATTAAGGATTTCTTTGTCAAAAGCATTGGTAAGTTCCCTTCTCAAATGTTAAAATCAATACTCGGTTTTCCAATTTCATCCATTAGTCGATTTCGGCAACAATTTCAACGTGACCTGTCAATGAATTCACAATACACACACCAAACTCTAAAGATATATAGAATTTAAATAATTTAAGTTCCTTTTAGACCCAGATTCATGAACATTTTGCACTAAGTTAACGAAGAAATAAACAGAAGAGCTGCGGGAAGCTTGGGAGAAATTGGCTTTTGCATTTAAATGTCATACATTACGAATATATTATCCATACATTTTTGTTTAGAATCAATCGTATTTTCGAGTTTTATTCAAGAATTTTAAACTATTAAACTATTGATCGTTGATCGAACTATTATTATCGAATTAACATTATATCATATACTGATAAGTAAAATTGAAAAACGATTTCTAAGAAAACAATGTTCTTACTTGTTTTTATTTAGTCATAAATATTTTAGAAAAGGTTAAAAGTTTTCCATCATTACTTTATTTTTATTATTCTATTAACTATTTGATAGTTTATAGGTATTCGATCCTTCTTAATCTTTTTAACCCAACTACCCGCCTATAAGTTCGATAAGTTCTTTAATCGTTTCGGAGATAATAATGTAAACAGCCCGAATTTTTTTGTCTGTTCGAGAGCATCCGAATCAGTCAAGTGTGCCATGATATTCGATCAATTGAGATTGTTTTTTTCTACAATGAGGGTTTATTGGTGCATTATCATTGTAAAATTATTGTTGTTTTATGTTTAATGTTTGTTTTGCACTTCATTATTAAATGGTAAAGATATATTGCAACTTATCGGAGATTATTGTGGCAGTTTGATGGTGTTAGGTGTGGTATGATTTCTAATAGTTGGCGTTGGTCGCGCTTCCATCTTTTGTTAGAATAAATTGTAGCTAAAATAGAGGATATGGTTCTGGAAGATCGTGGATTGATTCAGATGAATTTACTAGAAGTCTTAGGTATCTTAACACGTCAATTGAAAAGTCCTCGGCTTACCGTAGTAAAACAAATTTTTTTGGCAAAATTTTTTTCAATTTACGGTCATTTAAAATCATTTTGTGGCTTTTTAAAATGTTTTCGTCGGTAACAACCTCTTTTGTGCGTCTACTGCGTTCACCGTCTTCGGCGCTCATTTCACCACGTCTAAACTTAGCATACTAATCTTTGATGGTTGATTTTCCTGGGGCAATGTCCGGAAACTCGGCATCAAGCCAAGTTTTTGCTTTAACTTTATTTTTCCTTCAAGAAGCAATATTTTATCAACACCGAAACATATGGATTTAATTCTAGTATCTATGGTTCATTATGTCATTGTTCATTATGATTCGTCTTTGTGTCAGGCCGGGGACTTTTCAATTTACCTGTTCTTACAGTATGGGAGTTTTAGAATGTTTTAAAAAAGATTGCTGAAGGTTTTTTTGGGGGTGTAAAAGAAATAAAAATTATTTTAACTGAAATATGACTGTCTCATATATATCGAATTCATCAATATCGAAACTGTGAATAATGATCAGTTTACACTTCAGCAAAACGATATAAAATAATAAAAACTAAAAGCTAATAATGTCACTGTGAAACATAATTATGAAAATTTTTAGAAAATTAATTCACACTCTTACTAATTAAACTGACTTACTTGAGAATATTTTTGTAACCTTTAAAAAAGTGGATACAAAAATACACATATAAAACACGCAGCTCAGAAAACTCTCGTGAAAATCAGTAAAATAAATTAGTAATTGTTGTAAAATACATTCCATTTTCTAGATTGATATTGTCAGGGATGGAATAAGGAAATAATAAGAAAAGTGTAAGAAGAGTACCAAAGTTAAAGTCATATTGTTTAATTTTAGTTAGTTTAAATATATATTAAATTCAGTCATAAAATAAATTAAGAAGCCTAATATATATGATATTAAATTATATTACAAAAAGCATACGAAAATCCAGCATACAAGGGAGATAAAAAGCAGAAGTGAACAAATATAGAATATAGATTTGGTAGTAGAGAATATATTTAGTATAATAATAGAATTGGTGGACTTATTATTTTAAGGGTTTAATTAGGAGTAGAGAGAAATAATGGTCAGAAGAGTGAGACGTGACACAGAAATAGGAAGTGATCACTACTTAGTAGTAATGACAAGGAATCAAAAGGTCAGAGAGGACGATGAATCAAAGTCAACAAAAGCTGCACAGTTAGAGACCATAATAACTTATTACAAACTTACAAAATGATATTATAAGCGAAAAAATATGTAGAAATATTAACCCATACATTTGATACATATAAAGAATTACAGATGAAGATGAGAAGTAAAGAAATAAGACACCTCAATATTGTTCCTCCAGAGGTTCCAGAATAAAGTGTGCTCTTCTCATCTAAAAAAAGGTTGAATATATAGAAAAATATTTGAAATAAAAGTTGTAGACCATAAGAACTTATTACAAACTTACAAAATTAAATTATATTATAATCGATAAAATATGTAGAAATATTAACCTATACATTTGATACATATGAAGAATTACTGATGAATAACTGAACAGCGTTTGAATTATTTCTCATTGTTGGATGCAGTGGCAACTGAGCTGTGGCGTTAAAAGAAGATGTGACCGAGAACAAATGGCGTGACGGTGCGAAGAAATGAAAATTGAAAAAATTAGAAGAAGAAAACCTGGAGAAACTATCTAAATGAAAAGTAAACTCGAAAAAAAGGAAAGCAGGAATAAAATTAATTATACAAAAAATAACAACTTGGATACTATTTGGAAATAGGAAAGAAAACTTGAAACTTTTTAAGAATGATTTAAGAACTGGTAGAAGACAAACATCATGTAATTATAGACTTTGATTTGAATCAGGAGAAGAGTATATAGAAAGGAAACAATTCAGTTCGCGAGGAAACTGATAGCGCGTGAAAGACATAAAACATGTAAAGAGAATATGGGAAGCAAGGACCTGACTGTGACTTAAGTATGTATTAGAGAAGTACTTCAGAAGGGAGAAAAAATCCCAGCCGAAGCAAGAAGACTGAGATATATTGATATAATATCATTTGGTGGTATAAAAGGTGTTTTTTCATTATATAAATAAATTACATGAAAATGACAAGGAAAGTAAAAGTGCCAGTAAATAAAATTAACAGAAAAATTTCGGTTACACACGAAATAATTGGAAATAAATCAAAAATATATTGGAAACGTTTCGGTAATTGCTTATAATCTCCCTGCAATATGCTGTAATTTTTAAGAAAAAGTTAAAAAACGGTTTCCAGTATTGGATTACGTCGAAATCTTGGAAACGTTTTCAATGTAGAACCAATCTTACTGTTACAGGCGGGGAAAACTGTTAAACTATAGACATATTCGAATTAGCAAAAATATGTTTATAAAACTAAATAACATTAAGAGAAAAACTTTTGATTATACATGTAATAATTGGAAATAAATAAAAAATATATTGGAAACGTTTCAGTAACTGTTTATAATCTCTCTGAAATAATCTTTCATTATTAAGAAAAAGTAAAAAGACGGTCTTCAGTATTGGATTATGTCGAAATCTATGAAAGATTTTCATTGTAGAACTTATTTTATTGTTACAGGCGGGGAATATTGTTACAATACACAAATTCGATTGAGCAAAAATAGTTCTTTTCAAATGAAGAATAAACCGTTCGTGATGGAAAACTTCAAATCTTCTCTCAATATATCTACTTCGGATACTTACATTAAAATATGTCAGCGATTCACGATGCTAGTTCACACTAAATTTCGCGGTGAATGAGTCGGGGTTTTTATATTAACCGATTAACTAATTATCTTATTGAATATGGATCATTTATTGTACGTACTGTTAAATAAACTGATAGACGGGGATACTTGAAGCGTACTTGACGGATCGGCATGTCTACGTAATTTTCGAATCTAAACTCGACAAATATTTTCAATGGGTACTTGTACCTCAACGGATGGATAAAAAATATAATGATTCATAATGGTTCGAATTTGTCGAAATTTGGGCGATTAGTCGACCTTGTTGCTAATGCAATTTTGCGTCAGAAAGCTATGCTATTATTTTTTTTATAAGTATTTAATCTGTTTTTGAGTATAATAGTGCGGTAAAATCACTACATAGTATAAAACAAAGTCGCCTTTTCTGTCCCTATATCCCTATGTGCGCTTAAATCTTTAAAACTACGCAACGGATTTTGATGCGGTTTTTTTCAATAGATAGAGTGATTCAAGAGGAAGGTTTATATGTATAATACATGCATAATGTACTAAGGCAACATTGCTAATTTTAGAGGTTTCTAACGTGATGTCGTAAATTAACCTATTTTTTTAGGCTTATTTAGCAATTAGCAAAAACGCTGCCTAACCCTACGAGTTAGATCAAATTAATGTACTACAGTATTGTACACCATAAAAAGGTCTACAAAAAAGTCCGCGATGGTATATGTTTATCTTTAGGGATAACCCACATTAACCATTTTTATTGTTTACTTTTTACGTGAGAAAATGGCTTATTTACGAAGCTATTTTAAGCAATACGGCATTAATCCTTATCGAATTAAGTACCTTAAATACAGTGTGCAATTAATATAGATCAATATGGTTCCTTACAGCATGTAAATTAAATATTTTCGGAGATATTACAAATTTAAAATTTGCGTTTAAAAATGTGTAATGTAATAAAAATTGTATGAATTTAGATATTCCAAAGATAGCAGGAAATCTTCATAGTAAGTATAGGGGAAGAGGAATTGTTTTACTCCAAATTTAATGCGTGCAGGCCAAGGGCAGTAATGAATGAACCAAAAATACTGGATCGATTTTAATCATGTTTTCATTGAGTGACATAGGCATATATATTTTATGCCCGTGCAAAGTCGGAGCGGGCCGCTATGTTTTTATATACAACGTTCATATTTTTTCTGTAGTGTATTTAATTTAGTATCAGCATTGCACCCGTGCGAAGCCGGAGCGGATCGCTAGTAGATAATAAAATTGCGGGAAGTGCTAGTTTTCCACATATTCAAAAGAAAAGTGTCTCGAATGATCATGGGTGTCTTGTTAAGACTTGTGGTGAACAATCCCTGTGAGTGTCACCATGTTAATGCTTTCGGAATAGTCTTTGTGCGAATTATTGTGTGAGGTTGGTTAATCAAGAGATATTTATTAGAAAACGTAGACATCTCATTAGATCAATAAATGTATAAAATATTTTTAACAAAAAACTTGAACCAACCAAACCAAATCAAACTTAGATTTTTAACACAAAAAAAAAACGTTTTACAAACAAAAGATTGACATAATAGTCGTTGTAATAACTAAGTAAAACTAAACAAAAACCTTATTTAACCTATCTACTACACGTCTTTTATATTCTACTACTACTTTTTTTGGTAAAATTAGTTTTTTTTATTCAACATAATTCCCTCCAAGGATGATACACTGATTATAGCGATCCTCCAACTTTTCGATACCATTTTTATAGTACGACTTGTCCTTTGCTTCAAAATAGGCCTCAGTTTCGTCGATCACCTCTTCATTCGACGATAATTTCTTCCCAGCGAGCATTCTTTTGAGATCTGAGAACAGGAAATAGTCGCTAGGGTCCTGATAGATCTGGAGAATACGGTGAATGAGGGAGCAATTCGAAGCCCAATTCATGGATTGTTGCCATCGTTTTCACTGATTCAATGATTTTAAATTATTTTAAATTAATATTTATAAAACTAATATACTAATAAACTAATATAATAACAAGTTTTTATAAAATAATAAAGATATAATGTATTATTTAAAAAAAATTCGAAAAACATATTGAAATTAGGATTGGAAAATCCTGTATAGAAATAAATGTTAATTAAAATGATTAATTTTCATCGAATTTATCATTTGCTGGTGTTTTAGCTATTCACTATAAATTAAACTATGTCAATGCTGTAAAAATCTGAGTAAAAGCTTCGAACGTTTTGTATACTACAAAACATACCTTTTATATTTTATATTATTACTTAAACATGATTATTTATCATAACAGTTTAAGTATAACTGTTGTTTCATTTTTCTGTTGATTTTGCTTCAATTTAATTGGAATTGGTAGTAACCTTAGCAGGTATGCTATGAGTTTAATTCATTTAATTTTACCTTCGACTATTAAATGTAGTAAATATCTTGTCATGTATCTATATCGATTCTTAGCTTACAGGAAACATACGAGACACAACAGTTGTGTTGTGTATAAATCAATTCTGATCTTTTTTAAAGCTTATATCAACTCCAGAGTCGATTTAATAGTTGGGTCAGATTCTTTGGTTGGATTTAACCGTAATCTTTCTCACACATTATTGTCATATGTTATCTACTTTTCATTATTCGTATCAAAAGTGGTTCAATATCATTTTGTTTCAGCAGCATTAATACATGATATTTTATTTGAAGCCCTTCTTTTGGTTCTTTTGGTATTCAATTTTATGTGAATGGTCCTTTATTTAAGCACTGATAACCATAAACATCATATAATTTTCGACAAACTTGTGCTGCATTTTTCCCTGTTCAGAAGTAAAAAATAATAGAGTATGCAAAATATGACGAAATAACTTTATGGAACTCCTATTGTCAAAGCTCATTTTTTGACTGAGTAAATTAATCTCGTGACAAAAAAGCAATTTTATTCTTTCGGCTTTCTCGTTTTTGCAAAGATTGTATCTATTTAGTCTGTAAACTCCTACCAAACTACAGGCATAGTAAAAACCCTTATTTTTTTGTATGTTTTTCCCACTATTTTCTCTTCTCTAATTTTATTCCTTGTACTAATTTTCATGTTTACTAAATATATGTATGTGGGTGCTTTGACTTTTCCTGCCACGTTCATAAGTTACGCCAGTAGACAGCCTGGTTTATATGTGATGCTTTTGTTTAATCGGGTTGTATGGTGATTTTTTAATTCAGAATATGAAAATACAATTTTGGGTTCGAAACATTTTTATATAATGCCCATATCATTATTATTCATCTTCAAAATGTTTCGACACTCCAGATAGAATACTCTAGTTCTATATCTTTAACATGCCAGTCAAATATTTGGTTCTTGTTTAAAACAAAACATAGTCGTCATAATTTCATTCAGTTGCAAACTTTCTGTTACGAAATAATGCACTAAAATAATTTGCGAATCGATTTATTTTGGCACGAAACGTCTTCATTTTTGTAAAACTATACATTTTTGGGGAAGTGACAGACATTTACTGTCAAGCTTGATTGTGGTACTTGAATAAAGATGCATTATATGACTGCTATGCAAAATCCCAAAGTGGTTCAATAATCTTAGCCTGTTTAGCACATGATATAACAACTGAACATGCTCACTTAGCCATGGACTATACATTAAAATAACCGAACGTTTCAAATTATCAATTTAATGAAGACTTACCCGTATTCTGTTCAGTTTTCCCCCATCCAGCCACTATGCATCGCTTGTTTTCGATGGCCATATTTGCAGAAAGGCATACGGTGTTTATGGGATATTGTTTATTGTAAATATCGAAAGGTTCTTTCAGGATAACCGGAGCAATATCGTTATATAACCCCCCGGAATAGTAGTCGGGATTCTTAACAATTTCTATCACGTCTCGCTCTAAAAAGGCATTTCCGGTTATCTGCCCTCGTTCCGCATCTCCATTCGCCAACGCCTTTAGCCGAAATGGTTCCGAAGCGTATCTGAAAATGAAGTCTTCATAAGTTTGGAAATATACGATTGTCTTGTCTCGGCATTTTCTGTGGCATATACATATATCATTTAAAATAATTCACACACCTATATAAATTTTTTAATATCCTTAGGATCATTATCAGATATTGGATTTTCCATGAATTATATTCATCCGCTTCGTAAGTTTTTCGAATTTAATCATCTCGCGACGGTTCCCTTTTATATTTCGGTATTTGAAATGCAAAACAATTATTTATCGATATTAATAATTTACCATAATCATGTTATGATAGAATTGAACACATTTTGAAAAATTTCGGAAATTGCTGAAATATAGACGTACATTTGAGTAATTGAGTGCCAGCGAAGACTATCCGGTGACTGTCTTATCTATCCATTATTTATGTGTGTCCAAAACGATGAGAATAATGGAGAATACCTTCTAGATGCACTAATATACAAAGATGTTCCAATCTTATAATAATCTTGAAAATAATACAATCTCTATAACATGTCACTTGAAAAGTCCCCGGCCTGACACATAGATGGCGCTACCAGAATTAAATCCATATGTTTTTTAGTTAGCCCTAACCCCCAAAAGATGCGTGTATCAATTTGACAGCTGTCGGATCATTAGTTTGTTAATTACAGCATTTTAAGTAAAGTAACTTTTGTTATTGTGAAAAAAATAGATAAAAATGAATTTCGCGTGTTGATAAAATATTGCTTTTTGAAGGGAAAAAATACAGTTGGCTTGATGCTGAGTTTTCGGACACTGCCCCAGGAAAATCAACCGTCAAAGATTGGTATCTAAAATCTATAAAATGATTTTGAATGACCGTAAATTGAAATTGAATGAAATAGCAGACACTCTAAAGATATCAACTGAACGTGTACATCATATCATTCACGAATATTTGGGTATGAGAAAGGTCTGTGTAAAGTGGGTGAGCTCACTTTTGACCAAAAACAACGACGAGTTGATGATTCGGAGCAGTGTTTCAAGATGATCAAGTAAAATAAACCCGGGTTATTACGTCGATTTGTGAGAATGGATGAAACATGGCTCCATCATTTCACTTCGAAGTCCAATCGACAGTCATCCGAGTGGACTGCAGGCGATGAACCCGCTCCAAAGCATGGGAAAACACAACAGTCGGCTGGCAAGATTATGACGTCTGTATTTTGGGATGCGCATGGAATAATTTTCATTGACTGCCTTGAAAAAGGAAAGACCATCAACACTGACTATTACATAGAGTTATTGGACCGTTTGAAGGACTAAATCGCCGAATAACGGCCGCATTTGAAGAAAAAGAAAGTGCTGCTTCACCAAGACCATGCACCATGTCAGTGAAAACGATTACAAAAATTCATGAATTGGGCTTCGAATTGTTTCCTCATCCACCGTATTCTCCAGATCTGGCACCCAGCGACTATTTCCTGTTCTCAGATCTCAAAAGAATGCTCGCTGGAAAGAAATTTTCGTCGAATGAAGAGGTGATCGCCGAAGCCTAATTTGAAGCAAAGGACAACTAGTACAATGTATCACTCTTAAATGGAATTATGTTGAATAAAAAAAACTAATTTTGCCAAAAAATTGTGCCTTACTATGGTAGGTCAGGGATTTTTCAATTGACTTGTTAGTCCTATATAACCAATAACAGTCAACGATAAAACTTCATCGTCATATGTTCATTTAAACTTTTTTAAATGTATCTATTATATTTTTAACAGAAACAAACCTCTTTAAAATTAGAGTCTGATTCTAGATGATTCCAGCTGGTATTCAGTAATCTTTGCGACGTTGCCATTTACAAGCGATCGAAAGGTAGAATCCAATGAATCACGGCAGCCATTTTTGTTTAGATCCTGTCAATGGTAAGTGCTTTAGTAACCCTTGATTTTTTATATCTTTCATAGTTTATTTGTTGTTCTAATGAGAAAAGACATTAATCAGGTGATTATATTTAATTTTGCAATTTGGATTCAATTCTATACCAAGCTTATTATATTTTAGGCATAATTGATTCTACGAAAGTTCAGATAAATATGATTCGGTGTCTTTTATATGAGCATCACTCATAAAAATCACAGTTCATTGATCATATAGTACTTCTACAACATTACTTTTTAAGAAATATTGAAATTGCGAGTCAAATTTTGAAGATTTTGAAGTATGAAAAGGTATTAATTAAAATGGATAACATATTAAATGAAATCCAAGGTAATTTAGGCAAGAACAATTTGAAAAGATTGGTTTTATTGAGTTCGTAAAGATATTCAGCAAGCAAATCGGTTGAATTCAATAGTTACAAGGCATAAACGTGACGTTACAAATGTTTAAACATGGGTGGATGAGGTCAAAGAGAAAATAGAAATGAGAATGTTGATAGGGATAGGATTTAATTTTGCTTATTGAACAATGTACATTCATCAAAATTCAATGAACAATGTCAGACATCTACATTGACAGCAATAAGATTGGAACAATATACTATGTCTGGAATGTGTATATTATTGTGATTGTAAAGATAAATGGATGCTTGTAGACCAGACGTAATGGGGGCACATTATCAAAAAAAGCGTGTCGTGCGCGGTATGGAAAAGAGTTTATCGCTTATAGAATATTTTATAGAAATATTAACTTTGGTTTGTTGTTCTAATGTTTATATATTGATAAATACATCATTTTGATACCTTACATATTGTTTTATTTTCTCTTTTATTCTATTTAATATGTCGTTATAAAAGGCTCTTCATATTATATTTATTATATTATGGAAAACGAAAATTGAAGGAAACTTGAGTTTCAATGGAAATGTTGGGTTAACCTGTGAATTTAAGATAATTTATTCAGAAGAACAGGCAACGTTACATACCTTGCCTTTCAAGAAATATACTCCTGTTAAAGTTGGTGGAAATAATTCTTCTTCGTCATAATGTCATGAATAATAAGCTCTACGATATTAATGTTAGTTTAGCGGAATCCCGAAATATAAAAGGCGACCCGGGTGTTACATATTTACATCGGCATTGTCAGTGCTTAATATTTACCTAAATACGTAATGATGGGCTGTTAGAACTACTCTGGGATGGATTAAGGAACCCACGCAGCGGTATTTCCAAACGGAACTCTTATTCTCGTACAGGATGACCAGCCATGGAAACTCGCCGGGTACAGCGGGCAAATCGTCTTCTCCGGTGAAGATCCTTTCGTTAAAAATAGCAAGGCTCCTTCCACATTTCCGTTCCTTAGGCTAAAATAAACGAAATTAGTATTCATTAATGTTTTCATCGATGAGCGATTTGGCAGATGGTGAAGGCAAACTTGTTTTGATATATCTGTTCAGTAAGTGTTGACAAATTATGCTATAAGGCCTGCTATAAAACCTGTCTTTTGAGTTTTTGAAATTTTTCTAGGATATCAGGACAGACGGATGCATTTAAGTAATACTGCTTTACAATGGCTGTTTTTATGATTCCATTCCTGTAAGTCATTCCCTACACCTAAAAGAAAACTTACAAGAACTTGAAAGAGTTTTAGATTTTGTGCATGTTTTTTGCATAACTAGCTGGGTTTAACAAATTACCTTGCTTTTTATGTCTGTGGTATAGCAGTGATAGCGAACAATTTATTGGGTCAAAAAGAGTTGGGCAACGAGATTAAATTAATGAAAAAATGTCCTCCAAGAAACATTGGTACCAACTCATAAAGATCTTTTACCACTGCTGAACATAAAGTTGAGATTGATGAAATAATTTTTAAAATTGCTTTATTTTTACCTAAAGATGGAGATTTCAAATATATAGTTTCAAAATTTCCAGACTTCTCAGAAGCAAAGGCTAATATTTTTGTCGACTAGACATTAGACGACTTATAACTGGCTCAGCAATTGACCACGATCATGACAGCTCCTCAAAAGGAAGGAGTGATTGCTTTTAAGGAGTTCATTAAGGAAAGAAAATTTTAAGTAATTAACAAAACCCTAACTATAAACAGATCGTCAAAAGAATGCTAAAATCATTTCGATTATTTTTCGGAAAACTTGGGAGGGGCTTCACCAGAACATTAAGGAGATGGAGAAAAGATACCGATGAAAATGGAGCGGCTGAATGATATCAGATACTGTTGGACGCTTCAGAGAGGCTTTTCAGAAATTGTACAAAGAGAGAAATACAAGGTTTTAAATTGTCAACAAAGGTGTAATCCGATTACAAAAAGGAAGTAAATTTCGGATTCAGCACATCCAAAAACATAAAGATTACGTTACAAAACCTAAACAGCTTTTAGAAAAATTGATGTAATACGTTGAAAATTGTTAAATATTAAACTTATAGAGTAGTCTGTGAATGTTAGAGGTTCATCAAATACCACTGCTTCTTCAAAAATAAATGTTATGGTGTGGTTTACTTGCTAAAGGCATTATGGGTAATTTATTTAGATTGATCACTCTAGGTTGCATGTATTATACGAAAACAAAACCACAATATAATGTTTATATGAATATAACAAATTTCTCCATATTTTGATATTCATGCTACATATTTGTTGAAACCCTTAATTTTTATAAGTATTTGGAATTTGCGGATGCGGACATTCTCAAGTGCAACTTATTGACTGAGGAGGTAAGATAATCGGTTATATTTAAAAATTAATGAATGATTTTGCAAAAAAAGCGTAATTACTTTTTATATAATAACAAATCATTTGACAAAATAAGGCTTCTTTTAGTTATGATTCGACATAGCTTTTATGTTGAAAATCAACCATCAAGGATTGGTATGCTAAGTTTAGACGGGGTTAAATGAGCACCGAAGACGGCGAACGCAGTGGACGCCTAAAAGAGGTTGTTACCGACGAAAACATTAAAAAATTCTACAAAATAATTTTGAATTGAAATTGAAAGCAAATTGAAACTGAATGAAATAGCAGATACTCTAAAGATATCAACTGAACGTGTACATCATATCGTTCATGAATATTTGGGTATAAGAAAGCTTTCTGAAAAGTGAGTGCTGCGCGAACTCACTTTTGACCAAAAACAACAGTGAGTGATGATTCGGAGCAGTGTTTGAAGATGATCAAGCGTAATAAACCCGAGTTTTTGTATCAATGGATGAAAATGGATGAAATATGGCTCCATCATTTCACTCCGAAGTCCAATCGACAGTCATCCGAGTGGATTGCACATGATGAACCTGCTCCAAAGAGTGGGGAAACGCAACAGTCGGCTGGCAAGGTTATGGCGTCTGCATATTGGGATGCTCATGAAATAATTTTCATTGACTACCTTGAAAAAGGAAGGACCATCAACAGCGACTATTACATAGCGTTATTGGACCATTTGAAGGACTATATCGCCGAAAAACGGCAGCATTTGAAGAACGATGGCAAAAATTCATTAATTGGGCTTCGAATTGCTTCCTCATCCACTGCATTCTCTAGATCTGACCCGCAGTGACTATTTCCTGTTCTCAGATTTTAATAGAATGCTTTCTGAGAAGACATTTTCGTCGAATGAAGAGTTGATGGACGAAACTGACACCTATTTTGAAGCAAAAGACAAATCGTACTACAAAAGTGGTATGGAAAAGTTGGAGCGTTGTTATAATCGTTGTATCACCCTTGAAGGGTATTATGTTGAATAAAAATATCTAATTTTCCAAAAAAATGTGTTTTACGATGGTAGGCCGAGGACTTTTCAATTGATCAGTTAGTCTACATTCTACTGATCCTACCAAAGGCACTGCAAGTCTTTATGACTATGAATAATCCACTTCGGAGGATTCGCTGTCAAGAAATATCTCCGCTTCTTTTCAACACGGAGGAAATTATGCAAAAATATTTAACAACTGATTCGCTGGTATAGCTGGTATATGTTGAGGCTTCAGGTGTTCTTTATGATATAGATCCCATTGCAGGCTTTAAAATAAATGAGAAAGTACCAAAGTATTGACAATAGTGAATCACCTGCTATTGTAAATCTCAATGACATTCCTTTAAAATAGGTGTCCAAGTAATTTCCATCAGTATCTTTAAGATAGTGCATTTTGAAGAAGACAAATATTATAATCAACACTGATATTAAGCCCTTTCAAGTGCCCTTTTGAAAGCTTTGTATGGCTTCAATGCGTCAAAGTTTAAACATTGCCCCAGTCTGTAAGCGTCCAATAAGGCGTTATGTGTAAGCCTGAGATCTATAAGCCTGAAGTATTTCAAAAGTGACTTTTAAGACAATTTCTGCGTTGTTCTGTCCAGGATAGTATTAAAAAAGGTGTTATTCGATCGATTTTAAATAAAGTGAGATAATTCCTCAGATATGTCACGGAAATATTTTCGGATCAGGCACCACGATAAGTTGCAAAGACAAATTGTTTAAGATTTTAAAGAGTGATCTGAAGATTCAAAGGGTAACAATGTCCGAAGGCTGATAGATTGCGGCCCATCGTCAGCTCTGGGGAGATCTAGTGAAGAGATTTCGAGATCTTTCAGCTCCAACAGTGTATTTTATGTTGGTTCCTAGAAAGCAAGGGATCAATCAGTTTTAAGTGTCAGCAAAGATTGAGGACGAAAATAAATTTTGGCCTCAACAAAGGTGTCCAGAAAAATGCGAAAAGGCAGTGATAATATAAGAAAATATCTTTAAAATTAATTTACATTTATAATGATCATTTTCAATTACCTTCTCTGTGGTAATAACAGGAACTGTAACGGCATTGTCTGTAGTTGGCGTTCCGGTCGTGGAATTTTCCGTGATTGTCTGGTTTGGATGTTTGCAGCAGATAAATTCGCCTTGATATTTTCCGCCTTCACAGAATATTGGTTTCTTACCCTCGTCCTCTCCAGCCCTAAAAGATAACTCTTTGTTTATTTTCATCTAAGCTACGTTTCTTAATGTTCAATTGCTGGTGTTCATATGTACTCTGATGATTTTTTCACTTTAAAAGGGCTCCATTGAGATTTTTACATTATAACGACCTCTTTAATTTTTCTGATAACATGAAAGAGCAATATCAGTTTGGCAGTGGCCCAATCAAGATTGGGGTTCACTTACGAAGCTCTTCAGCATTTCGAAATCCTGTGGAAGCTAAACCACGCTGAATCGATTTGAACAAGTGGTAAACAGAAGATGTTATGTTTAGTGAGTTCACTGGGTACAGCAGAGCTTCCCATTCGAGCTGAAATCGAGGGTATTCATCGATCAATTTATTCAATAGACGTCGGTAGACATCTGCAGTAACTATTTGATTCAGTTTTAACAGCTGGTAATAACAGGTCAATTGAAAAGTCCCCAGCCTGACACATAGAGGGCAGTACTAGAATTAAATCCATCTGTTTTTTAGTTAGCCCTAACCCTCAAAAGATGCGTGTATAAATTTGACAGCTGTTGGATCATTAGTTTGTGAATTATAGCATTTTGAGGGAAGTAACTTTTGTTATTGTGAAAAAAATGGATAAACAGGAATTTCGCGTGTTGATAAATATTGCTTTTTGAATCACCCTTGCAGGGAATTATGTTGAATAAAAAAAAACTAATTTTTAGATTTCCTCAGGTCAAACGACAAAGGTAATGAAGGTCGAAAACTCAATTTTGAGCTTCCCATGATTAGCGTGTTGATACATTGAATAACTTGATAATACTAAATGGAAAACTTTATAACAAAATTATCGAATTCAGTATTTTTTTACATAGATACTTCGGATTAATAATTTAATATGTATCTTTTCTATTATTATAGATTTCCACTTTTCAAGTATTGTGCAATTGACCTGTTGTCTACTTTTTTCATCATGTTTTTTGGTCTGAAATACTCATCAGCAAGAATAACTTAAAAAATCTAAATTGTTTCAACTAGTCACAACTAGTCAAAGTCTTAACCAAGTTTCTTTCTTTTACTATTTAAAGTTTGTTCAAGCATTGAACGTAAGTGATGGTAGCGAAAACGATTAATTTATTGGTGAAGTAATTATTTTTAAGATATCAAGATTTTTCTGTAAGTTTTGTGCAGATTAATTTCGTATTTATCTCATATTTGCTTAATAAATACAAGAACAAAATGTTGCATGTAGTTAATATATTAAATTTATATGGTTTTGTTTATTTAAAGGAAAAGGGAATGTTGCAAATAGTATTAACCGCCGTCTTGGTTGGCGCAGTGGCAAAGGCGACAGGACGGTCCACCTACTGTTACGATAGTCGCGGGTTCGAATCCTGCTGGGGCATGGTCGTAAATTTATGTTTGTCATTGTCCTTAGGCAAGAGTGCAAAATCCGACAATGAAAATGATCCCAGTCACGCCAGTAACCAGGCTGGATAAGACCGGATGCCTTCTGGAATGATTAGTCGGTAGGCTTAATGCTTAGGACCGTGGTTAGATTGTAGGTCGAGTCCACATAAACCCTCGTTTAAGGGAGACTTTAAGATATACAAAAAAACAGTTTCAACCAAAAAGTAGTAGTAATAGAAGGGGACACTATAGTAGTAATAATCCGACCTTATACCTTAAGCAAGAAATAAATAAATTAAAAAATAGAATTAATTCATTAGTTTATTCGTTTCATTTCTTTTGTCGAAAACGCTGTTATATTGATTGTATTTTGTTATCGTATATTTGAGTATAATAATAGAGAAAAGATAAAAAAATCTAAGCTCGTAATTTTATGATTCATGAAAAACGTGTAAAATGCAAACTGCAATCTAATATTGCAACAATATTCTGTGAATTGTTGTTCAATTTATTTGATAAACGTAATAATTAACATATAAACTTAACGTTTTCCGATAAACCACACTGAAAAATATCCTTACATACGGTATTACCGAATTAAAAAAAAGATTAGTGAGCTTTAGTGATTAGGGCCGATCGTAACCGAGTGAAGCCAAATCGTCAAACCATCTGTTCTTTTCTACGTATGCCAAAATGCATTATAAAATACACCTTCACCATTTTATATACCTTCACCATTTTTTGGACAATTATTGGACATTATATTGGACTTGTCTTTCGAGAGGGATATACAATGAAGAACTGTTTCGTCTTGTAGAAAGAAACCTTGTGTACAATGACAGTTGTTTTGGATGAACTCGTGGCAGTGACCAAATGAAACTTTCCTGATATGGGATTTATCGCCCAATGCTGACTGTTATCAAGACAGGGAGATAAGAGCGGAAACAACTAAAGATGTGTATATAATTAGTATAGGGTAACATCTTAAGTGTAATATTTGTGTGCGTAGATATATGTATAATTTTCCATGTGTATACATGAGCATTTGGTTGGAATATAAGAGTGGAGAATGGATTCTAATTTCTTTGCAGATACTGGAAAAATATACTGTCGAATTTTGCAAGAAATTTATACAGGTAGTAACAGAAGAAAATAAGGATAAATCTACTCATATCATAATGAATTTACAAGGAAACTTGAGATGGAAACACAACAACGAAGGAAACAAGAACTAAACATAAAAAGGTAAATATGATCAATGAAAATACATTATTTGTATATAAAATTGTTAATTAGGTGAATCAGGCCTCTAGAGATACAACAACATAATAATGCACTCCGAACTCCACTTCGTAGAAGTTGTGGAAAAGAACTCAATGTAAATATAATAAAACAACCCTAACCTACAAGTGGTGGCTGTTCTTGTGGCGGTTTAATTAACCATCCTTCGATAATATATGAATTAGAATTACTAGAATTAGAATTATTTTCGTTTCATTATTTTATTTTGCGTCAGAATTTAGATTTTATATCAAAGCCAAAACAAACCAAAAGTCAAAGTTAACGCGACCACATTGCGACTTTGTGATGTCATCAATTTTGATGACGCGAGTTAACTGTTATTTTGGACGGACTATATGCCAAGGGACGGTCTTAGTAAAGAGGTACAAATTGTCTTCGTTTTTAAGTTATTCTTGAATAACTGTACTCACCTTTCGTTAAAAATATTTCGACCATCGGTAATAATATACCCAGCCTCACATTGATAATAATATACGCACGAGCAGCTATTAGCAATTTCAAGGAACAAATTTACATCACTATAGTTCAATTGAGCCTGCACAGTTACACATAACAACAACAACTTGAATACAAATCGAAACATTCTTTCCGCTGCACAGCTCGCAACAGCGAAGAATCTTAC